>NC_057419.1:66511862-66767945 GCF_019320065.1 Cervus canadensis | reverse complement strand
TGGAAAAGACCCTGACGCTGGGAAGGATTGGGGGCAGGAGGAGAAGGGGACGACAGAGGATGACATGGCTGGGTGGCATCACCGACTCGATGGACATGAGTTTGAGTAAACTCCGGGAGTTGGTGATGTACAGGGAGGCCTGGCATGCTGTGATTCATGGGGTCACAAAGAGTTGGACACGACTGAGCGACTGAACTGAACTGATGGCAAATTTATAATTTCTCCCCATAGCCCTATTCTGTAGTATTATTTTCACTGTGCACAGAACTGCTAACCTCAACGCTTGATTTGCAAGATTATTGAGCATCAAGATACAGCCTTAACCAGAGTTCTGGCCAATAGAGATTGACTGACAATGACACATATTACTTTTGATTCTTCCCTTAAAAAAAAAAATGTGGGTATGTGCCACTGGTCCCCTGCATTCTCCTTTATCTTTGGGGGTAGTTCTAGAGCTAGAACTGTCACCTTGGGCCCATAAGTGGAAACCATATGTTGATCTGTGGACAGTACAATCATTAGAGTAAAAAGAAAATACTTCTACTTCATTTAAACTAAACTTTATTCTTGAGTATTTTTGATACAGTGCTGTAAATTGTTTCCTAATAACACATTATTTCACAAATTGATCATTTCCCTATTATATACATATCTCCTCCAACAACAAAACCTCATAAGTTTATGCAATAGAAAACTTACCAAAGAAAAAAATTTCCCAGGAAAGGAAATAAAAATAGATCTTTAACATATGAACAGTAGTTAAAACTCTTAAATCTCATAAAAGTAAGGAATGAAACTGAACTTCTATCGAAAAGGCATTTTTCAACTATCAAACTGCCAAAGATCTGAAAGCTTGGTGACATGCTATGTTCATGAGCATAAAAAGAAAAAGACACTCTCATGTATTATTGATTGGAGTATAAAAGTATAAAATGCATACATACACTCTTTGAACTAATAAATTTACTTCTATAAATTCATTGTATAGATATGCATGCAAAAATGTAAAATGGTGTATAAGTAAAAGTAATTTATTTTGTCATTGCTTGCATTATTAAAAGATCAGAAGTGACCTAAATATCCATTTGTAAGAGACTCGTTAAATAATGATATGTTTAGATAATGAAATATAATATTGTCATAAGAAAGACTGAAATAATTCCTTATGGACTGATATGGAATGATTTCCAAGATACATTTTAAGTGGGAAAAAAAAGTGCAGAACAGTATATATAATGTAGACTAGCACACATGCAAAATTAGAAAAACCACTAATTTAAATTTAATTATATAATCAGAATATTTCTATATTGGTAAAAGAGTAGGGAAGAAATTCACAACCTTGTTTACCTTGGGGGATAGGAACTAGGTAACTGGTTGATAGGAATGGAAGAAATTGTATCAACCACTTGTAACTTTATTTTTTGAAACATATGGCTATGTTATTTATTTAAAAATTATAAAAAAATCATAGATGTAATGTAATGCAATTCTATTTTTAGAAAATAGAAATAAAAACTTCATGCCATGGAACTGACACTGACATATTCAAAATTTATCAATAAAAATTTAATTGTTTTCCTCTGTGAAGTAAGCTAATCACTGGTCTGATATACAACAACAGTAGAGCAATAAGTATGAATGATTTTTAACCCATTGCTTTAAGCACATTAAAATGGGGAAGATAGCCTTCATAACTTTTGAGAAACAAATGACTTTTCCTAGCAGAAAGAAAAAGATTAAATTTGTGAAAATATACATCACCTACTTGTCCTCTAAACTTTCTCATCCTTGTGTTACAATTCTGGCACATAGTTGTATTTTCATGATTTCAAATTAAAAGTATATGTACTTATACTACTCTTCAGAGGAAGTAAATGCAATGTGTTGAAGATTAGATTTATCCTATTAATATCTCTAAAAATCAGCAAAGTCACAATTTTAAAATTTTACATATGCTACATATTTTTATGTAACAAGTGACATAACTCATTTGAAAAGACCCTGATGCTAGGTAAGATTGAAGGCAGGAGGAGAAGGGGACGACTGAGGATGAGATGGTTGGATGGCATCACCAACTCATTGGACATGAGTTTGAGTAAACTCTGGGAGTTGGTGATGGACAGGGAGATCTGGCATGCTGCAGTCCATGGGGTTGCAAAGAGTCAGACACGACTGAGCGACTGAACTGAACTGACATAACTTTGTCTTTGGATAACCTAGAAATGTCTCCAAATTATACATATGATTTTGTAAAAGTCAAATGTCTACAAAATATGCAATGAGAGAACTATTCTACATCTCAATGAGAAAGTGGAGCAGGGATACATACATCCTACAATATAATAAGGCAAATTATAATAGCTTATGATGTTTTTTCCATTTAAATGTCTCTCGTGGCAAGGGTCAATAAATTAAACTCTTGCAAGCATTGCAGAATCTCAGGCCCCATAGGTAACCTACTGAATCTGAAATTCTGGGTGTGTGACCCAGAATTCTTTGTTTTAATAAGTCCTCCCAGTGATTGTGATTTGAGAACTACTGTCTTAATTTAATAGTAGGAATCAGGATGAAATATCACCATGTCAAAATTATTTATGGCTTCAGACCAAAAAAATCAATATCCACTTTGAAAACTTATTGCCAGAGTTTAAATATAAGGTATGGATTTAGATGACATATGTATAATATCTATTACATAGACTTCTTATACATGGTTTTAAAATATTTTTATTTTTTATTTATGCCAAATTCTTTTATCACATCACACTAATATGAAGTACTAATGAAGAGACACTGACCTCTAATGAAAAATATCCAGTAAGCCTATATGCACTTATACTGATATTTCTACATCAGTTTTTATTAGTAGCACACACTTCCCCTTAAGTTATCCTATTCTGCATATTGCTCAAAGTCTGTGGAGAAAAATAGCTGTGGAGGTGCAAAGAGGCATTTAAGAAAGAGATTTTCAAAAAGTACCTCAGTGTTTGAAAGCCACAATTATATACCATACTTATTTTCTTGATGATGATGATGATAATAATAATAACTTGAATACATCATCTCTTCTACTAGAAAGAAACAGTTTACTTTCAACATATTTTTCACAAAACAACAATGAGTTTTTTAAATGTCTAAATCATGAGGAATAATGAATATTAAGTCATTAAAGTGTAATGTTTCAAACAGGAATGAACATTTTAGCAATAGATATTTATCTATTTCTCCTTTTGACAACTAAAATATTGTTAAAGTCTCCTTTCATTTTTATGTTTACATTTTTTATTTTATCCACCCATCCCGGTCTTTTATGCTTTGTTGGTCTTCATGCATTTTACATAGAATGTTGTTGTTCTTACTAAGTGAAATTCCTAATCCCTATGTCAACCTACTCCTAAATTCTTAATCATTTTAAACATCTTCCTTTATCACAGGTTTGGTCATATTACTTTGGGATTTTTAATTAGTTCCCAGTTATTTACTAAGTAAAGGTAACAACCATACTTTTAGATCTGAAAGAAAAAGTTTAGAAAATTTTATATCAGTTTGCCTCATTTTACAGAAAAGAGAGACTAATGGTTTACAAAACATAGACCTAGACAGTTTACAAAATTTCTGAAGGCAATTCAACAAACTGGTGTTAAGAACAAGCATCCAGTGCTCAATCTCTTACTCTCACCAAACAACACCTTAATATTTTAAATTCAAGACAAGTGAAATTTTTGATTTCAATCAAAAGCATATCCTCCCTCACGTCCTTTCAAGGACTTTATGAGAAACTTATGTATGGATTTATGAAATTATTTAGTGTTCTCTCTACATGTTTCAAGTCTTCCCTGGAGGCTCAGTAGTAAAAGAATCTGCCTGCAGTACAGGAAACTGCCTACAATGCAGAAGACATGGGTTTGATCCCTAGGTCAGGAAGATCCCAGGAGAAGGAAATGGCAACTGACTCCAATATTCTTGCCTGGCAAATCCCATAGACAAAGGAGCCTGTAGCATTACAGTCCATGGGATCACAAGAGGCAGACATGACAGTGACTACACCACCACCACCACTACATAATTCAGGCTTACCTGCCTAACACAGATATTCTTTTCACTGCTTAGAAATTCCTTGTTTTGCTCCACTCAAAAAAATTCTTGCCAGTATTTAAGATCCAGCTCAGATGTTGCCTTCTCCATTAAAGCGTTCAAGATTCTCAGACCTCTCATTCTCAACCAAATGATATGGTATTTTCTATCTCATGGAAGAGTACATGGAAGAGTAGCTGGCAGATTCTTTACCAGCTAAGCCACAAGGGAAGCCCAAGAATACTGGAGCAGGTAGCCTATTCCTTCTCCAGAGGATCTTCCCGGCCCAGGAATTGAACCGGGGTCTCCTTCATTGCAGATGGATTCTTTACCAACTGAGCTATCAGGGACCAGTGATATTACTCATCTATTACTCGTTTATTTTCCCATATTCAGTAAAACCAAATTAACAGAAAAATAATATAATCAGTATATAGCATACAGAATTGAAGATAAAAATCCTATGATCATCTCAATAAATGCACAAAAAGTACTCAATGAAATTCAACAATTGTTCATGATAAAAGCTCTGAACGAACTAGGAAGACAAGGAAATTACCTCAACATGATAAAGGTCATATATCAAAAGTCACAACTAATATTCTCAATGGTGAGAAACTGAAATCTCTTTCTCTAAGATCAGCAACAAAGCAAAGATGCCTACATTCACCTCTTTTACTCACTGTACCACTAGACAGTCCTATTTAGAGCAATCACACAGAAAAATGCAACAAAATACATCCACACCAGAATGAAAGAAGAAAAATAATTTGTGTTTGCAGATGGCAAACATTCTTATATGTAGAAAATCCTAAAAATTACATTAAAATGTTGGGCTTCCCTTGTGGCTCAGCTGGTAAAGAATCTGCCTGCAATGTGGGAGACCTGGGTTCGATCCCTGGGTTGGAAAGATTCCCTAGAGAAGGGAAAGGCTACCCACTCCAGAATTCTGGTCTGGAGAATTCCATGGACTGTAGAGTCCATGGGGTCACAAAGAGTCAGACTTGACTGAGCGACTTTCACTTCACTTCACATTAAAATGCTAAAACTAATGCAGTAAGATTGTAGGATATAAAATCAACATACAAAAATTGCATTTTATACACTAAAAAATTAATAATCTTAAAAGAAAATTAAAACAATCCCATTTATAATAACCTCAAAATGAACAAAATACTTAGGAATAAATTTAAATAAGGAGGTAAAAGACTTATACAACGGAAAGTGCAATACTTTGAAGAAATTAAAGAAGACACAGAATGCAAAGATATCCCAGGTCCAGGATTTGAAAGACTTAATACTGTTAAAATGTCCATACTAACCCAGGTGCTTTATGGATTCAATACAATTCCTAACAAAACCCAATGGTATTTTTTTCCCCAATGATATTTTTAACAGACAAAGGAAAAAAACCTAAAATTTATATAGAACCACGAAAGACACTGAATAGGCAAAACTGCCTTAAGAAGGAGCAAAGCTAGAAGCCTCATACTTTCTGATTTCAAAATATATTACAAAGCTGCAGCAATCAAAACAGAATTATATAGGCATAGACTGAAAAAACAAAATGGCTCAGAAACAAATCCAACTATATACATTCAATGGTCATCTACAAGGGTGTCAAGAATACACAATGGGGAAAAATATTTTTTTCAGCAAGTGGTACAGGAAAACTGGATATTCACATGTAAAATAATGAAACTGGACCCTTATCATATAGCATATACAAAAATCAACTCAAACTGGAATAAAGGCCAACATGTAAGACCTGAACCTTTAACTTCCTTGAAGAAATATAGGGGAAATTTTTTTTCCATTTATTTTTATTAGTTGGAGGCTAATTAATTTACAATATTGTAGTGGTTTCTGCCATACATTGACATGAATCACCCATGGATTTACATGTGTTCCCCATCTTGAACCCCCCTCCCACGGGGAAAATTTTTATGACATTAGTCTTGGCAATGATTCCTTGGTTGTGACACTAAAAACACATATAGAAAAGCAAAAATAGAAGTGGACTACATCAAGTTAAAAAAATTCTGCAAAGTAAAGAACAAAAGAACAAAAGACCAATCTATGCAATGGGAGAAAACAGTTTCAAACCATATATCTGAAAAAGGATTTATTTATATAATACATAAGAAACTCCTACAGGTCAATAGCAAAATAATAACGATCTGACTAGAAAATGGGCAAACGTGAAAGTGTTACTTGCTCAATTGTGTCTTACTCTTTGTGACCCCGTGGACTGCAGCCCACCAGGCTCCTCTGTGCATGGGATTCTCCAGGCTAGAACACTGGAGTGGGTCGCCATTCACTTCTCCAGGGGATCGAACCCACGTCTCCTGCATTGCAGGCAGATTCTTTACCATCTAAGCCACCAGGGAAACCCAGAAAATGGCCAAAGGACTTGAAAAAACTTTTCCCTAAAGATATACAAGTGGAAATTATTGTATAGAACAGGAAGCTCAGCTCAGTGCTCTGTGATGACCTAGAGGGGGGGGTTGGGGGTTAGGGAGGCTCAAGAGTGTGGGAGTATATGTATTCATATAGCTGATCCACACTGTTGTACAGCAGAAACTGACATGGCATTGTAAAGCAATTATACTCCAATAAAAGAGTTCATGCATCAGAATAAAGACATACAAGTGGCCTACAAGTATATGAAAAGGTTTGGAACATTGCTAGTTATCAGAGAAATGTAAAAGAAAATCACAATGAGGCATCACCTTACTCCTGTTATGATGTCCACTGTCAACGGAAAATAAAAAGTATTGATGAAAGTATGGACAAAAGGGAATACTTGTACACTATCGTGTGAATGGAAAATGGTGCAGTCACTATGGGAATACTACAGAGGTTCCTCAAAAAATTAAAAATAGAACTGCCAGATGATCCAGCAGTCCCACTTCTAGATATTTATCCTCAGGAATCTGCTCTTGAAGAGAGATTTGCACTTATGTTCATTGTAGTATTAATCACAATAGTCAAGAGGTAGTATAAATCTTCTATGTCCACTGACAGACGAATGGGTAAGGAGACAGCGGTACTCACATATCACAGAATATTATTCAGCCATAAAAAAGGGAAACCCTGTCACATGCTACAACACGAACCTTGAGGATATTAGCTGAGTGAAATGATCCAATCAAGGACAAATACTGCCTAATGCCACGTTTATGAGGTATCTAGTCAAACTCATTGATGTAGAAAAAATGGTGGTTGCCAGGAGCTGGGGAGATGGGAAAATAAGGATTGCTATCCAATGGATATAAAGTTTCTGTCAAGGAAGACAAAAAATTGTTGATATCTACCATACAACACTGTTGATAGTTAACAATACTGTACTGTATACTCAAAAACTTATTAGGAGTGTAGATATATTTTTCCCCACAATAAATAAGTTAAAAAATATAGGAACTAGAACCCAGTAATAGTCTTAAAGTAAAGATAATGTGTGTATGCCATAACTTCTACTACAACATTTTGGTTAGAGCAAACAATTTCAGCCTCTACAGTAACAGCTCTCTTCCAGAAAAAAGATTTCAGCCATTTCCTCACAAATCCCAAACAAGTATTCTCTTTACTTTGCTGGTACTTCAGTGAAGATGGAAAATAGATAAAATTTAGCACTTAAAAGATCAGACTGGGGGGCACAATTGAAAGTGATACTTACTGACTACAATAATAAACAACATCAAGGATCACAGCTTCACCTAAAACCAAGTGTGTGTTTTTGGAGATTCTAAGAGGTTTAATATAAGTGTTGATCCTTCTACTTTCTCTTGAGGGACTCTTCAAGCTATGACAGTATCACTGGCTACCTTTCTTCCTTCCTGTCTAAAAGATTGGCGGGATCAGATGCTAACTTCAGAAGAGTGTTTATTTTCAAATAAAAACTAAAACTGAATATTACAATTCACTTAAAGGGAATGCTATGCATATGAATGATTTTGCTAGTAAAATGAGCACAGTAACAGTAAATATAGTGGAGCATAAATTACTAATTTTCACCTTAACCTTTCTATTATTTCCTCTCTTAGTAGCATGTTTTATGTTATAACTGGTATATAAGAGGTAATAAAACTGTCAAAACATACTGAAATCCATTTAGAGTATAGTCATTGTTCAGTAATTTTGAGGGAGATTGGTTCCATGACTCACCTCGGACACCAAAATCTGCCTATGTTCACATCCCTTTTACAAAATAATGTAGAAAATGCATATAATCTATATATATATATCATCTCCTATACCTTAAATCATCTCTAGATTACTTACAACATCTACTGTAATGTAAATGCAATGTAAATACTTGTAAGTGAAAGTGAAAGTCGCTCAGTAGTGTCTGACTCTGAATACTGGAGTGGGTACCCATTCCCTTCTCTAGGGGATCTCCCCAACCCAGGGATTGAACATAGGTCTCCCGCATTGCAGGAGGATTCTTTACCAGCTGAGCCACCGGGGAAGCCCAAGAATACTGGAGTGGGTAGCCTATCCCTTCTCCAGCTGATCTTCCCAACGCAGGAGTCGAACTGGGGTCTCTTGCATTGCAGGCAGATTCTTTACCAGCTGAGTTACAGGGAAGCCCCAAATACCTGCAAATGTAATGTAAATGTTATGCATAGTTTCTAGTACATGGAGAATGCATGTTTTGCCTTTTGGAATGTTTTCCCAATATTTTTGATCTACAGTTGATTAAATCCACAGATGCAGAGCTTGCAGATATGGAAGGCAAACATTATAGAAAAATAAAATACACACACTACCTAAGACATGGAATCAATCTAAAGATGTCCATCAACTGATGAATGGATAAAGAAGATTTAATATATATAACGATATATTTATATAGGAATACTGTATATTTAATGGAATACTACTCAGCCAAAAAAGAATGATATAATGCCATTTGCAGCAACATGGATGGACCTAGAGATGATTGTACTAAATGAAGTAAGTCAGAGAGAGAAAGACAAAGATCATATGGTACCACTTATGTGTGGGATCTAAAATACTGATACAAATGTACTTATCACAAAACAGAAAAAGTCTCATAGACATAGAAAATAAACTTATGGTTACCAAAGGGGAAAGGGGGAGGGGACAAATTAGAAGTTTGGAATTAGCAGATACACACTGCTATATAGAAAATAAACAAGGTCCTACTGTCTGACACAGGTAACTATATTCAATATCTTGCAATAAGTCATAATGGAAAAGAATACAAATATATGTGCAAATATACATATGGCAAGTTATACATATGGATATGTATAACTGAATCACTCTGCTATACACTAGAAACTAACACATTATAAATCAATCATATATACGCCAATTTAAAACAAATAGAGAAAAAGCAATAAAAATAATACCATAAAGTTAAAGGAACTGGATAGTAATCTTTGAAGGTGTATGTATTTTCAATATATTTCTCAGAATGTATCTAGCCTCACTTGGGGAGACGGTATGGTATAGAGAAAGGATGGACATTGCAGAATCTTACCATCTGCTAGCTGTGAGACCTTACACAACTCAACTAATCTTGATATCTTCAGTTTTCTGTAGCCACAAAATAGGGATATTATCAGCTAGTTTATCTGCTAAGGAGTAGAGATTTTGTGTACTAGCAGACCTGGTGATATGTATTTGTCTGAGACACACAGACTTGAAAGTGTATGATCTGTTCACTCAGTAACAGTTAACATTATAGTCGTAATTATCGTGATTTATTGTTTCTAAGAAGAAACCCCTGCCCATTAATGGTTTCACATGTCTTGTCTCTCCACAGTGCTCCCTAACCCCTACAAAAGACACTTGCTTCTTGAGAAATTGAAAGCTGCCAACATTTTAAAAAAGGTGAGTTCTCTTCTCAGTCTTGTTTTGTAGCTATACATACTACACTCAAGTAATCTTACCTGACATACTCTCCAATTTATCTTTTTTTTTTTTCTTTTGACACCAGGAGTAGATAAAAGTTTTATGGGACCTAAAGTTTATAAAAGGGCTTCCCTGGCGACTCAGTGGGAAAGAGCCCGCCTTTCAGCGCAGGAGACGGGGGTCCAATCCCTGGGTTGGGAAGATCCCGTGTAGACGGAAACGGTTACCAGTCCAGTATTCTTGTCTGGGAAATTCCATGGACAGAGGAACCTGGTGGGCTACAGTTCACAGGATCACAAAGAGTCAGACTAAAAGAGCAAAGTATATACTTTTGGTGGGTGTGTTTCAATCAAGATTGTGTGGGCTTCCCAGGTGGCTCAGTGGTAAAAGAATTCCCCTAATGCAGGAGATGCAGGAGACAGGGTACACAAATTTTTGAACATTAAATTACATAAAAATGTGTATTTATAATGTAAAAGGAAATTGCAAGTTTGAAAAAGCTGACACATATCATAAAAATCAAAATCAAGAAATATTTTCAGTTCATTCCTTGAAACACCTCTATACCATTTTTCTTAGAATTTTATCTGCATATTCTGATTTTCTTTTCATATGACAAGAAGCTTCTGTCCTTTTCCAGAGATAACAACATGAGCATTCAGTCTTTTCTCTAGCTCAGTGATTAATTTTTTATGGATGATATAAAATGTGTTTTTCTAGCTTTAAAATTCATACTAGTAACGTTATTTAAAGTTCAAGGTTTTTGTCAGATTTGAGATATCTCTTTTAAATGAACTGTAAGATTTAAGTGTATATCAAGTTTTCTTTTTCTATAAATGATCCTAAATACTCTTTCAATTGATGAGGCTTGTTAACCATTTTGTTGGAAATACTTCACTGCAGTGGCAAAAGTCGTATATTTGTTGATGTCAGCATTTTCAGTCAAAGTGGCAAGAAATTTAATTTTAATTCCATATAATTCATACAGTTCACTCCTTTTCATTAATTGACTCATGAGACAAATCTGAGAACCTGTTCATTATCTCTGCATGTTTATAAATTTCTATTTTGATTTATAATGTGAGTTTGTTACATCTTGTTATATTGTTAATTTTCCTATACTGTGTTGCTATTTTCTTCTCTCTGCTTCATCTTCCACTTGACATTTCCTTAAATTTTCTCATTCTTTTAATAAAGATTTTAAGATGACAAAAAAGAACATATAACTCATGTATTCCAAACCCAGAACCTATTGCTTCTCTTTTGTTTTATAAAGGCTTTCCAAAATAAATCTTTTCAAATTATAAGTAAAATGACATCTTCCCAACTCTACCACTCTTTAGCCACATCCTCAACATATGCATAATTCTTCAGTATGATTAGTAGTATGCTTGTGCTCAGGAAGATAATTCATAAACAGTTACATTAATAATATACAACGATATCTTATTTTTACATCTTTAACAAATACATATGAGCAAAAGATACTTTGCTAACAGCCTCTTCCAGTACTTAATATTTGAGAATTTAACCTGGTACTCATTTCTGTTTTCTATGCATATGGATTATCTTTTGCTTCTATATGTTTGTTTGGCGACATAAAGTTTCAACCAAAATCAGAGTGATATGTTTAGGCAAAAGGATACTTGATAAAACAAAAAAGCTAAGTAAGTTCCCTACGAGCTACATCCAGCTCTGAGCTGTTAGTCATAGACTTCTCCCACATGCTTCCTGATTCATCTTTGCTGCCATCAACTCCAACCATGTATAAAAGCTCTGAGGGGTGCCAGGAACTGAATCAAAGTTCTATGCCCTATTGACAGCCCACAGAAGTCAGATCTCTAGCTTGATTTTTGATCACCCAATTTCATACTGGCTGTTGCAGATGCTAGAGTAGGAGTTCACATATGGAGATTGACAGCCTTAAAACCTACTGTGGGGATAATATGTCTCTGTGAAACTATGACTGGCTGAAGTTTAAGCAATGCGGAAAGCTGTGATTGGCTACAGAAGTAGCTAGCGTAGTATTTGACACAAGGAGATGATGGGAATGGAAGATCTAATTGACAAATATATCACTCAGGAAATATTACTAATATATTATTGCCCCTTTATGCCTGCTAAGTTAACTTGCTCATTTCTCTCATGTTTGGATCAGGGCCATGTGATACATACTAAAGCAAAGAGCAAGATGGCTATGCCATCTTGGAATTCAGGATGAAAAATGTCACAACTATATATACGTAAATGTATGCATGTGTGTATGTGGTGGGGGATATGAGAGAGGAACAGAGGAGTGAGGGAGAGGGGAAGGAGAGGAAGAGATAGAAAGAGGCAGCAAAAAAAAAGTAGCACTGCATGAAGGAAAAAGGACAGAGGAAGACAGATTTCAAACTGGCTTTCTGGTATCACCACATCATTCAACACTGCCACCATCTCCAACTCCACAAATCTCTCTTGAAACATCTGTCTTTTCCACACCATCTGCCACTTTCTTAACTGAGGCTTCCATTATTTTTCCTGACTGCTACAAAAATGTAATGCCAAATAACCTTGCTGTGAGTTTTTCCTATCATCTGAATCAGTCTGTAACATTGCTATGAACTTGATATTTCTAAAACACAATGTGTTTATATTACTCTCTTCTAAATTTATTCAACCTCTCCCCTACCAACTTAAAAACAAAAAGTTTAGAGCTCTCATATTCTGCCCCTTACATGGGCTCAATTAATGGAAAGCATATGAGGTGGGTAGGTACTTGTTTTACGTAGGGACATATATAGAAATGGTGCAAAACTGTTAGGAAAACATAAATATATGTTTGGGTATGCTTGGGAGGCCTGGCTTGCTACAGTCCATGGGGTCACAAAGTGATGGACATGACTTAGTGACTGAACAACAACAAGTCTCAATATTTTAGACATAAGAATCAGAACCTTAAAAATAAGTCATTTAAGCTTCCACTGGCAGGAGGTATTTTATCTATACAATGTAATGCAGGAAAGGGGCAAAATTGAAAGAATACAGCATGTGAAAAACACAAATAATTAAATCAAGTTTAACCAAAAGAGCTGACAATTCATTTTTTATGGCTAGTATACAACCTTAGTAGAACATTTTAAGGACATTAAATTAAAGGGAAATTACAGGCTAACATCAGCCCCTAAACATAGAAATAACATCCTAGTTAAGGATATCCACTGACAATATGTAAGAAACACATTTTCAAGTAGAGTTTTCCTCAGGAATGCATTAATAAAATCTATAGTTTCCATGATGAAAAGTGAAAATGTTAGTCACACAGTAGTGTCTGACTCTTTTCTACCCTATGGACTGTAGCCCTCTAGGCTCCTCTGGCCATGGAATTCTCTAGACAAGAATACAGGAATGTGTAGCCATCCCCTTCTCCAGAGGATCTTTCTGACCCAGAGATCAAACCTGGGTCTCCTGCATTGCAGGCATATTCTTTACTATCTGAGTTTCAATGTTAGGAAATATATAAATGTAGTTTTCCATATTAAATTTTAAAGAAAAAATATATCAATATAATTTTCAAAATAATTTGAATCAAGGAGAATGTACTAAACTTGATACTCACATACCAAAATCTACAGTAAGAATCATGTTTCATGAACAAACTTGAGATATATTCACTTTTATATCAGGAACAGTTCAAGGATGATACTTACCATTATTCTTTAATACAGTACTATGTTGCTGACCACAGGGGGCTTCCCTGGTGGCTCAGAGGGTAAGGAATCTACTTGCAATGCAGGAGACCCAGGTTCGACCCCTGGGTCAGGAAGATCCCCTGGAGAAAAGAATGACAACTCACTCCAGTATTCTTGTCTGGGAAATCGCATGGACAGAGGAGCCTGGTGGGCTACAGTCCATGGGGTCACAAAGAGTCGGACACGACAGAGAATAACACACTGACATACTGATGTTACTGATCACTGATATATATAACAAACAAAACTAAGGACTAGAAGGATCTGAGCTTTGTACATGTCAGACTCCAAAAACGTTAACACTAGGAGGTATGCTATGCTCAGATAAAAACGTAAGATTAATATCTTCGATGTTTTTGCAGAGTAGCTGAGATCAGGAGAAACACTGGGCAATAGCTGGAGTGAAGAAAAAGAAACTGTTTTATTTGTTCTGGAGTTTTTGTACTGTGATGGCGATTATTTGTGTTGGGATTGGGAGAGGAGAGAGAGAGAGAGATTGAGAATGAATCACCAAAGGTGAAGGCATATGGACACCTCACTGAGAGGAGGTAGGCATGCAGATAGTTTGGTGCATGTATCATCATGTTGTGAGAAGCCGAGGCTAAATATACAGACTACAAGTAGGTGCTCTGATTGACAGTCAAATACGTGTTTTCAGCTGACAGACAGCATCAGGTATCAGCCACGTGAGGGAACCATCATGGACATCGAGCCCACTGGAGCCTTTGTATGTCTCCAGTCCCAGTCACTCATTATCCCCCCTCTCCTTTTACTATTTTTAAACCACTAAGTGGATTGCCAAACTACCACAGCTCCCTTCACGTTGGGAAACAGATTAGAAATTGGAGGAGGGTGGTGGAATAGACAAGTTTCAGATTCAAATCCAGTTTTAGAATTAACTTATAAAACTCTAAAAGCTGATCTAATAGTGGAAAGGCTGATTCTGTCAAATGCTGAGTGACCCAATAAGAGGACAATTAGCCATCCTTTCAGATATCCATCTATCTCTGTTAGCTACCCTAAAACACAGGTCATTCTTGACAGCAGTACAGGCATATCACTACCTTCTGGGATCATCACGAGTTATCTATTTAGCCAGGTGTCCAGAATCATTGAGTCATCAAGGAAAAGTACATGAGCCAAAGGGAGTCAGCTGTCACATCTCAGACACCAGCAGCCAGGGAATGAGAGCCATGAAGAATCCAGAATTAGAGACAGAAGATACAAGTCATATCATCTTACATAGGGTTTCTTCTTCTAGTATCATATTTTTTAAGAGACAGGTTTGTGAAGTGAAGTGAAGTGAAGAGACAGGTTTAATGAGATATAACTGACAAGTCATAAAGCATTCATTTAAAATGTGCAATTCACATTTGTATAACAGGTATAATAACCACCAGCGTCCAATTTTATAACACTTCCATGAATCCACAAACAACCGCATACTCATTAGTTGTTACTACCCATTCCTCCTCCACTCTCAGCTTTCAGCTCAGTTCAGTTACTCAGTCGTGTTTGACTCTTTGCTGTGCCATGGACTGCAGCACACCAGGCTTCCCTGTCCATCACCAACTCCTGGAGCTTACTCAAACTCATGTCCATTCAGTCGGTGATGCCATCCAACTATCTCATCCTCTGTCATCCCCTTCTTCTTCCTTCAATCTTTCCCAACATCAAGGTCTTTTCCAATGAGATAGTTCATCGCATGAGGTGGCCAAAGTATTGGAGTTTCAGCTTCAGCATCAGTCCTTCCAATGAATATTCAGGACTGACTTCCTTTAGGATGGACTGGTTGGATCTCCTTGCAGTCCAAGGGACTCTCAAAAGTCTTCTCCAACACCACAGTTCAAAGGCACCAATTCTTCAGCACGCAGCCTTCTTTACAGTCCAACTCTCACATCCATGAATCACTACTGGAAAAATCATACCTGTGACTAGCTATGTCAACAAGATAAGGCCTCTGCTTTTTAATATGCTGTCTACGTTGGTCAAACCTTTTCTTCCCAGGAGCAAACATGTTTTAATTCCATGGCTCCAGTCACCATCGGCAGTGATTTTGGAGCCCAGAAAAATAAAGTCTCTCACTGTCTCCATTGTTTCCCCATCTATTTGCCATGAAGTGATGGGACCAGATGCCATGATCTTAGTTTTCTGAATGTTGAGTTTTAAGCCAACTTTTTCACTCTCCTCTTTCACTTTCAAGAAGCTCTTTAGTTCTTTGCTTTCTGCCATGAGGGTGGTGTCATCTGCATATCTGAGGTTATTGATATTTCTCCTGACAGTCTTGATTCAAGCTTGTGCTTCATCCAGTCTAGCATTTCTCATGATGTACTTTGCATATAAGTTAAATAAGCAGGGTGACAATATACAGCCTTGACGTACTCCTTTTCCTATTTGGAACCAGTCTGTTGTTCCATGTCCACTTCTAACTGTTGCTTCTTGACCTGCATACAGATTTCTCAGAATGTAAGTCAGGTATTCCCATCTCTTGAAGAATTTTCCACAGTTTGTTGTGATCCACACAGTCAAAGGCTTTGCCATAGTCAATAAAGCAGATTTTTTTTCTTCTAAACTCTTGCTTTTTTATAATCCGACGAATGTTGGCAATTTGATCTCTGGTTCCTCTGCCTTTTCTAAAACCAGCTTGAACATTGGGAAGTTCATGGTTCATGTACTGTTGAAGCCTGGCTTGGAGAATTTTGAGCATTATTTTGCTAGTGTGTGATATGAGTGCAATTGTGTGGTAAGTTGGTGCATTCTTTGGCTTTGCCTTTCTTTGAGATTGGAATGAAAACTGACCTTTTCCAGTCCTGTGGCCACTGCTGAATTTTCCAAATTTGCTGGCATATTGAGTGCAGCACTTTCACAGCATCATCTTTCAGGATTTGAAATAGTTCACCTGGAATTCCATCACCTCCACTAGGTTTTTTTGTAGTAATGTTTCCTAAGGCCCACTTGACTTCACATTCCAGGATGTCTGGCTCTAGGTGAGTGATCACACCATCGTGGTTACCTGGGTCATGAAGATCTTTTTTGTACAGTTCTTCTGTTTATTCTTGCCACCTCTTCTTAATATCTTCTGCTTTTGTTAGGTCCATACCATTTCTGTCCTTTATTGTGCCCATCTTTACATGAAATGTTCCCTTGGTATCTCTAATTTTCTTGAAGAGATCTCTAGTCTCTCCCATTCAATTGTTTTCCTCTATTTCTTTGCATTGATCGCTGAGGAAGGCTTTTTTTTTTATCTCTCCATGCTATTCTTTGGAACTCTGCATTCAGACACTTATATCTTTCCTTTTCTCCTTCTGCCTTCAGCTTTAGAAAACCACAAAGCTACTTTCTGTCCCCATGGATTTACCTATTTTGGACATTTCATATAAAAGAAATCATATAACATGTGAGTTTTTTTGTGATTAACTTCTTTCACTTAGTAGAATGTTTTCAATATTCTTCCATGTTGTACCATTTATCAATATGTCATTCTTTATTATGTCTGAATAATATTCCATTTTACTGGTAGATCACATTTTGTTCATTCATTCATCAATTGATGGACACTGGGTTATTTTCATCATTTGCTATACTATATATGCTGTTATAAACATTTTTGTGTAAATTTTGGTTTTAACACCTATTTTCAGATAGTTTTGTTATATTCCCTAGGAGTAGAATGGTAATTTTATGTTTAATGGTAATTCAATGTCCCTGAGACTTTGGAGGAACTATCAAACTGTGCCATGATGTGTAACTGGTACAGTATCTCATTTCCACTAACACTTGTTATTGTCTGCCTTCTTCATTATAAACAAATCTAGGACATGTGACATTATAGACAAATCCAGGATGTACTGCAGTCCATGGGGTCACAAAGAATCAGACACGACTGAGCAACTAAACTGAACTGAGGATGTGTGAAGTGGTATTTCATGGGTTCCAAAGTATGTCCCTGATTAATTACCATGTTAAGCATCATTTAATATACCTATAGGTGCTTTGTATATCTTCTTTGGAACAATATGTATCCATATCATTTGTCATTTTTAATTGGATTTGTATTTTTACTGCAGAGTTGCATTACATGTTTTATATAGTATAGATACAAATCCCCTATTATATATATGAATGACAAAACTTTTTTTCAGTTATTTTAGCTTACTTGATGATGACTTTTTAAAGCACAAACCTTTTTACCACTTCTCTCTTTAGTAGTTTTTACATTCTGTATCCTATCTAAGTAAGCATTTCCTAACACAAGCCCATGAAGATTCATTGTTAAGTTCCCTTGCATGTATTTTTCAGTTTTAGCTCTTATATCTCATTCTATGGTCTTTTTAGAATTAATTATTTGCAAACATTGTGAAGTAGAGTTCAAAATTCATTATTTTGTAGGTGGGAGTCCCAGCAGTATTAATTGAAAAAAAAATCATCTCCCTATTGGATTGTCTTGGCACCTTTGTCACAATTAATTGACCAAAGCATTAGGTCTCATTTTGGACTCTTCGATTCAGTTCCAAGGGCATATTATGGCTTTATGGTTAAGTTTTGAAACTGGCACAAGTGAGTCCTCAAAATTTGTTCTTTTGTGAAGATGTTTTTCCATTACTGTCTATCCCACACAATCTCACATTAGTTTTAGGATAAGCTTATCACTTTCTTTTTTTCTTTTTTTTTTAGCTTATCACTTTCTAAAAAAAAAAGTGAAGTTGAGATTTTGATAATGATTGCATTGAATGTATAGATTGCTTTGGGGGATATTTCCATCATCACAATAGTAAGTCTTCCAATACAAGAATGTGAGATGCCTTTCCATTTAATTAGATCTTTAATTTTTCTCTGCAATGGTTTATAGTATTTAGTGTACAAATCTTCCACTAATGGTTAAACCTATTCTTAAATATTATATTCTTTTTGAAAATAATGTAAATAGAATTGTTGTCCATAATTTCAATTTGTTCACTGTTAGTTTATAGAAGTACAAATTTTTGTACATTTATTTTTTGACCTGCAACTATGAAGTCATTCTTTTTAACAGGTTTTCAGTGTATTCTTTGGATTTTTGTATATGCAATATGTCATCTGCAAATAGTCTTAGTTTTTTTTTTCCAACCTTGATACCTGTTTTTGTTTGTTGTCTGTTTGTTTGTTGTTTGGCTAGAATGTCTAGCACAAAGTTAAGGAGAAGTAGCATAAGTGACATCTGCTTATGCTCCTTCTATTTGCTGATGATAATGTTGGAGGATTCAGTCTTTCATCATTAAGTATGCTGTTAGGTATGCTTATTTCTTAAATGTCCTTTATCATTTGGAGGAATTTCTGCTCTATTCCAAGCTTTTTATTATGAAATGGCATTGAGTTTTATCAAAGCCTTTTCTGTGTCTACTGAGAAAATCATGTGTTCTTTATCCTCTCTTCTACTGATGTAATGTATTGTACTCATTGACTTGTGGGTTTTAAAACAGTTGGATTCCTGGGATAAATCCTACTTAATCATATATATATATACATATTCATATATATAAATATATATATATATATAAACACACAGATGTTTTGGGTTATTTTTCAAGCATCATTGCATCATTGGGGTTAGTTTGTTAGTATTCTGTTGTTTATGAGTTTTATGTCTACATGGCCTATAGGTTTCTTGTTTAGTGATTCCTCTGTTGGATTTTGGTATCAGGATAACTCCAACCTCACAGAGTGTTTGCACTAGTGCAACAAAGTCTATTTCTCTTGTAGTGTGTACTATTGATATTTTTCTCAGAGGGTCACACTGCAACATGTACACTGTCTTCCTGATAATCAAAGACCAGTCAGGTTTTACCTCTGCTCTCTTAGAGTCCCTTTTTCCTTTATCAGCAAATTAAGCTCCTGGCTGGTTATCCTACTGAGATACTAGTCCCCACTAATTGCCAGCTGATTGCTCTACTGTTTGCAAAAATGTCCTCAGGCATGCATTGTTCCACACTGAATCCCGACTCCTTTACAGGGGCAGGGTGTTGCCCATCTTTGAAGCTTGCTCAACACTCTCCCGGAGAAGGGAATGGCAACTCACTCCAGTACTCTTGCCTGGAAAATCCCATGGACGGAGGAGCCTGGTAGGCTGCAGCCCATGGGGTCACTAAGAGTCGGACATGACTGAACGACTTCACTTTCATGCATTGGAGAAGGAAATGGCAACCCACTCCAGTGTTCTTGCCTGGAGAATCCCAGGGACGGGGGAGCCTGGTGGGCTGCCGTCTATGGGGTCACACAGAGTCGGACGTGACTGAAGTGACTTAGCAGCAGCACTCTCCAGGCAAATTTTTGTGCTATGTACCAGGAGCTTTGTGAATGTGTGCACATACCTGTGTGTGAAGCATATGGGTACGTGTGCATGCAAACAGGGAGTTGGACGATTGGTGTTGCTCTCCAGTTGTTGCCATCACACAATGTGAAACTTCTGCACTCCAGAATCACAGATGACGGAATCTGCCAAAGTTGGCCAGCTGCTAAATTTACTTGAAATCATTCTTTAATTACAGGAAGCTGGAGGGGATGGAAGCTGCCACAGACCTACCAAGCCCTCTGCAGCAGCTTTTTTTCCCAAACACAGAGAACTGTGTGGGAAATGGATCTTCTCACTTTATCTGCTTCCTCCCTAGGTTCATTCTACCTAGCAACAGTGGCAAGTAGGGAACTGGAAGCCACACAGCTACTGCCAGCCACATGATATAAACTTTCCATAGTACAGAGAAGTGCAAATGATATCTGCCAATGTTTGCTGGCTACCAAAATCACTTCAAGGGCTTCCCAGGTGTCTCAGTGGTATAGAATGTGCCTGCCAATGCAGGAGTCGCAGGTTGGATCCCTGGGTCAGGAAGATCCCCTGGAGAAGGAAATTGCAACCCACCCCAGTATCCTTGCCTGGGAAATCCAGTGGACAGAGGAGCCTGGTAGGCTACAGTCCATGGAGTCACAAAACAGTTAGACACGACTTAGCATCCAAACAACAAAGTCATTCCAAAAAGCTCTTTCCCCAGGATTCTGAGGGAGATCAGAACTGCCACTAGGCAATCAAACTTACTGGAACAGCAATTCTGTGAGGCAGAACTATGGGGATGTAACTGCAGTCACTAACTGCATTTAACTAATAACTAAAACCAGGACTTCCTGTTGTTCTTATCCTGCCTCCAAGGACTTTGTTTAATAAATTTTTCTCAATTTGTTGTTAGCCCTTTAATGAATCTTCAGAGACTTTGAATGATTGACTTTGTTGATTGTTACAAGTTTAATAGCTTTCTGTCCAGGGGAAGGTGTTCTCTGAGCTCTTTTTATTGCCATACCAGCAACTGTAATCAGCCATTACTGACTGCAACTGCACACGTTACTCTAGTGGGAACTGCCTAGGTGAGCCTAGTCAAAACACAGAACTATTAGGGATAGTATCATCTCATTGTTTCAAGCAAGTGATTTTTGGGTGGTTTCTCATCTAGCGATAGATAATCAGAGCATATTATCAGATTTACTTTTACTTTTTCTATTGTCTACTGTCACTGTCGTATGAGTCAAGGCTGTGAATCTTTATGAACAAAGGAAAATCAAACAATGATTTTGCGTGCATAAATAAATTTTTAAAAATAGCTATGTTCACAACTTTTGGAAATTTCATATCATCACTAGGTTTCTTTAAGCATCTTTTCTAGGATGAAGAAAGTCAAACCAAAGATATTTGCAATCTTATTTTAAACAACATTCTCTGGATTACCTATGGGATCAATCATATGAAGTGCCAGAATCTTCAGAATAGTTATCATTCTTTATTCTCTATCCATTTATCTCATCCATTACAACAAAGGGCATAGTGACGGTCCTCCCTCAGGAAAAAAATTCTTGATATGAATCTCATGCATTTCCTTCTTCCTTATTCTATCTTGTAGCTTTCAAAGAAGCCTGCAAACAGAATTTCCTATATGTATCTGCCCACCACTTTAAAAGGGAAAACATAAATTTTAATTGCCTATTAAATGTGAATGAACTCCATCTTCTCAAAAGTAACTAATATATTCAACTTTACCTTTTCAACATTCTCAAATTCCTGCAGATATCAACTTAAATCAGACAGGAGAGAATCAAAATGCTCTTTGTTAATTTGAAACAATAATCATTGAAATTATTTAAAAGTCTATGCATATACTTTCTACAAGGGAATTTCTCATATGTAGAGTATATTTTGGTTTTTTTCTGACATCACATTTCTCCTTTGAAGTAAATCAAGAGCTGGCTGCTATGCTATTAGTGAGTTTGCTAGAAAACCAGGGAGTGACATATCTACCTTTTTTTTAAAAGTGTAGATTTTATATTATTATTTGCAGCACAGTTTCAGTTTATGTTTCCTTGTTTCTTTCACTATGTAGTTTTACTAACAAGAAAAAAATATGCTTTGAGATATCTGTGCCAAGTTAGCTATATATGCATACGGGTAAATAGTGGAAATTAAAGTGTGGGTTAAATATAATCAAATTGTGTGACTCAAGAGATGCCAAAATATAATTATTATGAATTACCTAGGAATATGACAGTTTTTAAAATTCTCTTTCGCTACCACTGTGAAGAACCTATTCAAATTGAGAAAGAAAAGCGTAATTCAATGGCTGTCAACATAAGAATGTTTTAAAGACAAGCTGGATTAACTCAGTATATGAAGGTCACTGATTTTTTTTTCATTTCATTTGTAAAATGGTAATAATGAAAATTACTATCATTGATGTTATTATTGAATATGCAATTCTTACATGTGTACTGTACAAAATTCTCAGCCATCTAGAGGTTTCTGAGAAAGCTTGTTTCACCCGTCAGTCCAACCGAATCTAATGCTATATTCCCATCTGTTTCTAAATGTTACCATTATAATCAATTGTGGATACAACTCTTCCCTCATTCCAATATGCTAACAAATGTGTCAAGTGTAATGCACATTCATGCTCATATTATGAAAGTAAGGGTAATTTGCACAGAAAACAAATAACAGATACTAAAAGTATCAGTAATTTCTACCCAGATAATTCCATACTCTTCATGACTCTAGGTAAATACATAAATAATGTGAGATTAGTGAAGATATTCTCACAGCTACTTCCACTTTGTTTCTAGTGTTTTTTTTTAGTCTCACTCTATGTTACTTTGAATACTGAAAAACTATCTAACTTTTTTTCAAAGCATTAGTGATCTCTTTCCCTCACTTTTATAAACATAGGCTCTATCCTTAAAATACATTTAGATACAGGAAATGGGGTCAATCCTTATCTATGAAAAAGCCTGTTCTAGCTCAACACTTATCATCTTCATTAAAAAAAATTATTCTTAACATTTATTGTACCAGTCCCTCTAAAATATTAGCTTAGAATCACTGTTCTATACTTTTTCTTAATCATTTATATTATGTGAATAACAATTCACATTTCGTCTTTGTGTTTAGACAATTTAGTAACTGGTAGCAATACATGAAAACAAGAGAATATCAAATTGGATAAAATAATAAGACCTAACTATATTCAGCCAAAAAGAAATACATTTTGAATATAACAACAAAACTAGGTTAAAAGGATAGAAATGATGCAACATGCCAACACTAATTATAGAAAAACTGGAAAACCTATATTAATACCAGACAAAATAAATTTATAGCAAAGAATATTACTAGGGATGCAAAAGGGTCATTTCTCAATGCTATATGAGCCAATTCAGCAAAAACTCTTAATAACCACAGTCATTTATGAAATTTTAACAGACTTTCAAAATAAGTGATAAAAAAGCATTTGAATTGCAAGGAGAAACAGACAAATCCATAACTATAGATAGAGATTTCAACACTATCTTACTTTGCTTCACAGAACATGTATACAGGAAATCAGAAATAATATAAAAGTTTTGATGAACACAATAACTAAATTGGCCTAAGTGATATTTGTGGAACATTCCATGTCGTGACAGAGTAATGTGCTTTTTTTTCAATTGAACAAAGATGATACACTGAAATAAAACTCATTGTGGGCCAAAACATGTGCTCTGCTTAGTCACTCAGTCATATATGATTCGTTACAACCCCATGTACTACAGCCCGCCAGGCTCCTCTGTCCATGGGGATTCTCCAGGCAAGAATACTGGAGTGGGCTGCCATGCCTTCCTCCAGGGGATCTTCCCAACCCAGGGTTCGAACCCAGGTCTCCAGCGTTGCAGGCGGATTCTTTACTGACTGAGCCAATGGGGAAGCCCCAAAAATAGTATTACCAAATTTGGAAGAATTCAAGTCATATTAAGTATGTTTTGTGTCCACAATGGAATCCAATTAGAAGTCAACTCTAGAAAGGTATCCACGTATTATTTTAAAATAATCTATGCAACAAAGAAGAGATCAGAAAGAAATTAAGATCATTTTAATTGTATGAAAATCAAAACATCCAATTCTGTGGGATGCAGCTAAGAAAATTATTAGAGGGATTATTTTTTGCATAAAATGCCTACAGTATCAATGAAGCAATGTGTCAAACAACATCTTCAGTTTTTATCTTAGAAACAAAAGAGCAAGCCACACAGAAAAATGGAAATAATAATAACACCACCATAGAAATCAAGGAAATGTATAACAGAAAAAAGAGGAAATTCATACAATAAAAATGTTGGTCTTTGCTAACACATGCGAATGGCAAATAAGCAAACAAAATGACAATCTACAATGAAAATTAAAATCACACTGATATAGTATGACATACCAAAGGATGGGAAAACTAAAAATTAAAAAACAAATAAAATGACAACCTCTATCAAGTGTTGGCAAAAATGTGGAATCACTAGAACTCAAAATCCAAAATGGTACAATCATTTTTATTTTTTGTATCTATTTTTTACAATCATTTTTAAAAGAAGGTCCAAGCACGTACACTTACTAGCAGTTCTTTCCTACTTATTTATCCAAGTGTAGTAAACTCATATGTCTACAAAAACACATGAACATAAATGTTCATAGCAGCTTCATTTAGAAGTGGGATAAAAGCCCATCTCAATCCAAAATCCAAATGTGTCCATCAACAAGCAAATGGATAAAATAATTTTGATATATCTATATAATGATACAGCAGCAACAATAACAATAGAAAGCAATTAATTATTTATATAGGCAACACCATTGAGGGATTTCAAAATAATTATGCTGAGTGAAAGAAGCCAGTTAATAAGAGTACATATTGTATGGTTCTATTAAAATAAAATTCTAGAAGATGCAAATGTATGTTGACAGAAAACAGATCAGTAGCAACCTGAAATGAGAGTGAAATGAAGCAGGGGTTGGAAGGGAGAATAAAGGGGCAGAAGAAAATTTTTTAAAGTGATGTGTGTTTTTATGATTGTGACTGTAATGAGAGCTTCAGAGAAATACCTATTTGTTAAAACTTATCAAAATATGCTATTTAAATATGAACAGCTGATTGTACACCAACTATAAACTAATACATGTGTTAAAATTTGAAAAGCATCAATCAATCACAGTCTTTATACATTTATATCCATAAAAGCCACAAAGTGTAATGGAGTGGGGATTACAACACAGGATGGGTGTTGTGGTAGCATCAGGGAGAAATGTATCTTTTTGAAATTGTATGTATTCCCCATCATGTTTAGGTAGTATAATATCATCAAATGTACAATATCATAGAATTCAAGACACCAGAATTGTAGTCACTTGCTCTCAAATAACTAATTAAGTAAATCTGGGCATTTCACCTCTCCCCTCTGTAGATCTGTAACATACAGAGCCTTCCTTGAGGAACTTTAAAGTTTCTCCCTATTCTCCAATTCCATATCTAAATCTAGACAAGGAATTGAATTTCCAATTGAGTCATAACCCTCAGCTTATGTGTAACCGTGTAAATAAATGCCCACAAACTAGAAATAATAATACACTTCAAAAGTGCTATGTTTTCCAAGGCCTCAAAATATTCAAAGTGAGATTAATAAACAAAAAGATTTAAGATGATGGCCTATTTCCAGTAAAGCAACACTTTCTGATAATCTTCATATTTCTCTCCCTTCTCTCAAATAACTTTTCTTGTTTATGTAAGGGTATTTACTTCTGTTGATATACCAAAATAATTTTTATTTTAAATGTTAGTTATGAGATTAGGTTCCAAGATTAAAAAAAAAAATTTGCAATAATTGGAACTAGAGTCACAAACTGTTTCTATGAACTTTTACTACCTGAGCATCTCATGATCAAAACACAGAAGAAGAAATATTATATGAAATCCCTTGTATGTGAAATCAAAAAGGAAATGATACAAATGAATTTAGTTACAAAACAGGAACAGACTCATAGTCTTAGCAAATGAGCTCATGGTTGCCGAGGGGAAGGGGTAGTTAAGGAGTTCGGGATGGACATGTACACATTGCTATATTTAAAATGGATAACCAACAAGGACCTACTGTATACAACAGAGAACCCAGTTCAATGTTATGTGGCAGCCTAGATGGGAGGGAAGTTTGAGGGAGATTGGATACATGTATATGTAATACTGAGGCCCATCACTGTTACCTGAAACTATCATGACATTGTTAACTGGCTATATCCCACTACAAAATAAAAAGTTAGAAAATAAATAAATGATTTTGAAATAACAAGAATTCCATAGTTACAAATATTTAAAAGTTGAGTGACAATTATGACTTTTCAAAATTTTGAAAATTGCACACACCTCAAGTTAATCAAATGTATAATGAGGAAACTGAAAGAATGACCACTAAGTTACATGATATGTAGCTTTATGACACCTCATACAACACTCGAATTTTCTCAGATAGAAATCAATTCTCTCTTTTCACACAAGTTTCTCTTAAAAATACTCATGTTTTATAAATTATAGCTAGAAAAAAGCTTATAGATTTTGATTCTTAGCCTTCACCCTCCTATCACCATTATGTACAAAAGAAAAATTGATTCTGACCTTGAAGTCAGAGTGTTAAAAATAAATCTCTGCTGCACTGATGTCTCTTTTCTCTGTTTCTGAAATAACTTTTTAAACTCACTCAGGGGATTACTCTAATGATCCACTAGCTTTTTATAAGTACTGAAAAGAAGTAAAAGTGATGTTTGTGCAGAGAAGTGTTTATCAGTTCCTAACACATGTCAAGGAAAAATATGTGTGTGTCTAAATGATGCTGAGCCTCCCCACAAAGATATTGTATGCGGTCTCTATCAGTCAAGATGATACCTACTATTGAGAGAACTTATCCCAAGACACAAGTAATTCATAATGATAGAAGTATTTATTTAAAATATTTACCTAAAAGCCAACATTATTTTCATTTGACTGGGTATAAAAACAATGTGACAAATCAAGCCTAGTGATATAGAAATAAATTCCATTTTCATTGCTCTAATTATAACAATTAAGTCTTCATGTTAATTTAAATTCATAGTCTCACAAATATCTACATGATTTATCACCGCAACATATATTTACTGTGAGATCTGTCAGTTTTGAGTTTCCTAAATCTCAGTTCCATAAAAATATTTTCATCATAGAAAACAGACAAATTACAAAAGAAATTGCGAGAGAAGAAAATATAAAACTCATCATTGTAATACATCAGTGACAGGCAAATCCTACCTAAGAAGTCAAATGAACTTACAGAGAATAGAAATTGTCACAAAAACATAATTGTAGAAATGTCAGCTCTGAAACAACTGTAACTTTAAAAAACAAATTTACTGAAACTTACTGTTTGTTGCTTAGTCACTAAGTCGTGGCTGACTCTTTGGCGACCCCATGTACTGTTGTCTGCCAGGCTCCTCTGTCCATGGGATTTCCCAGGCAAGAATATTGGAGTTGCTATTTCCTTCTCAAGAGGATCTTCCAATTCTAGTGATCAAATCTATATTTCCTGCTTGGCAGGTGGATTCTTTACCACTGGGTCACCTGGGAAGCCCTTGTTGAAATTTGAGGTTCTCACTAGTAATAAGAGAGTAAGACGAGCAGAATAGCTTTCTTGCAGAAAACAAATAAAAAAACTGGACATTTTCCCAAATGTAAGCAATGGCAAGATAACAGAAGTTTTCAGAATATAATAGTGAGTACAGGTTCAAAGGGGGTAGGTATATATCCTTGCCTCCTTTGTCAAAGATAAGGTGTCCATAGGTTCGTGGATTTATCTCTGGGCTTTCTATTCTGTTCCATTGATCTATATTTCTGTCTTTGTGCCAGTACCATACTGTCTTGATGACTGTGGCTTTTTTTCCCAACTAATAAAAATAAATGAAAAACAAACAAACAAACAAAAAAAAAACAAAGGGGTAGGTGGGTATATGGAGTGAACTTCATTTGTATAAATGTTAGCCTGGAGTCAGGCACAGTCATTCAGTGAATGAGGTGACAAGGTACTGGAAAAACTATAGGATTTCCACCCTGGAGAGCCAAAACAACTGAAGATGGTGAAAATGTTGAAGAACAGTGTGAGGGAATCCAGAATGGGACTTTCTACCCACATTTCTGCCTAACCCATTACATAGGCATGCACAGAAAAGAACAACTCCACTAATAAAAATAAATGAAAAAAAAAAAAAAAGAATAGAACAACTTACTTAAAGAAAAAGATCTGAACTGAGGCCAGAGCTGCCACTCAAAAACCAAAGCTTTCAATTTAAGTCCAATTAACATAAAAACATTTAAAAAAAAATAAAAAGCACCACTCATGATAAAGAACTGAAAGTCACTCAGTCGTGTCTGACTCTTTGTGACCCCATGGACTATACAGTCCATGGAAATCTCTAGGCCAGAATACTGGAGTGGGTAGCCTATTTCTCTCCAGAGGAACTTTCTGACCCAGGAATCAAACCGGGGTCTCCTGCATTGCAGGCGAATTCTTTACCAACTGAGCTATCATTGAAGACCACTCATGATAAAAATAGAATCCAAAATCTCTAAAAATTAATATTCATATATCCAAGATACAAAATTAGGCAGAAATAATAGGCAGCTAGGGAAATGCACAAAGAGTAATAATCCAATTAAAGATCAACTCTAAGGTGACTCAGATTTTTAAAGTAGCAAACGAGGTAAATAAAGCACAGTATGCTCACAATGAATTGAAAGAAGAATGCCATCAGAAAATTAATAAAGTGGAAATTCAGAACTAAAAATTCTGAAGTAAAAATGTAAACAACTTGATTGATTTACTGAACAAATGGAAATGACAGAGGAAAGACTAAGTGAACATGAAGAAATATCAACAAAAATAATCTAATTGTATTAAAAAACAGGCATAAAAAGACTGAAAATAAAACAAAAGAGCCTCAACGATCTCTTAGGTAATATTAAAGTCTGTCCTATATGTCATTTGGATCCAAGAAGTAGAAGGAAAAAGAACACAGAAAATAAAGTCCAAAATTTTCTCAAGTTTGATTAAACAGAGAAAACTGTAAACAGAACATGAAAAGAATAACATAAAACTGTTGAAAGGTAGATAGAATGACAAATCTTGAATGTAGGAAGAGAAAACATATTACTTACAGGCAACAAAAATTCAATTAAGAATTGACTTTTTCACTAGTCACTACACAAGGCAGACGAGAGGGCAAATGACACTGCTAAAGTGCTAAAACAAGTAAAACTGTCCACCCAGAATTCTATACACAGAATATTCTATAAAACATCCTTCAAGAGTCACAGCAAAATAAAGACACTTTCATATTAATCAAATAAGTAAGGAAGTGAACTAGTAAATCAATAAAATAATTTGTTGTCTGCTTATCTATAAGATAAGCAAAGCTAAAGAAATTTTTACAGGTGGAACTGGAGCAATAACAGATGGAAACTCAGATTCTCAAACAGAAATGAAAAGCATCAGAAATCATAACTATCTGAAGGCATGCAAATGATCATTTTCTTTTTTCTCTCAGTTTAAATATTACATGCATAACTGATTAAAGCAAACATTATGGCATTATTTTGCAGGGTTTGTAATATATAAAAATAAAATATACAATAACCATAAAGGATCAAATTTAGGTTTTGCAAACACTAAGGGCTCTATTGCAACTATTCAACTCTGTCACTGTAGCACAAAAGCAGCCACAGATAATATATAAGTGGACAGTTATGGCTGTGTTTCAATAAAATTTAACTTATAAAACAGTTGAACTATGGGTCATTGTTTGTCAATTCTGGCAAAAAGGTTGAGGGATATACAGACCTATAGAGTTTCAAAGATTATACAATTTATGTAAGGTGGTCAATTATTTGACATAACTGGACAGTAAAAAAGTAAAAGGTATTTATTTTACTTCTCAGAACCACCACTAAAAACTGCAAAGACATGCTAGAAAAGCCAGTAGGAATATTAAAATACTAAACATATTTAAAAGAAGCCCCCTAAACGGGGGAAGGAAAGTAGGAATGGAAAAACAGAGAGAACAAATAATGAAATAGTAGACACCAAACCACATAAATAATTATACTTAAAAAATAATAATAATTACACTTAATGTTACTAGGTTCTAACAGAAAGGCAGAGATTTTAAGAATGGATTAAAAAATGAGACCTAACATGCTGTCTATAAGAGATGTACATTAAAGTTACAAATAGGTAGAAAGTAAATGGATGCAAAAAATACATACCACAAAAATAGTGCATAAGAAAAGACTTCAGCATCTATATTAATAGCAGATTAAAATAAATGTTAAGATATAAAACACTACCAGAGATAATGAGGAATACTCATAATGACCAAGCATCAATTATATGGTAAAACATAAATGTTCATGCATCTAATAACTGAGTTTCAAAATATAAGAACCATAGATTGACATAATTAAAGGAATAAATTCTTAATTCCAAATCAGAAATGGAGATTTTAACATCCTTCTCTCAGCAGTTGATAGAACTATGCAAAGTGAAATAAACCAGATATATATCACATATATTATATGTGGAAAATAAATAAATAAAGTTGTACACATAGCAACAGAGAGTAGAATGGTAGATATCAGAGGTTGGAGGATAGAATAAAGGGAAAGGTATTGATCACAGGGTAAAACTTTTCAGTTATAAGATTAATAAAACTAACATACAACATGTTGATTATAAATAATAATAATGTATCATATGCTTGAAATTTCCTTAGAGAGTAGATCTCAAGAGTCCTTACCAGACACATGAAAAAGGTAACCTTGGAGGATGATGGGTATATTAGTTAGATTGTGGCAATCATTTCACAATATATATATATTTATCAAAGCATCATAGTACACACCTTAAATATATACAATTTTGTTGCAAATATGTCTAAAACTCTTTAAAATAATTTTACAAGAATCATGCAAGTACAAATCATAGAAAACAAAAAACTATTTACCAATTTGACTTGATTGGTATTTATCATTTTCAAACACAATAACATCAGAATACAAATTATTTTCATGAATACATGACATGTTACTGTGACAGACAATATGCTAAGCTAGAAATCAAGTCCCAAAATATTTTTACTTTTTGAAGAATGAGATAATCCAGAGTGTATTCTCTTGGCACACAATAAATTAAAGATCAGGATAAATAAGAACTAGAAATATTTAGAAATAATACATTTCTAAATGAGAGGTCAGAAAAGTAATCAAATAGGAAATGAGAAAATATATTGAATTAAATGATAATAAAACACATAAAATGTAGGAGATTCAGCTTAAGCAGTATTTAAAGGGAACTTTATACCTTTAAATATTAATGTTAGAAAATAAGAGAATTTAAAATCAATTATTTGAGTTTAAGAAATAAGGAAAAGAAAAAAAAACTTGAAAGTCAATAGAAGGCCCTAGTAAAATGAAGAGCAGAAATCAATACAATTGAAAGAGAAAAACAAAGAAAGTAAGTAAAACCAAAAACTGATGCTTTGAAAATGTATAAACTTATACCTAGAAATAACTAATCAAAGAAAGACATAACAGAAAATAATGATATCAGGGATTAAAAATAGTACATCATTGCAGATACTATAGAAATTAAACAGATAATAGCAGAATGTAATGAATGACATTATACACATATATATGACAACCTGGATGAAATGAACAATTCTTTGAAGTTTGTTGTTTTGTCACTAAGTCATGTCCAACTCTTTTAAGACCCCATGGACTGTAGCCTGCCAGTCTCCTCTGTCCACGGGATTTCCCAGGCAAGAATACTGGAGTGGGTTGCATACCATTCTCCAGGGAATCTTCCCCACCCAGGGATTAAACCCACATCTCCAGTTTGGCAGAGATTCTTTACCACTGAGCTATCTGAAAAACACCGCTCATCTCCCCCCGACATATACAAATGACCAAATGATTCAAAAATATACAAAAAACAATTCACCTTATGCAGAATACTGGCATTGCAATTTCCCTAAAAACAAACCAATCAACAACCAAGAAACCTCTGGACTCACATGAATTGTCAGCTTATTTCCATAGCACATTTAAGGAAGAAAAATACCTATGTTAAACAAACTCTGTCTAGTACTAAAGGAGGAATAAAGATTTCCAAACTGATTTTATCAAGCCAAAATTTTCTGATACCAAGAATAGACAAAGACATAGCTCATGAAAAATATAAATGTATAGCCCTAATGAACATAGATGAAAAAATATCTCAATAAAATTTTAGCAGATTAAATCCAACAATCTGTAAAAATAATACATCACGTCTAAACCTGGTTTATCCAGGTAATGCTTCATTGCCACAACTCAATAAGATGACAAATAGTTAAATTTTAAAGTGGTCAAAGGTTTTAAATAGACACTTAAGAACATGTATGCAAACAGACCACAAGTACATGGAAAGACAAAAGTCCCTAGTCATCTTGGAAATAAACTGTCTACGTTATAATAACACTACACATTTTCAATAGTATGACTGAACTTAAAACTACTGATGATGCCAAGTGCTACTGAAGATGTAAAGAAAGTGAAGATCTCTTATAGGCTTGTGAGATTGTAAAGTGGTCAGCCACTTTAAAAATCAGTCAGGCAGTACCTTAGAAAGTAATTGAAATACCTACCATAGACCTAGAAATTCTACTCCTAGATATTTAACTAAAGGAAATGAAAATATATACACACATATTATTCATTCATTATTCAAAGAGCCAAAAACTGGAAACAACCCAAATCTACATCATCTGGTAAACAGAACTGTGATACATTCACACTACAGAATATTATACAGTGACAGAAAGAAATGGCATATTAACACATATAAGAACATGGATGATTTAGTGAGAGAAGTAAAAATAATGCTACATGTATGATGCCATTTATAAGAATTTTTAGAAAATCTATAGTGACATAAAAAAGACAAATGATTGCCTGGGTCAGTGCATGGTGGAAGGAATCAAAGGGAGGAAGGAAAAAAAAATTCTACGTTGGAATTGTGCTGGTGATTTTATGCACGCATGCATGCCAAGTTGCTTCAGTCATGTCTGACTCTTTGCGACCTCATGGACTGTAACCGTCTAGGCGCTTCTGTCTATGGGATTCTCCAGGCAAGAATACTGGAGTGGGTTGCCATTTTCTTCTCCAGGTGGTTGTATACTTACGCACAATTATTAACATTCAAACTGAACACTCAAAAAGGGTGACTTCTATTGTATATAAACTATACCTCAGTAAAACTATAACATATTTTGAAGTCTCAAAATACTTCTGTTTGTTTTGTGGTCCTGGATTTTTCATGTCCTCGTCTTAGTATTGTGGATACTTTGGATTTCTTTCAGTTCCAAGCTTTGCCCTTTCCCCATCTTGGTAACCTCATCAATTCTCGGGTTTTAGCTATTGAGGCTGTCATATTTAGGCAATAGAATTCATATAATGACTTTAGCTTGTATATATATCTCTTGGACATTTCAAACTCAGCACTTAAAAAAATTGAAAGCAGTCTCAACCCCTCCTCTAGTTTATCACCCCTTGTGATATCAGTACAGTCTTTTGAAAGAGCTCCTCTCATCACTTAATTCTCCTTGTTATAAGCATCAGTGGCTCCCTGAAGCTTTCAGCGTACAATCACTATTCCTCCAAACATAAAGAGTAAGCCTTTTACAATTTTGACCTTGGCTTTGCTCCTTATTGTCTCTTTCAGCTAGTCCCCGTAGGATCCCTTTCATCATGGGTCAACAATTAAAATGCTTTAGGGTGTGTGCAAAGGAGGCAGCATGAAAGAAAAACATAGGCAAAAGTGCATTTTCTTAGAGTCTCCAGTGTCAGGAGTCCACAGGTGTGCTGGTTAACAAGAAAGTGTGGGCTTCATCCAAGTATCTTACACAGCTATCCTATAGCTCTGACCAAATGCTGCCATCTGGACATGGGCTTATTACTCCTGACTTTTCAATACCTGGTTTTTATGTGAAATTTCATGATAATCAATATTTGAAGATAATATTTACAAACTTAAAACACTGAGCAAATCAAATGAAACTTCTCAGCAGTCTGGATTCCAGACCACTAGCCCAGCAGAATATCCAGGCTTTTTTTTTTTCACATATTTCAAAGTCCTTCAGTGTTCTTTAATATTTAACTCAGTTACCCACTCTAAGGGAGCCTTTTCTAATTTCCTCTCTATTAAAGAAAAAAGGTGATTTGTTTATGTTTCCAAGATAATTACCTAGTGATTATTAACTATTTAATCTGTCAAACATACCCTAAACCCTCTGCAGATATTAAGTCATTTAATCTCCTCCAAAACACACTTAAGATACGGACTTTAATTCTTCTTACTTTACAGATGGTGCAAATGGGGTACCTAGAGTTTTAGCCACATTCCCAATATACAGCTAGTAAATAATAAAGTCAGGATTCAAATCCATGTAACGAGAGTTCACATTATTATAGTGCAATGATTCTTAGATTTTATAACATGGTACTAGAATCATGGATGTTTCACATGTTTGCTTTCTGCATTTCAAGTATTTAAAGAACAGGGATTATGTTTTACTTTTCCTTTTATTCTCCAGAAATGGAGCTTATATAGTACCCTACAGGTACCGGTTGAATGAATGAATGAATGAGCTGATTAGGTCTTGCAAATTTTCAATATTGTTCCTATGATTTTTAATTTTGGAAGATTATTATATTACTGTCACTGTAAAATTTCAAACAATACATTGCAAAGTATACATTATATAAAATTGCCCCATTCTTTCTTGCTCCCTCAGTCCTAACCATAAATCCCAAGGAGGCACATTTTTACCCATTTCATTATTTTCTATCATTTAATTTTTAAGAATCCCTATAATTTGAAAAAAGAGACCACTGAACTAACATAACTAAGAACTGGGCTTTAAGAAAAATACTCTAATGTAGAACTCAGAATGGATTAGAATAAAAATTTTATTGTTAAGATCAACTTTCTCCAAATCTAGTAAGTATTCAAATTGCAGCATATCTAGAATACTCTATATGAGGAAATTAAGCTGTGAGATTTATTTTAACGTTGTCAATGATATCAAATTTTAATTGAATTTTACCTGATTAAAAGGAAATGAGTTAGTCTAAACACTAGCCTAAACCACCCAGAAAATCATGGGTGTGCTGCAAAATGGGAAAATTAGAAGTATCTGGCCTTTAAACAGTTGCTATTTAGCAAATTCCAACTTTAAGTAGACAGTAAGAAGGAGACTGATAAACTTTAGCACATGAACACTTACAGGTAGATGATCAGTAGATTACATATATAATCAAGGTCCCACATGGTTTGATGAGATGAGAAAATTTATATAGAGGTATAAGGCTAGTACATGACCTTATAGACTGAATGCTTGTGTTGCCCCAAAATTTATATATTGAAGCCTAATTCTCCATATGATGTTGTTTAGGGTTAGACCTTTGGAAGGTGATTAGCTTATGAGGGTGGAATCATCAGGAAAGATATTAGCACCCTTTTAAAAGAAAACTCAAACAGCTCCTTTGCCCCTCCCTTCATATGAACACACAATGAGAAGACAGCCAACTATTAACCATGAGTAAGGTTCCCACCAGATACTGAATCTGCTGGCACCTTGATCTTGGACTTCCCAGATTCCTGAACAGTAAGAAATAAATGTCTGGTGTTTATAAGCCACCCAGTCTATGGTATTTTGTTAGAGTAGCCTGAACATATATGAGAACTGTAAGGAAAAGGTTTTTCCTATGTAATACAGAAATACTAACATTGAGCAGAAAACAATACTGTTGCTTATTCAAATCTCCCAACAACAGCAAACATGTCTTACTCCTTTAGAGTGCCTAGGTCTGAAAGTACTAGACCATATCCGACAACGCCTAGGGCCTGACTGACTGATTGTGTCTGGTTATCCATCAATCAAGCAATTATTTTCCACAGGAGCCCCTCCAATCCACCTCCATAGGGAAGTAGAGCAGTTCTACATCTGAGCAAAAAATGTGTGTCAGATACCTTACATTTTCAAACAGAATGCCACTTCTGCTTCATGCATTGCTCTCTTTTTAGTCAATGCCACAGATAATCAGCGCTTTGGGCTTCTGTCAAGGATTTCAACCTTAAACTGACAGAATTCAGGGCTTGCCAAAATCTTATTGGCAACATCTGTTAGTTGTGGGAGACATTTAACTATTTATTAAGTGTCAATTAGGTATCCAGCCACATGTTGTGAGAAAGCATTAGGCATTATCAGAAATATAAAATGTCTGCAAAGAATGAGTCCAAATTCACATTGTTAGGAATAAGGGCAAAGAGAATGAGAAAATTTCGGGTTATGGGGGAAATGCCTACTATTAATAATTTTAATAATGAAGAAGTTATTCAAGATAATCTTACATATTTTACTAGAAAAACTGAAACAGGGATTCCAGTATGCCTATGACAATACTATACCACTTTCCACAGAGATTCAGTGAAATGCATGTGCAAGTTTCTTTTGGATATGATCTGTTCATCATCCTAGTCCTCTCTCTGCCCAACATACTGCATGAAGCACTTGTAAGAAAAAAAGAACAAATTATTTCCATAAAAAACCAGTAGAGCTCAATTATAACATCCTGAAGACACTAATTCAACAAATGTTTACTGATAAAACTTTATGTTCTGAGCATTCTGCTATATATTAATGGTAGAGTGGTGAAATATAAGCATAATCCTGTTTCCATGCAATATACAGGTTAGTGATGAAACCAGATAATGCACAATGGTGATAAATGATATGTGCCATGAAGAAATAATTATATAATAAGTAGTAGGTACAACTGAAATAATGTGTTCATCGGCAGGGGACTTAAGAGTTTTTGCCATTTTTAAAAGAAGTCAGTCATGGGTGCACAACCCCAGTGGACGAGGAGGATAACTTAAAGAGGTTTGATGAGGTAACTTTATCTAACTGTATTTTCTCAGAAAAAAATTGTAACAATTCTGAAAATGGTGCCTATCCTATATGTTTCATATCTGGGAGCAGAGGGAAAGGGCAGTAAGGTTAGGAAGCATGAGAAATGAGACAGAAAAAGGCCTGCATCATTGACCATTCTTTTTTACCACTCAGTTTTTGGCAGTTATAGGAATTTGTGTTGATAAGAAATGCTGGAATTTGCTACCACCGCATACTCCTCCCTAGTGATACAGGTAGCATGACAGAGTGTTAAATCTGGCATGTTCTGTCATTTTTAACAGGAGGATATGATGGAATTCACCAGTGGCTCCCCCTTACTACTGAAACATGGTTCCCTTTTAACACCTGACTTGATGCAGCACTTACACCCAATCTCTTGACACTTTCCATGCCCTTCCCTATGTAGTAGCCATCTGTGTATAAATATTCTCTTTTCAGATAGATGGGATGTGTCATGAGAGTAGGAATTGGATGCAAATCCCATGAAAAAAAGGGCAATGGTTCATAGATAACTGAACTCCTTGGATTCTAGTGCCTCTGAAGAAATCTGAGTAAGTGCAGAATAATATCTACAGCAAACAAAAAACTTTTATTTAAAAATATGTGTTATAAAAAAGAAAACAGTAGCCTGGAAATACAGAAAAATCCAGCTCTATGTTTCATTGTGAACAGTAAAACTGAGTAGATCTGTTTCAAGGAAAGGAAATGGGGCTTTTTCCCTTTTATTTGCTTTCCTGTTACGATTTCAGCAAATACAAAATTTACAGCTGGTCTCTCTTATCCTGTCAGAGCAATTTAGCTTTTCTCTGTGGGTTTGACAAGAGGGAATATTCCTGTCTTGATTACCATTAATAGCAATGTTACACATGTACATCAACTATGAATGAATCCCAAATGTTTTAAGTAGGTCTATGTAAAGAAATGTTTGAAACAAAGGATGAAAAGAGTGCGCTACCAAGGGAAGGAAAGCTGCATTTTTATGCTCTCAAGTTCTTATACATCAATTGATATTCAAGTTCTTCATGACTTTAAAAAAAAACTATTACACTCATCTTCTGTGTATGAACTATTAAGTGACAGTCATCTTAAGACTAGCTTTCTTTTCTTTTTAAAACAAGGATGTAAAAGACACTAAGAATGAAACTTGCATGACTACCTTTGATTAAGAAACAGTCTTACATCAAGTTAAATATTCACAATAAACACCAATATTCATTTTTCTAACATGTCATCCACTACAATAACATGATGCCAATTAACCAATGTTGTTTTAAACTATTAATATTTTCAACACACCTCAAATACATATCTATTACAACACAAAAAATGACGTTTACTGCTTTTATTGAACACACCACACAGCAGAACATTTAGAAAAGATATGCTTGTATTTGATCGACCTAACACTCGAAATGTTTTCCTCATCTACTCATCAAGGATGTAAAACTGCTGGAGTTTAGACAGTATGTAGTCATTCTTTCAAAGTAAAAAACCTTCTCTTATTTCAAGCATTATGTAGACCAAATATCTTCATTCCTACTAAGTTTAGGTAAGTTCAGCGTATGCTGGATTTCAGCCATTGCCTTTCAGAATACCGAGTTCTTTTTAAAAGAATGTATACTCCCATGATAGTCCCTATATAATCCTCCTCACCCCACCTTGCCACTTCAATTAGCCTTTCCAGTTCTCTCTCTGGTTTTGAAGACTGTGGATTGTATGTGTGTGTGTGTATTTTAAAGAGGTGGCAGTATCTAGAAGTAGTATGTCCTAGAAGTCAATAGCACATTCTCAAAATCACACAGGCTAAGATTATTTCTAACTCTAGCTAGCTGTGTTAGCTTGATCAATTACTTAATCTCTATACCATTCAGTTTCCTGATCTATGAATGTGAGAAATAGCAGTAACTTCCATGATGAGGTAGCTGTGATGGTCAAATAAGTCAACATAGATGAAATCTTTAATATAGGGTATGATAATTGTATGTGTTATATTAAATTACCAAGATTGTTGGTAATTAAATTACCAATGTTGTTATTACTAACATAAGTGAAAAGTTGAATATCATAGAAATGGAAAGCATACACAGAATGAGTGCTTTAAGAATGTATAATTACCTTATATGTGTAAAATTTCTAGTCAACATACTGGGGAAGTAGCCTGTAAAAATATTTTAAACAATTTTATTTTGTAGATTTTGTTAAATTTAACATTTATAGAACCCTTTTATTTCACAAGCTGATTTCTTGGCAGGAGAATATTGTTTCATAATAACCCTCATTTTCTACATATTGCCAGTGTTTAAGAAATATCTAGATTATTTTTCCAAAAGTAGAAAATATTACCAATTCTCTTATTTCTACCAAGGCAATCAGGTTTCCCTTCATCTATTTGCATAACATTCAAGTTTTACTTTCAAATCACAAATGTTTAGAGGTAAATTATGCTAACAAAGGTTAAATAAAAATATGAGAAGAAAAATTATAGTTTTCTCTTGAATACACATTTGAGTTTATTTTCCAAAAGGGAGTATGGAAGTTAACACAATGTACATCATGTAATACTCTTCTAATTTTAGAAAATCAAGTAGTTCTTTTATTTGATGGGAACAATAAATATTTGTAAAGATGTGATATCTTTCCTGTGTTTATAAATTTGTGAACTTCCTAACAATAATTCATTAATTCTATTGTCAGAGTTTATTTTACAAAAATATGCAATAAAAATGCTAAACACACAACTCCACATGACTATTTTACTCTCTTTTTAAACATTTTTCAACTTTGTTGCTGTTAATAATCTGCCGCAATAGAAAGTGATTTTCTACTTCTCATTGACAACACGATGTCAAGATGAAAATAAGACACAAGTAATGTGACTTTGTGTTTCCAGCAAGTACTAAATTTTTAATTTTAGTGTTCAATCCAGTAGACCAGAAAGGATCGATACTGCCAAAAGATGATGATGATGATGACAATGACAGTTATTAAAAGAAAGCTAACATGCATTGAAATTTTGCTGTGTAAGACACTGTACAAAATTCATATACATGTCCTTGTCCCATATCATAACTTTATAAGGTATGTACTTTCATTAATCCTATCATACAGATGAGGAAATTAGAGTTAAAAGGGGTTAGTTAATTTGACTTTAGTCACTGAGTATATTAATAGTAGAAGTGATATTTGAACCAAGATTGTAAATCTATGTGTTCAAGAGTTTAACTAATGTCTTATAGGAGATGACCCTCAGCAATGGGTAAAGGGATGTTCAGGAACTCCTGCTGAAGAAGACACCCAGGTGGATAAGCACATCCTTGGCTATGTCACCACCTCAAAGAGAAAACACTAGAAGTTGTACGTTGCTTAATTTTTTTCAACAACTGAGGGTCCCTGGCACACTTCCTTTGACCCTGCTTCACTCACGCACCCTTCAGATACCATGTACAAGGTTACACACAGCTGAAGGTGACTCCAGCCACTCATCTGTCTTCAGGATTGAGGAGACAAACATTTTGCACTATGCCAATCACCCATTCATCACACATTCATGGTTCTCTGTGCTTGACACACTGGTTGGGGAATTGCCCTTAGAATAATTTAGTAAGCACATGCCATTTACCTACCAGATAGTGATGTTGATCATGTTAGTATCATCAGTTCAGTTCAATTCAGTCACTCACTCATGTCTGACTCTTTGCAACCCCATGGACTGCAGCACACCAGGCTTCCCTGTCTATCACCAACTCCTGGAGTTTACTCAAACTCATGTCCATTGAGTCAGTGATACCATCCAACCATCTCATCCTCTGTCATCCCCTTCTCCTCGTGACTTCAACCTGTCCCAACATCAGGGTTTTTTTCCAATGAGTTGGCTCTTCCAATCAGGTGGCCAAAGTATTGGAGCTTCAGCATCAGTCCTTCCAATGAATATTCAGGGTTGATTTCCTTTAGGATTGACTGGTTTGATCTCCTTGTAGTCCAAGGAACTCTCAAGAGTCTTCTCCAACACCACAGTTCAAAAGCATCAATTCTTTGGTGCTCAGCCTTATTTATAGTCCAACTCTCACATCCATTGATGACTACTGGAAAAACCATAGCTCTCACTAGACAAATCTTTATTGGCAAAGTAATGTCTCTACTTTGTAATATGCTGTCTAGGTTTGTCATAGCTTTTCTTCCAGGAAGCAAGTGCCTTTTAATTTCATGGCTGCAGTCATCATCTGCAGTGATTTTGGAACCCAAGAAAATAAAGTCTCTCACTGTTTCCATTATTTCCCCACCTATTTACCATGAAGTGATGGGACCAGATGCCATGATTTTGTTTTTTGAATGTTGAGTTTTAAGCCAGCTTGTTCCCTCTCCTCTTTCACTTTCATCAAGAGGCTCTTAAGTTCCTCTTTGCTTTCTGTTGTAAGGGTGGTATCATCTGCATATCTGAGGTCATTGGTTATTATCATAGATCCATACAAAGAAATGTATTCTATCAATTTCATGATGTGTCTTCTGAATTTCTACAGTGCTCTCTTCTCTATGACATCATCTATCATGATCATACATTGCCATACAATTTCATATATGCTTGTTTCTTTTAAAAACTACATTATAATTCCTTTAGTACCAAGTTTAGGCCTTCTCAATTACTTTCATATCCCCCCCCCACATCTCTGTGTGGTCCTGGGCCCAGCAGGCCTTAATGATCTTGTTTGATAAACTGTTCCTCAAGCCTCTATTTAATGCTCTGTCATTCACACCCAATATGAGCTTCTTTAGTATGTTTCTCTTTAATAGTGGAAATGTATTCATTTGTGTACTTTTTAAAAAAATTCAACTTGTCTTGAAACAATAGCTTTTATTTTTATATTGCTGACCAGGATTTGGGATGAACCTCTTAGAACACGGGACCTCCCTTATAACTCAGTCAGTAAAGAATATGCCTGTAATGCAGGAGACCTGGGTTCGATTCCTGGGTCAGGAAGATCCCCCAGAGAAGGAAATGGCAGCCCATTCCAGTATTCTTACCTGGAGAATCCCATGGACAAAGGAGCATAGCAGGCTACAGCCCATGGGTTTGCAAGAGTTGGACTTGTGGTGGTTAGCAACTCAACCACCACCTCTTAGAACACAGTAAAGCCCACCCACCTACAGAAATTAACTTATTCAACTTAGATGTAAAATCAGCCACTAATGGTTTGGCACAATATTTTTGATACTAAGGTAGTAAGAGAGAAGATGTTATCTGCAATTTCGTTGGAGAGTTCCATAATACTTTAAGACAAACAACTATAAAGCATATGCAAATACTGTGGGATGCATTATGAACATGTCAGCTTGGAGTGACAGAAGACAAAAGGCATCTGTTTAACTATTTCTATGAGCCACTGTCATTAAAGCTTGCAGTTTTACCTCACAGAACACTTATTTCCTTGTCCCTTATTTGTCTTTTATTTGGCTGTTTAATTATGTCAGGTTGGAGCTGATACTGGAAGCTGCTAGAATTCAATAGCTATGCCCCATCTTTTAGTTGAACCAAGGAATATGATGTCCCAGAATTGAAGATCCACATACTTTTCTATTGCTTTTTTTAATGTGGGAATTTTCATTTTGATTGATATTCTCTTGAAATTTTATTTTCTAAACTTTATTGAGGTAAACTTGAGATACAAAAAATTGCACACACTTATTGTATACATTTTGATGACTTTGGACATACGTATACACTAGTGATACCATCACCTCAATCAAGGTATGGACCATACCCATGACTTCCAAAGATTTTCTTGTGTTCTGACGTGTACATGATTGTGTGTTCTCTGGTAAGAACACTTAACATGAGCTCTATATTCTTAATGTGCTTTCATTGTACAATACGATTTTGCTGAAGAAGTACTATAATATTAAGCAAATATCTAGAATATATGCATCTTGTATAAGTAAACTCTATAAACCCATTGAACTACAGTTCCCTATTTCCCCCTCCTCCCAGAGCCTAGTGATACTTGCAGGGCCATTCTATTCTCCTCTTTCATGACTGAGTATTTGAGAAGCCTCATGTAAGTAAGGGGCTTCCCAGGCGATACAGTGGTAAGGAATCATCCTGCCAACTCAGGAGATGCAGGTTCGATGCCTAGGTCGGGAAGATACCCTGGAGAAGGGAATGACAATCCACTCCAGTATTCTTGCCTGGGAAATACCATAACTAGAGCAGCCTGGAGAGCTGTAGTCCAAAGCGTGACAAAGAGTCGGACATGACTGAGTGGCTGAGCACACACATGTAAGTGAACTAATCCACTATTTGTCTTTCTATGACCGGCTTATTGCACCTAGCGTAATGTCTTCTAGGTTCATCTATGTTGTTGCAAATGGCATGGTTTCCCTATTTTTAAAGCTAAATAATATTCCAATATATGTATATATAATATTTTCTTTATGCATTTAATGGACATATGAGTTGTTTCCATATCATGGCTACTGTGAATAAGGTTGTAATGAAATGAAGGTTCGGCTATCTCCTTTAAACCTTATTTTCAGTTCTTTTTGATACATATCCAAAAGCTGGACTGTAGAATCATGCTGCAGTTTTAGATCTAATTTGTGAGAGAACCTTGGTACACTTTTCCAATGTATCCTTGGTACACTGTTGAAGGGAATATAAATTGGTACCAGTATCACTGAAAACAATATAGACATTCCTCAAAAAAATTGAAAACAATACTACAGCATGACCCAGCAATCCCATATGTTAGTGTTTTTTCAAAGTAATTGAACAAAGTGTTAATTCAAAGTAATTCAAGACAGCATCTTGAATTTTGAGAATGACAAAGAGAAAGAAAGCATCCTGAAAACTGTTAAAAACACAAAAGCTACAGAGGTATAAAAAATAAAAAAAATAAGAAATAAGAATTGACCTATAATCAGACTTCTATACATCATCATTACACCGTTGCTTTCAAAACTCTTATGACAACAACTTTGAAACTGGATACATATCACCTAACAACTTTGAGGACAAAGTTAGAGCATTTTCAGAAATTTAAGAACAAAATTACATCTCAAGCATTCCCTTTGACGAAATTATCTATGGCTACACTGAATAGTTGAAAGAAAAAAGTTGAAAGTGAACTCGCTCAGTCGTGTCCGACTCTTTGTGGCCCCATGGACTGTAGCCTACCAGGCTCCTCCATCCATGGGATTCTCCAGGCAAAAGTACTGGAGTGGATTGCCATTTCCTTCTCCAGGGGATCTTCCCAACCCAGGGATCGAACCCCGGTCTCCCACCTTGCAGGCAGACGTTTTACTGTCTGAGCCACCAGGGAAATCTGGTGAATCGTAAGATGATGAAAATCGAGAAACAGAACTTGGTAGTCAATACATGGGGGAATTCACTCATTAGTGAAGTGGCAAAAAAAAAAAAAATTCCAAGGTACTATTATCTCCAAAGCAAGTTTAGAATGTTAATCACTGCCTCTGCCCCCAAAAAGATTGTAATGTAGTTAACAGATACACAAAGCCAAGAAAGCCACAGACTTCTGATATATTGATAAAAGCCATGTTATCCCACTTAGTTTGGCAGAGTTTGCAATGTACAAGGAAGATCTTATTTAAAAAAAAAAAAAGTCAGGCAAACCTCTGATACAGAAATGTTGGGAAAGCCTGTATAAGGACTTGTTTTCTCTGATGTATACCATCACACCTGAGTTGACTTCTGGATTAATCCATACAACTTAACTAAATAGTAATCAGCAATTTGCACCTGCTTACTCTTCCATATTACCAGTTTATGCCATTTTAACACAGCGTCAAAAAGAACCATAGATATCACCAGTCCTTTAATTAGCTATTTAATCCATCTCAATCCAAAATTAATTTGGTAATAAACTGTTTTTATTTTTTTTTGTGTGGGGGTGCTACTTTACATCAAAACCATAGCTCCCTTCAGAGAATGATATCCACAATAAACTTCATGACCTTCTTAAGTAAAAACATAATCTCTACAGATTAAATGGCCAAACGTCTCTAAGAAAAATTTATTCAAGATGATGACTAGACTGGATTCTACAACACGGTGTGATTAATAAGATGTACATTATGAATGATGCTACGAGACATGCTTTCCCCCCTAATCTTAATGAAGAAAAAGAAATCCAGCAAATTCAGGGGTGGTGAGTAGCACAATGAGCAAGAAAATCATGGTTTAATCGTGAAGCAAGTTCAACTGTGTCATGACTGACTTAACTGAAAAAGAATCCAATGGACTGGAAGAAGTGTTTGCTGTGAAGTGACATATAGGTGATAAAACTGGATATATGCAGATAAAAAACAATCTTAGTGCATTACTGCATTGCATAGTAAGCCACAGTTACAAAATACAATTCATTTAACTAGTTACTTGTTTCAATATTTTAAAATCAGTACAGAAATAGTACATGGGCCACTTATAGTATATGCTTGCCAAAGAGAGGGCATATATGTATATGTATGACTGATTTGTTTTGCTATACAGTAGAAACTATCACGGAGAAGGCAATGGCACCCCACTCCAGTACTCTTGCCTGGAGAATCCCATGGACGGAGGAGCCTGGTAGGCTACACTCCATGGGGTCGTGAAGAGTTGGACACGACTGAGCGACTTCACTTTCACTTTTCACTTTCATGCACTGGAGAAGGAAATGGCAACCCACTCCTGGAGAATCCCAGGGATGGGAGCCTGGTGGGCTGCCGCCTATGGGGTCACACAGAGTTGGACACGACTGACGTGACTTAGCAGCAGTATGGGGGATTACTGAGCACTGAAATAAATGTGAGATATTTTCTTTGTGAAAAAAATGAATATGTGTTCTTTTAAATGTCTTGGACATAAATAATGATTGGGAACAATTTAAGAAATGCTTATAAAAATATAGGTATATTAATACAATGTTATAAATCAACTATATTTCAATAAAAATAAATTTCAAAAAAATATGAAAGTGAAAGTGAAGTTGCTCAGTCATGTCCGATTCTTTGTGACCCCATGGACTGCAGCCTGCCAGGCTCCTCCATCCATGGAATTTCCCAGCCAAGAAAACTGGAGTGGGTTGCCATTTCCTTCTCCAGGGGATCTTCCTGACCCAAGGATCAAACCTGGGTCTCCCACATTGTAGGCAGACTCTACCATCTGAGCCACCAGGGAATCCTCCCCTGCAAAAAAAAAGTATAGGTACTAACTATACGTGAAAGAAAATATCACTCAAAACCACAGGTTCCATAAATATACATACACATACATATATGCATGTATATACACATTCAACTGTGTATATATATGTACACATGTACACATATATCCAGTTGACCCTTGAACAATGGGAGTTTGAACTTCGCAGGTCCACTTATATGCGGATATTTTTCAATAATAAATACTACAGTACTAAATGTCTGTCGTTGGTTGAATCCGGGAATATGGAGGAAATGTGGATATGAAAGGACAACTATAACTTACATGCAGACTAACCACCATGCTCAAAGGTTGACTGTATATATGTATATATTACATATTATACATTATTATACATTATATATAAATAAAACAAACAGCACAGAGAGCAATTATGCCTCAAATTTACCTGACCTACGCTTTCTCAAAAAGTTAAAATGGCAGTAAATATATGATGACTGTTTGAAGAAGGGATCAATACTTGAAAAATGATGATTTCTACAAACTTAATGTAATGAATAGCGTAACAGATGTTTCTCCATAATCAAGTGTGCATAGGAAATGAAAATCCAAAAGCTGTTTCATATGCTTAATCACAATAAATAAGTAGTACTGTGGAAAAAAGCCATTTGTGTTAAGCAGCTAAAAAATATATCATTATCAGGCACATAGACAATTGTCTTGACAGTATTTATGAAATATTCTACCCTTTAACACTATGGCATATTTATCATATAACACATATGCACACCTATGCCTCTCTACTTTTCTAGATTCCGAATACTATCACATTAATTTGTCTATACCAACACAAATATCATATTGTTATAAATATACTAACTTCATGTCCTCTTTCTATAATCTGGTAGGTAGCCCAATTATCACTACAGTCTGTTTCTTCTTTAGTCCCAACATGTATTCTTTCATTCATTCACTCACTTTTGTTACTCTCGCAAACTTATCTTGATAAACTTTAGACAGAACTTGTCAACTTCAACAAATGCCTATTAAATTTGAGGGTTTTTTTAATATTCATTCAAATTTTTCTCCTTCCTTATTGAGATATGATTAACAAAAATGTATATATTTAAGGTGTATAAGGTCTATGTTTGCTGTTTTGATACACATATACATTGTGAAAGAATCTCCACAGTCCAGTTAATTAACATCCATCACCCCACATAAGGATTATCCGTTGTAGCAAATTTCAAATATACAATATTATCTATTGTCACTGTATATTAGATTCCAAGAACTTAATCTATTTTGAGTAAGTGACATTTTATACCCCTTGATCAACATTTCCTGCTTTGTTTCTCCAGCCCCTGGCAATCACCATTCTATTGTCTACTTCTATGACTCTATTTTAGATTCTACATATAATTGATATCGTGCAGTATTTACCATTCTGTCTGACTTATCTCACTTTGCATAATGTCTTCAAAGTTCATCCATGGTGTCAAAATGGCCCAGTTTCCTTTCTATTTTAAGACTGAATAATATTCCATTGTGTATACATACCACTTTATCCATTTAATCATTTATGGACATTTAGCTTTTGGGTACATATTAGCATTATCTTTCTGTTTAATTTACCCTTTTATCATTATTTGATGACCTTCTTTGTCCCCAGTGATAATTTTTAACTGAAAGTATATTTTGCCTGATACAAGTATAGCCACTCTGGCTTTCTTTTGGTTACCATTTACGTGGACTATTTTTTTTTCCATCATTTCACTCTCTGCCCATGAATGTCTTTAAAGTGAGTCTCCTGCAGACAGTTTATCACTTGATTTTTCAAAATCTGTATAGCCACCACATCCCTTTTTATTGAAGAGTTTACTCCATTTACATTTCAAGTAATTATTGATAGATGATGTACTATTACCATTTTAAAATTGTTTTCTGTATGTTTTTCAGTTATTTTGTTTCTCTCTTCTCTTGCTGTCTTCCTTTCATTTTCATTTTTTAGTGATTTGCTTTGATTCTTTTCCCATTATCCTTTATGAATCTACTATAGATTTTTTTCTTTATGTTAGCTCAAGGCTTGCCAAAAATATGTTAGTTACAACCATCTATTTTATGTTGATAACTTCAATCTTATAGAAAAGCTCTATACTTTTACTCTTCTTCCCCATTGTGTTCTCAAAGTTAGAGTTTGCTTTTTATATTGCATATGTATCAACAAATTATCATTTTCATTGGAATTATAATTTATGAACCTACATTACAATGTCAAATTATTCTGTGCTTATCTATATATTTACATTTACCAGGGAAATTTATACTTTCTTAAACTTCTATATTGCTGTATAACATGTTTTTGCTTCAGTTTGAGGAATTCCCTTAAGCATTTCTCCTAATGCATGTCTACAGTGGCTGTGAATTCCCTCCATTTTAATTTTTCTGGGAAAGAATTTCTCTCTCCGTTTTTAATGGATAATTTTGCCACATTTATTATTCTAGGTTGGCAATTTTCTTCTTTCCGTACTTTGAATATAACATCACTCTCTTCCAGCCCACAAGGTTTGTGAAAACTCTGCTCATTGTCTTATGGGGATTTCCTACAATATGATGAATCATTTTCTCCTGCAGCTTTCAAAATTCTTCAACTTTTGACTTCTGATAATTATAGTGTATCTCTGTGCAGCATTCTTTGGATTGATTCTACCTGGGATCTTTTGAGCACTGAATATCTGGATGTCCATTCCTTCCCAAGATTTGGGAAAGTTTTAGGCATTATTTTTAAAATATGTTTTTGGCTCCTTTTTCTCTCTCTCTTCTCCTCTGGGACTCCCATAACATGTATATCAATTCTTTTATAGTATCCCATAAACCCTATAACTATTTCCCCCTTTATTCATTCTTTTTCTTCTCTGACTTGATAATTTCAAATGATCTGTGCTTGAGTTTGCAGATTGTTTCCTCTGACTCTATTGTTCAAGCTATTTCATTTCATTCACTGAATACTTCAGCTCCATAATTTGTTCCGTTCTTTGTCATGATTTCTATCTCTCTGTGCTGTGCTTAGGTAATCAGTCATGTCTGACTCTTTGCAACCCCCTGGACAGTAGCCTGCCAGGCTGCTCTTTCCACAGGGATTCTCCAGGCAAGAATACTGGAGTGGGTTGTCACTTCCTCCTCCAGGAGATCTTCCCAACCCAGGGATTGAACCCAGGTCTGATCTTGTTTTGTTAATACATTGTTTTGCTGATTTGAGTTAACTATTTGTTCTCCTGTAGCTTACTGAGTTTCTTTACAACAATTATATTGTCAAGCAATTAGTATATCTAACTATGGTTAGTTATAGAAACTTAGCAATGTCCCTGGTGGTGTTATATTTCCTTAATCTTCTTGCATTCCCTATAGCCTTACATTAATGTCTGCACTTTAGAAGAAACAGCTATCTCTTCTATAGTTTATGGATTGGCTTCAGTGAGGGAAGATCTTCCCCTATTGCTGGATCTTTGAGTACCATCTGGGTGGGAATACAGTGGCTTTAGCTCTGGGAGGTACAACACTGGTGACTCCAGATGGCAATGATAGCTGAGATCAATTGAGGTCAGCCTCAGTGAAGACTTCATGGGCCTCAATTGTGAAGGCTATAGGTGTCCATGGCAGCATGAGCAAGGGCTACTGGGGTCTTCCAGCCACCCTTTTCCCCTGGAGGGAAGTTTCCCAAAACAGTGGGGCTTGGGGTATTGGTGCATATATAGAGGTGCCATGGTATGTGTGTGGTGGCCATGTCCTCAAAGGATTTCAGTGATGTAGATTCCAGGCAGTTCTGTATGCTGGGGTCAATGTCAGTGAAAACTACAAGGGACATTATTGGCCATATGTCGGTGTCTGTGGTGATGGCTGTTGACATCCCCTTGTCCTCCTTTTCCCCTGCCTGGGGAGCATCACCTGGGACGGTTAGTGTTCCAGGATCCATTTCTAAAAAAGATTTAATATTTGATGGCTCAGTATTCTTTGCCCCGCTTATCGGTCTCTGTTTTTGTCTTTACAGCATGTGAATCCCCCAGTCCTCTCTACGTGTCACAGGCTTTTTATACATATCGGTCTCATGACAGACCTAATTCTTACAATAGCAGCTGGATTTCAAGAGTAAAAAGTTCAAAATACAGGAAGTGTAAGGTTTCTGGTATATTAAATTCATGTCCAGAAAAAGCCACAGCACCCCTTTCACCATATTCTGTTACAAGCAGTCATAGGGTTCCCTACACTTGAAGGGGAGGCCAGACCTCACATCTCAATGTGGGAAATTTTGAATAATTGTATCCATCTTTAATCCACCACAAATCCTAATGCTTTGAATATAAAATTCAATCTTCATACACAGTAATCATCATAAACCCACTGCCTACTTTTCCAGACATCAGATCACATGACTGCCCCCCCACCAACTCCACTAATGGTCTCTCCATTGCACCATGTACTCCCAGTTATTCCTGTATTTTTATCCTTCACTGTTCCACTGAAGACTATAACTAGCTAACAATCACTCCATCACCAAAGTCAATGCTGTTGCCAAATAAGCTATGTTAAATTTTCAACCTAGAATGATATAAACTACTCCATCTGTGAAAAATCACTTTTAAATCAATAAAGTTCAAGCTTTTAGTATCAACAGTCAAAACAACAAATCCGTAATTCTGAAATAGAGTTCCAGCTATTCCAGAGCAGGAGATAGACTTTGAAAACATGCAACTTTTCCAAACTAATATGATGTGTCTTTATGGTGCCAGCTTTACAGTCACTGTGAATATGTTCATTCTCTGAATACAGGTGTAGAATGCAAAAGCAAATCACCTGAAAATATTACCAAGAAGCAGAGAGAGACTCTTGAGCCTGAAATATTCTATTCATGAGATGTGAGGATGATACAAAGTTTGTTAAACACTGTAAGCTTTGTCACTACATAAAGCTTAGGTCTCCTAAATATAGAAATCTGTCATGGAGTCCTCAATATTACATATATAAAGGTTAGGTTATGCACCACTCCTGTGGAATACTAAACTTCCTTTCTATCCTTTGCTTTTATCACAGTCTACACCAAAAAAGAAAAGCTATGTAACTCCAATATGTACAAGAACAATTCAGCAATAGAATAAAAAGTTCCTGATAACTGATAGGGTAATTTTATGACTTCATATGAATTCTTATGCACTCCTAAGGCAAGTTAACAAGAACAACAAAAACCCTTTCATTATGAGATTCCTTGTTACATAAATTCTCCCTCAAAGAGTTTCTTTCGGCTGTGAAGATAGCTGTATAGTTGCACACGTACACTGCTGAATAGCAATTACCTATATGTGGATTATGTGGATAAATCTTGACCCTTATCTGCCCCTAAGGTGTTCTCAATTCTCTTGTCAGGGTATCTGGCTGCAATGAAATGGCACTGTAACTTAAATTCAGATTTTGAAAAATATGATATGCACACACTGAGACACAGGTAACACAGCTGACAAAATACAGATCAGATTAATTTCAAGGATTCTTAGCCCCACTGCAAATATACCTCACAACTTTTCAAAGTTTATTGAATTGTGTCAACAACTCAACAGAAAGGAGGGATAGGATATCATTAATTCAATATGCTTCCCAGGTGGGTAACAACACTGGAAACCTATACTTCTTGTAAATTATCAGGCCCTAGATTCAGACTGGACAAGTTCAACTGCAACTTTCATGTCTTACCGGCTAAGTGAAGTGAGGCAAATTATTTTATTTATCTATTTCATAATCTCTCAACTCTAAAATGTAGGCCACGGTGATAGTTTAATAGCTAAGTCATAGACAACTCTTATGACCCGATGGACTGTAGCCTGCCAGGCTCCTCTGTCCATGGGATTTTCCAGGCAAGAATATTGGAGTGGGTTGCCATTTCCTTCTTCAGGGGATCTTTCCAACCCAGGAATTGAAACCAGGTCACCTGCATTGCAGGCAGATTCTTTACTGACTGAGCTATGAGGAAAGCCCTAATTATCTATCAGGATTATTAAACAAATATAAAAAAGGTAATACACATAAAGAAGTACCTAGTAAGAATCAATCAACAGTAGCTGTTATATTATTGTTATTTATTTTCTGGTTATATTTTCAAGTCTCTATTTTGGTCTATAATCTTTATGTATGACAGGAACAATATTAATCTATTCTGAATTTATTTACTGTCTGAAACTCCAATACTTTGGCCACCTCATGTGAAGAGCTGACTCATTGGAAAAGACCCTGATGCTGGGAAGGATTGGGGGCAGGAAGAGAAGGGGACGACAGAGGATGAGATGGCTGGATGGCATCGCCGACTCGATGGACATGGGTTTGGGTGGACTCTGGGAGTTGGTGATGGACAGGGAGGCCTGGTGTGCCGCGATTCATGGGGTTGCAGAGAGTCGGACACGACTGAGTGACTGAACTGAACTGAACTGATACACAAGCTACTGAAGATAATACATGAAGTACAAAAGTTCCTGTTCACAATGAACCAATACCCAACATGTGCAAATTACTTTGCCAAAGTCGACTGGTTCTGATCCTCTCTTCCAACATCAAATAAGTTTTATTATTGTTATTGACTACTTTCTAGATGAGGAAACAGCCTCATACATGTTGAGACTTGTCCCCAATCTGACAGCTTATGAGTATCAGTAATAGTTGAGGTAAGTTATTCTAGCTTATCCTCATTCCATTCTACCTTTTTTGGTTTCAACTCAGCAGAAATAGTTACCTAACCACCTATATTCACCCTCCCCTTCCACAAGGTATGACCGTTGCTGGGCAAAGGCTGCCAAACAAGGGGTTAGAATTCTCACTCTCCTATGATCTGGTGAAGCATGTGCTTTATTTTGCCTTGTTAAATGTGAGTACAATGATGTGTATCCCTCTTGAGCAACAGGGAGCTGGAGCTTTCCTCAAGAGAAAAGGAAATCCATGCAATCCATGTCACAGAAGGCAGCGTTATGAGATGGAAGAGTAAAAGTTCTAAAACAAACTGTACAAAATCAAGCTGCATATAGTTACCCCCTGACTTTCAGTTAAGACTATATTATTTGAGTCCCAAGTGCAAAGGGTATATGATTTGAGAAGGGCTAAAAATCAGGAAACTTCAAGAGAAGATGGTAAGTCTTATAACAGAGTTGAACATAAGGTGAGGACAGAATAAGATGGGAAACTCTGACAAGGGATTTAGAAAACACTTAAAAAAAAAAAAAACAACAACAGGTAATAGAATATTACTCAGCCATTAAAAAGAATGAATTTAAATCAGTTCTAATGAGGTGGATGAAACTGGAGCCTATTATACAGAGTGAAGGAAGTCAGAAAGAAAACCACCAATACAGTATACTAACACATATATATGGAATTTAGAAAGATGGTAACGATGACCCTATATGAGAGACAGCAAAAGAGACACAGATGTAAAGAACAGTCTTTTGTACTCTGTGGGAGAAGGTGAGGGTGGGATGATTTGAGAGAATAGCACTGAAACATGTATATTATCATGTGTGTGTGAAACAGGTCGCCAGTCCAGGTTCGATGCATGAGACAGGGTGCTCAGGGCTGGTGCACTGGGATGACCCTGAGGGATGGGATGGGGAGGGAGGTGGGAGGGAGGGTCAGGATGAGGAACACATGTACACCCATGGCTGATTCATGTGAATGTATGGCAAAAACCACTACAGTATTGTCAAGTAATTAGCCTCCAATTAAAATAAATAAATAAATAAAAATGAGGAGAGGTAAAAGAATTAAGAGATTTTTCCAGGTAGAGAAAAACACTCAGTGGAATAGCATTCAAGCAGAGTACATTTTGCAAGGCTGTGACAGTCTTATTTTCAGCATGCTCTATTCGAACTTGGTTACATTTATCTACTGATGTTCAACAAACCACACCAAAATCCAGTGGCTTAAAATAACAATCATTAATTAGCTCAGGGTTCTATAATTTAAGCAGAGCTGGATGGGGAAGGTTGATATCTGTTCAATGTGGCATCAGCTAAGGGTAACTTGATCAAGGAGTGGGAGAATGGATCACTGCTTCAGAATGGCTCACTCACATGGCTGGCAAGTTTATAATGATTATTAGCTGGTGCTGAGCTAGGTTGAAACCTTTGGTTCCTCTTAACTCAGGCCTCTCTATATATTCTCTAATTCCTTACAGCATGACAAATGAGTTCTAAGATCAAGGGTACCAAGAGAGAGAGCTAGCCAGAGGCTGTATTATCTGTTATGACTTAACCTAGAAAGTCACATGGTATCACTTCTTCCATAGTGTATTAGTTAAAATAGTCACAAAGGCACATGCAATTCCAATGGAAGGGGGCATAAACTATACCTCTTAACGGAAGCATGGTAAAGTATTATGAAAAGCAATTTGCTATAAATACCACAGGCTGAGAAACATTTAAGAATGATAAGGTAAATTATTATCTACTTGAAAAATCTGTTCGAAAACCAAAAGGCCTTGTCAAACTGATAAACTGTGACTAAGCATATGTCTCAACTTGACTGTTCAGAATTTCAGGTCTATTTCCTATTACCTTTCACCTACAGGGCATGAGGTTGACAATATCTGATAGGGCACTGAACCTATGGCATATAGACCGTCCAGTTTGATATGAAGCTTAGCTAGCTGTTTGCAGATGCTGTAGTTGATGGCTCTCAGCTTTCAAGAGGACAAATATAATCATTTAAGAACAATGTCGTGCATTATTTCCCCATGAATTAGTCAATAGTATTAAAACAATCTTATATAATGACAGTAACTAGGCCTATAATGGTGATCATTTTATAATGTACAAAAATATAAAATCACTATGTTGTATACCTGAAACTAATACCGTATTGCAAGCCAATTTTACTTCAATAAAAAAAAATTAGGTAAACCACTTGTTCTCCACACACACACACACAAAAGAACAATGTCCTGTTGAGTTAGAACTCACAGAATAAGGCAGTTACAAGGCAGAGTAAGCTCCTGACATCCTATTAAAATAGGTTGACTTTTAGATATCCTCAAGAAAATCCATAAACTTTTTCTTTGAATTGTTTCAAATATAATCTAAACTAGAATCAAAGAATAGATGAAATAGCTTTGCTCTTCTTAGAGATTCATCTTTAACATCCTCACTGCTTTCAATTTATAGGCATGCTATAGTGATAGAATAGTGAAAGTCACTCAGTCGTGCCCAACTCTTTGTGACCCCATGGACTGTAGCCTGCCATGGAATTCTCCAGGCAAGAATACCGGAGTGGGTAGCCATTCCCTTCTCCAGGTGATCTTCCCTACCCAGGGATTGAACCCAGGTCTCTCGCACTGCAGGCAGATTCTTTACTGTCTTAACCACCAAGGAAGCCCAAGAATACTGGAGTGGGTAGCCTATCCCTTCTCCAGGGGATCTTCATGACACAGGAATCGAATCGGGGTCTCCTGCATTGCAGGCAGACTCTTTACCAGCTGAGTTATGGATTCTGCACATTCAAGGTTCCCTAAGACCTAGTTCCCTTCTTCTAGGGTTTATAGTTTTGGAAGTATAGCAAGGCAGGTAACTGCAAGGGAATGCAACAAGAACTATAACATGGTTAAAAACAGTGTTCTAGGGACCAAGAGAAGAAGTGGTCAACTCTGGACATTTAGAAAAGGCTCTAAAAATAAAAAGACATTTCACCTGACCTTCAAAGAATGAATAGGATTTGCCAGGGAGAGAAAGGAAATGAACACTTAGTAGAGGAACAGACCAAAGACAGTCTGTATGCTGCACGGAATTTGTGTGAAAACCAGCTACACAATTACATGAAGCAGTTTTATTAACATCACCATTCTTCATTACATAATAAAAAGAAATCCTTTGCCATGAGATTCTGGAACACTGACAGCTTTCCTGCTCAGAGGCCCCTTTTGATCTGAGTCCTCTCTGTGGTCCTGGACATGCAAATAAGTAAACTCTGTTGTGGTGACAACAAGGATGGCTAGGAGAACATGCAAGTTCACGACTTCAAGCAATCTGGACTGTGGAAATGAAATCCCATTAGGCAGCCGAAGAAAAAAGCAGTGCCATAAAAGAGACACACTCTTCAGGCCCTAAAAGGACCTACTCTGTTATCAAGAGGAAACATATTGCCAATCACATTGTCAGGAGTAAATTGTCCAGACAAAGGAAAAATGTGCAGACACACAGATGCATACTGACATGTGTGACAGACACAAAGATTCATATATACAAACAGCAACTGGTTAACATTCATTCTCTACCATGTTTAAAAGAGGGAAACGAATGAAACCTGACAAGGTTCTACTTATAGAATTAAGATGGTATAATGTAAAGCATCAGAGCACCTGACTTAGACTGGTGGTTTTCAAATATGAGAGTACACTGGAGCCACCCGGAGGGCTTGATAAAACACAAACTTCTGGCATACCTTCAGTGTCTATTTTAGTAGGTCTGTCTGGGTTGAAACCTAAGAGTATATATATTTTTTTTTAAAGTTACCAGAAAATGTTGATGTTGTACGGATTTTAATCCTGAATTAGAATTGAAAATAAAAATAAAATAAAAAATAAATAAATAAAAACAAAGAAAAAAAAAGAAAGTGGAACTGAATTAGAATCTTGACTCTAGCACAGCTGTTAAACTCAGGGAAAGTTAATCAACTCCTCTCTGCCTCAATTTCCTCATGTGTAAGCTAAAGATACAGCACATTGTTGAGGCTACCACCCTCTCCAAACTCATCACTCTAGTCCATTCTGATGGAGTTCGGTAGCAAAATTCTGCCACTCTCTACCTAAGGGTCTATGGTGGGTGTGCCCATATTTCTGGCCCGAGGTGTTAGCAAGTCAATATCTAAGTGGCAGCCCTTGGCAAATGATGAAGAGAACATGGAAAATGTTACGACTTGTTGCCCATGAAGTAAAACTGGCACATCCTTGCCAGTTATTCTCAAAACTGGATACCCAGGCCAGCTGTAGCACCTTCACCTGGGAACTTGTTAGAAAAGCTGCCAAGTCTCAGAGCTGATCCATATATGCTGAATCAGACTGTAAGGACAAGAACTAGCATGGCAGCTTAACAAACTCTATAGAGGATTCTGAGAGAGAGCAATATTTTAGAAACACTGCTTTATACTGTCTTCTGTCTTAACTCTCCACTTGCCCTACTGGTGATTTCTAGATCCACTCCCCCACCCCCACACACAGAATAAACTACATGTACTTTGGTCTTGCCATCAGCATCTGCCTCTGTGGGAACCTATTAGGTAAATAAAGATAGTTACCAGTGCCTATGTCTCAGGGAGTGGCCAAGAGGGTGGAGTAGGAAGATCCTGAGTTCACCTCCTTTAACGGGCATGCCAACATTTGCACTATTTACAGAGCAACTATCTCTGAGAATGACCTGAAGACTAGCAGAAAAAATTACCACAGCTAAAGACATAAAGAAGGAATCACAGCAATATGGTTAGGAGAAGCAGAGATGTCGTATCATCAAGACCTATAACCATAGGTTGGCAACTCACAAACAGGAGAATGATCACAATTTCAGAGGTTCTTCCCAAGGAGTGAGGGGGTCCAAGCCCCACATCAGGCTCCCCAGTCTGGGTGTCCTGCACTGGGAAAACAACCTCTGAAAACAACTGGCTTTGAAGTCCACAGAGGCTTGTATTAGAAGAACCAGAGGGCTATAAGAAAGATTTCACCCTTACAGGGTGCACACAAAATCTCACATGCTCCAAGACTCAGTGCAGAGGCAGCAATCTGAAAGGAGCCGAGGTCAGACCCACTTGCTGATCTTGCAGAAGACTTCCAGAGATGTAGGTGGTTACTGGGATGCCCCTGGGGACAAAGCCCCCGGTAGCAGCCATTTGGAGGAGTGCAGGCAAGAGCCATACTGGAATCCTTCCTCTTAACTACTAGTACAGGGATGAGGCCCCATCTACAGCCATTTGCCATCAACCCTAGGATACAGGATGGTATATCAATTACATTTGAATAAAATTTGAAGGAAAAAAAAGAAAACAGAAAAAAAAAACCAACGTCATAGGACCTGAACAGACATTTTTACAAATGCACACATTTGGCCAAGAGACTCATGAAAAGATGTTCAAGATTACAAATCATCAGGGAAATGAAAATCAAAACCACAAGGAGATACCACCTCACACATTTCAGGATAGCTATTGGCAGAAAGACAACAAATAACTCATTGGGGAGGATGTGGAGAAAACGGAACCATTGTGCACTGATGTACTGAAGTCAAATCATTATGCTATACACTAAAATTGTACAGTTCTGTATATCAATCATATCTCAATAATATTGGAAGAAAAAATAAATAAAACACAGAGGGAAAAAATAAATAAAACTCCTGTATCTCATAGAGCTATTGTGCAAACTACATAAAAATGTTTAGAGCAATGTCTACCATGTATTGAGATGCTAAAGAAAGCTACAACTATCTTTCAGCTAGTAATCCTAATGACACCAATCTAAAAAAAATGATTTACTATCTGAATATTCTAAGTAAAATGCAAAAATATCAAGTAAGAATTGTCTTTGGATTCTGAAAGTAAGGAAGCAACCACAATTTAATCGTAGGATCTTAATAAGTTTTTTTTCCTCTAATTTTCATCTTTCTGAGGTATAAAATCTGTTGTAGTTCAACTAACTCTCTACACTCTTTTGTCACTACTGGCATTTTTTATTTAGGAATTGTGACCACCTTTATAGGTACGGAACACCTTTCCTAAGCATTTTGTATAAACTTGTAAACTCGTGCTCATTATTATGTATTCAAAAATCTGCTTCAGTTGGGAAATTTGCTCTTTTATTTCTGAGATACTGCTAAGAAATAAAGCCTATGGCAATGTCACTGTGGCTTCCTGAATGCACCTGACATTTAGGTAATTCGACATGATAATAAATAGCAATTACTTTATAAAGTGAGCCCCAAAGTAGTTGCATCTCCTTTTCTGAAAGAAAGATGCTTTCCTATCATTTCTGACTTGAACTCCCACACACACATTTGCCAGAATGAAGACACCACTGGGAACAGTTTCCAGCAGTCTCTAGAAACTATTTCATCAACACGAATGATTCAAATACAGTGCACTGAATCTACCAAATCATCAAATCCTCCAAATTCAGAAAAGGATTTCTGAATTCATCAGCTTAAATAATACAGGATACATTGAGAATTATATTTGGAGGTGTAAAAATAGTACAATGAACTCATGTATCCAATAAAACTAGATTCATCCCTTGCTAACATTTTGGCAAATTTGTATCATATCCCTTTCCTTACTAAATACACACATTCACACACATACCTATAGACACATGTAATCTAGATAAAACATTTGAGAGTCAAAGACATCAGAATCATTTACTTCTAAATGTTCTTACGTTTTTCTTCTAAATTCTTGGTATTATCATGAAATTCCTGTATATCTGTCTATACATAAAATTTGAAAAATCCCATTATATAAAGTCTCAACCATACTACTAATAGTATGCGTGAGTACTACATCATTTCAGTCCTGTCTGACTCTTTGTGACCCCATGGACTGCAGCCCACCAGGCTCCTCTGCCCATGGCATTTCCCAGGCAAGAATACTGGAGTGGGTGGCCATTTTTTCATCCAGGGTATCTTCCTGACCCAGGGATCGAACCTATGTCTCATACATCTCCTGCAATGGCATTGTCAGGCAGGTTCTTTACCACTAGAACCACCTGGGAAGCCCCAATTAATATTATAGAAAGACATTTTAAGGAGAATAAATATGGAAAAATTAAAGGACAGTCATCTATACTAGATGCCCAAAGGAAGACATCATTTTGGTGTCACCATCATGATGTTTTCAAAATCCTAAATTCCTGGTAAACATCTGAACAAAGTACAAGCTTCTCTAACTATACACAATCATTGGATTATTGGAAAATTCAGGAGGTATTAAATGATTGTAAAAGGGCTTTATGTTGGTATATAAATATGTCTGTGTTCACACATATATTAACAGACTTCTCACTTACATGAATATCTGGCTGTAGGGCAATTGTAAAGTTGTATGTAATGAAGGGACAACTCCCTACTGGGCAAGAAAAGTAATGATAATGTACATTACAAGATGCCTACTGTACTTGACTTGCCAACTTATTCCCAGATACCTCTTAGACAAGTACAACTCTCAGTAAGTAACAAAGCGGAACATGCATAAAAATATTTAAAACTATGCCATTAATTTTTATTAAATAATAATGGTTTACTTGAAGTGTTTTGTTCATATGCTTTTTTATTCAAGTCAGTAACAAAGCCCACTTTGTATTCATTTGACAAAAAATAAATTGAAGGCTTGAGAATGTACCTTTTCATGATCCCTGTAATACTATTAGCTACATGCAGAAATTTTTCTTAAGATCATCAAGTACCAGGGATGAGCCTCCAGATGGAGCATTAATACAAAAGATTCAAGAAACATAGTAGATCCTTCAAGCTACTTTAATTTACTTGCTAAAATTATACCACTCATTTCCCCCTGCCTACAACAATTCTGTTGGAGAGTATCACTATAAAAAATACAAATAATTCTCCCATTGTCTGTAACTCCAATGTCAAGATAATATGATCATACAAATATGAGGCATTATGTATCAAAGAGCTTGACTTATATACCAGCTATACATTTTCTTAAATTATAACCAAATCCTTAGTGATCATGGGTAACAGTTTGATATACTGGCTTAAAGGGAAATACACCAATGTCTGAAAATAATTTATTTGAAAGATGATGATTTTATATGATGCTTTCTCTCAAAAGTATGCTTTAAAATGCTAGTTTTACAATACAAAATTATTCTATGGCAATTGATATTTTTAAAATAAAAGGACAGTAAAAAAATCATATAATTAAGTGAACATACAATTTTTCAGTAATATGCTCTTATCCAAAAACATCACGGGGGCAAACTGTGAAAGATAATATTAAGACTGTCTACTTTCAACTTAGGAACTAAAATCACAAGCACCTAATAAACTGAAAGAGGAATCTTAATTACAAAAGGAGAAAAGGTTTGACCTAGTTTAGGCATGACTAGACAGTACTAACTGTGCTCTGTAACTTACATGTGCGCTTAGCCGCTCAGTCGTGTCCGACTCTTTGTCACCCCATGGACTGTAGCTTGCCAGGCTCCTCTGTCCATGGGAATCTCCAGGAAAGAATACTGGAGTGGGTTGCCATTTCCTCCTCTAGAGGATCTTCCAAACCCAGGGATTGAACCCAGGTCTCCCACACTGCAGGCAGACTCTTGACCGTCTGAACCACCAGGAAAATCACTATAACATACATATTATATTTTTTAAAAAATCAAAGTAGATTAAATGATTCCAAAGGTTTTTCAAGATATTTTAAAGTTTAAAAAATGTCAGCAGTATACTTAGCCATTGACTTCTATTCTTTCCTAGTTATGATTGAGTAAAGGATTAAATCACAAATGCAATGCATATACTTTGTCTTCCAAGTTAGTAATTTTGGATCAAAGGAAAAACAAACCTTGGTCTTATGCCCAGTGGTACAAATGCCAATACCTGAGACATCATATTTTAAAGCAATATAAAATGTAGAATAACACTCTGGAGAAAAATTCTGTAGTAGGAGTAGATGAGGTTTTCCCAAATTTCTGCTTCAATTCTGAGACAGCTATTTTTAATAAGTCATTTGGCTTTCAAATGTGTGCTAACTATATCAAAACATAAAATTCATTCACATATCCTATATATCAAAGTCCTTATTCTAATGTGTCTTCCACTAAATAGAAGTGAAAGATATAAGCATCCAGTTAAAGTATGCATGCATCCCTAAATTTTTCTGACACCCCAGGAAAACAAAACTGTCCAGAAAACATTACCTTTAACTATGTTCCATATATATATATTATGTGTATATATGTCTGTGAGTGTGTGTATTCTTGAGAGACAGAGAGTGATTAAGAGATATGGAGCCTGACTAGAAAAAGCCTCTCATCCATTCTACAGAGTGGCTTCCTTCATCAATGTCAAATGAGATTATATTTTGTGTCATGTTAACACTGGATAGTAGATTGAGTGCAACAGCTTTTTGAGTGCAGGTTGCGTTAAAGCTGTCAAATATCAACCAGAATCACATTTGAATTTACAACCTAGAGCTGAAAGGTCTTTTCAACCCTTTGAACCGAACATGGGAAGCAAAAGGTTTAGAATGCATTTTGACTTTTGAGAGTTGATGCATTTAATAAAGCTTTGTAAAAAGAAAATAGCTATGAATAAACAACATATTCCATGACATAACCAAAATAATATTTCTAAAGAGTCCATTAATGACAGAATATCTTTTGTCACTACAAACTATGAAGACCCTATGGATGAATCTAATTAGTCGAAAAGAATAATTTTAGTGGGTATTTGTTTAAAAACTAAAAAAAAAAATGCGTAAACACAGCTACAATAATTTATGACTACAATATCTAATTTAGTATCTAAGTAATTAATGTGTTTATTCAAAACTGGCATAGTCTTAGTCATAACATTTAAATGTAAAATATTATAAAGAAACATGAAAAATACATTTTAAAGTATAATAAAGAATATATATAGCACAGTAGAAAACATAAAACATCAATAGAAATTTCTTATGGTGGTGAAATTACAGGTCATCTTTGCATTTTCAAAATTTTTATAGAGTAAGTAGCTATTATTTGGTAACAAGAAAAAAGGCAAAACACATAAATGTTTGTGTATGTTAGTCGCTCAGTTTTGTCCCACTCTTTGAAGCCCCACGGACTATTGCCCACCAGCCTACTCTGTCCACAGGGTTCTCCAAGCAAGAACACTGGAGTGGGTAGCCATTCCCTTCTCCAAGGGTTTTCCCAACCCAGTGATTGAACCTGGGTCTCCTGCATTGTAGGAAGACTCTTTACCATCTGAGCCACCAGCTCAGCCCTGGTGAATTTAGATTTAAAATTGCCACTTGAGTTCTCCTTGGTTCTAGGTCTTGCCTGCCTAATTGGGCTCAGTCATTTCCTCCCTCAGAATATGTCTAACTGTATGAATATCTGCAGTTGGTAATAAATCCACCAAAAATTATCAGTGAAAAGGAGAGGACAATCAGAATTAGACATCTTTTCCATTTTTTATCTGTATTATACAGGAGGGTCTATTACGGTATATCTGAATTCTAAAAAGAAAAAAAACAACAATTTTAAAAATAAGTATGTTAAAAAACAAAAATAATTTTTCTTCCCACAGCTGATTTCTCATCATCTCTTTTTTCTATGACCACCTTAACTCAGCAGCTACTCAAAAAAAAAAAAAAAATCAGCTTTGTTAACTTCCGGTCTCCTGCTAGTAAATTGTCTTCACTTAGATCAGCAAGTGAGCTTTCTTACTGAAGTAGAAGTTTAAGTTTTAGCAGTTGCCCAAACTAGGCCTCGGTATCCATCAAAGGATTGTGGGAAAATTGCAGCAAAGTTCTATCTCCAATTGAGTAAAATCATCTAAAGCAGCTCTAACAGAACTGGCTGTGATGATGGAAATATTCTATAGCTGCTCTATTCAATAAGATGACCATCAGGCAACTGTTGACCTCTAAGCAACTGTTATGTGACTAGGACTGAATTAAAAATGTTATGTAACTTTAATTAGTTTAAATGTAAACTGCAAAATGTGAGTAGCATGCTCAAAGAATTCAACTTAACACTTACCTTATGCCCCAGATTCAAAGGAAGTTAGTTTTATGGCAGAAGAGTAAATAAAATGTCAGGTTGTATTTTTTAAAGATTTACTGAAATAACACTTTTCATGCCATAAAACCCATCCATTTAAGTTGTACAAGTTAATGTTTTTTTTAATACATTCAGGGACACATATAATCATTACCACAATCTCATTTTAGAGCATTTCATCATCCTAAAAGGAAACTTTGTACACACTACCAGTTACTCCCTGCTATTCTCCTAATATCCAGTACCAGGCAATTACTAATTTACTTTGTTTCTATACATTTCCTTATTCTGGACATTTCATATGGAATGTTGGTCTTCTGTGACTGGCTCCTTTTACTTAGCATGTTTTCAAGATTCACTCATGTTGTAACATGCATCAGCATTTCATAACTCTTACTGCCAAACATTATCCTACCCTATGGATATAGCACATTTATTAATTTGTCAGCTGATGGACATGTGGGTGGTTTGCACTCTTTGGATGATATGAATAACACTACTATGAAAATCCCTGCACATGTTTTGTATGAATGTGTGTTTTCATTTCTCATATGTACTTAGGAGTGGGATTGCTAGGTGATATGCTAACTCAATGTTTAAGGTTTAGGGAACAACTCAACTGTTTACCAAAGCAATGTGCACCACTTTACATTTCCACCTGTGATGTATGAGAGTTCCATTTTTTCCACATGCTAATCAATTCCAGTTTTGTCTGCCTGTTACTGCAGCAACCCTAGTGGATGTGAAGTGGTATTGTGTAGTGGTTTTGCAATTTCCTATTAATAACAATACTGAGCATCTTTTCATGGCTTTATTAGAGCAATTTTTAAACAAATTTCTCTCTTCAAACCATTTACCCATTCTTTTTTTTTTTTTTGTCTTTATTTTATTTTTATATTGTAGTGGTTTTTGTCATACATTGACATGAATCAGCCATGGATTTACATGTGTTCCCCATCCCGATCCCCCCTCCCGCCTCCCTCCCCATCCCATCCCTCTGGGTCTTCCCAGTGCACCAGCCCTGAGCACTTGTCTCATGCATCCAACCTGGGCTGGTGATCTGTTTCACCCTTGATACCCATTCTTTTTATTTTATTTATTTACTTTTGGCTGTGCTGGGTCTTCGTTACTGCACTGACTTTCTCTGGTTGTGGTGAGTAGGGGCTGCTCTCTAGTTGCAATGCACAGGACTCTCATTATGATGGCTTTCCTTGTTGCAGATCGCGGGCTCAGGAGTACAGGCTCAGCAGTTCTGACACATGGGCTTAGTTGCCCCTTGGCATGTGGAATCTTCCCAGACCAGGGATTGAAACTGTGTCCCTTGCATTGGCAGGTAGATTCTTAAGGCCTGGACCATCAGACACCAGAGAAGTCCCATTTACCCATTTTAACTGGGTTATTTTTGTATTTGTTATTGATTAATAAGAGTTTTGATATATTATGGATACAAATCTCTTATTGAGTATGCATTTTGCAATATATTCCCCATTCTGTGGGTTGCCTTTCATTTTTTCATTTTTTTTTTTGCAGTACGAAAGTTTTACATTGTGTTGAAGTCCAATTCATTTGATTTTTATTTTGTCACTCATACTTTTATTGCCCTATCTAATAAACCACCAGCTAACCAAAGTTCCAAAGATCTACTCTTCAAGTGTTTCATTTTGAGTTATATTTGTTGTACAAAATGAGACAGAGATTTAATATCATTATTTTGCACATGGATATTCTGCTTGCCCAGCACCATTTTTTCAAATTTCTTTCCTCCACTGAACTATAAACCAATGCATCATATATAATAGTTTACTCTGTATTATCAATGCGATTTCATCATTTTATAGGTCTATTTTCATGCCAGCAGCACACTCCATGATTACTGTAGCTTTATGGCAAGCTTAGAATTCAGGAAATATCAGGCCTCCATTTTATTTTTCTCTTTCAAGAAGAATTTTATTTTGGCTATTTTTGGTTCCTTGCTTTTGTTATGAATTTCAGGATCAGTTTTTCAATTTCTTAAAAGAAAAAAAAAACTGGGATTTTGGTAGGGAATGCAATGAATCTAGACCTTAATTTTGGGAGTGTTGTCATATTAACAATATTAAATTTTGATTCATAAACATAGATGTCTTTCTATTTATTTAGATCTTTAATTTCATTTAGCAATGTCCTACCATTTTACCAGTATTGCACTTTGTTAAATCTATTCTTAAGTATTTTTATACTTCTTGGTGCTCTTATAAACGGACTTTCTTCTTAGTTTCATTTTTATGTTAATCATTGCTAGTGTATAAGAGTTATAACTAAATTTTCTGTGTTAATATTAAGCCCTACAATTTTACTGATCATTAGTTCTAATATGTCTTTTTGTGTAGATTCCTTAGAATTTTCTATGCACAATATTAAGACATCTGCAAATGGAAGTAGTTTTTCATTTTAATTTGGAAGCTGATTTCCCACTTATTGGAGAAGGAAATAGCAACCCACTCCACTATTCTTGCCTGGAGAAGTCCATGGACAGAGGAGCCTGGCAGGATACAGTCCTTAGGGTCACAAAGAGTAGGACACGACTGAGCGACTACCACTTCCCACTTATTCTTGCCCTAAATGCCATGGCTAAAACCCTCACAACAATATGGTATAGATGTATCTAGAGGGAACATCCTTGTCTTGTTCCAAATCTTTGGGGAAAACAGGAGTCTTTCACCATTAAGTATAAGGTTATCTGTGAGGTTTTTAATAGATACTTCCTTATCACTTCAGGAAATTCCCTTTTTCCCATCAAGAATGGGTATATTTTAAAATTTTCTTTCCATATTTATTAATAAAATCATATGGTTTCATCCTTCAATCTATTAATACAAGATATATTACAAGTTTATTATATCAACTGGTTTCTGAATGTGAAGCCAACCTTGCATTTCTTGTTAAATCCCACTTGGTCACAGTATATAAATTTCTTGTTGGATTTTTTTGATTAGTATTTTATTGAGGATTTTTCACCTGTATCCATATGATCTATTAGGAGTATAGTTTACTTGTGATATCTTTATCTGCTTTTGCTATCAGGGTAACATTGCCCTCATATAATGACTTTGGATATATTCCTTTCTATTCTACATTTTTGGAAGATTTTATAAAAACTGTTATTAAATTGTTTCGAAGATTTAGCCTCCCAGAAAAGCTATTATCCAACGTTACTAAAATATCTCCTTGGGTTTAAAATGGAATTTTGAGTTACTGCTGGTAAATGGCTGACCTGTTGCAACAAATATTTGTCTTTGGAAGTCAGGTTACAACCCAAAGTAACTTACACACAATTAATCTACAACACCTTCTGAGAAGCCAGAAATTCCTTTCTCACTTTTGCCAAGCCTGGTATCCAAAGCTGGGGAGAAATGTGAAAATAATAGAGAATGAATCTTTTTCTGGTTCTGGTGTCTAACTGAGAAGCTTTTTAAACACAGCAACAAAAATTTTCTTTGTTGGTTTGTTTGCTTTTGTTTGTTTTCCAAACTATCCTGAGAGAGGTGAGAGATCTTTAAATGGTTTAATAGTCATAAAAAATGGTAAGTTTAGTGAACATTTTTACCTGGTGACTGTTTAAAAGATACTCAAGATCACTTATGAAACTGATTTGATCATTTATGAAACTGATTTTGTGATACATGCAGTCTCAGATTAGATAAAGAAAGAACGTAAAATGAAGCATTTTCAACCTGATATAAACTAACTTTAGGATGACCCATACAAAGTTCTTTGAATATTTTTTTGACAAAGAATAGAATAGAATCTTAGAAGGAGAAGAGTAACAAAAAACCTAACTGCTACTTCTCCTATCTCTGAAAGCAAACCAAAAAAATTAGCTGTTTTCAGGCACTGAACAGTGGCAAGTGCAGGAGGACTATGATACTTTAGAAAACAGAAACACAAAGTGAACAACAGCATCTACCTGCATTTCTGTCTGGAAGGGCTTTCCTGCTATAGGGCAGGATGAAGAATCCCAAGTAGTGGTTGCTTTGCTGAACACAGGAGGAAGAAATCTAAATTCTAAGCTACTGGAAATGGGCCCTAAGAATCTGCATGGGGTTTCAGCATCTTTCTGTAGCCAAAAGCAGATTCCCACATGTCTGAAAGTCTGGGAGACTTAGTATAAATTGTTTTGTTGAGAGCTGACCAGTGATATAAGAGGTCAAGAAATTCTAGGAACGTTGGCATTCTGGATGGAGTAAAGAGGACAGACCTCGCTGAACACCTTGGGATGAACAGTTTCTTTGATACCCCCAGGAAAGCCTTGCTTTAGCAGTATGACCTGTGACTTACAGTAAGGGTCATGGCCTAGGACTAAATTCAAGACCAAGACAGTATCAAGTTAATAAAGAATAAAACTGTATCTAATACACTCAAAGGGAACCATCAATTATTTATCTAACTGCCTGAGCAAAGCTCAACAGAGTTTAAAAGAGGATGACTCTTCATAATATTTCACTCATAATGTCCATTACACACTAATTTTTTTAATTCAAGGCATGGAAAGAAGTAGGATAATGTGTCACAAAATCAAGATCTGGGAGAGATTATCAACATCACTTACAGGACAACTTATGTCTGTGTTTACACAAGTGGAGTTATTTTATTTTATCATACTCTTGTCTTTGCTGTGCGCCTGATCCTTTTTAGCAGATAGCAAAAATGTATGATCTGGCAAACAGCTGCATTCTTTCATTAAATATTTTATCTTGCTCGATCATTGGTAACACATTGCTCATGGTACCTCAAAAAAAGAAAAACTGAAAAAGGTGATTATCATACCCTAACTTGAAACTGGGTTTCATGAGGATGGTACTGCAGCATTTTACCCCTGTAGCAATCTTTTAAGCCTCTAATGAAAGTTGGAAAGACATTGAAATCCCTAGTTCACGCTGCTGTTTCTACTCTGACACAAATTCAACACAGGTTTCAATTCAACTGTAATCATAAATCTCTTACTCAGTCACTTGTCCCCTATACCTTCTAACATCTTTATACATACACATGATCATACAAGTAGATCGTATTTTAATAACTTATGTTTTATTCTTTATCAATTAGCTATTTATTACCAGTCTTGTAACTTATTTTCTATTAGTATTTTCTCCAATATGGTATCCCAAGAGGGGAGAAGGAAATGGCAACCCACTCCAGTATTCATGCCTGGAAAATCCCATGGACCGAGGAGCCTGGTAGGCTACAGTCCATGGGGTCGCAAAGAGTCAGACTGAGCAACCTCACTTTCACTTTCACCCACCTCTTACAAGTCTACTAGCATAAAGCAACTTTCTCTTCTATTTTCTAAGCCTCAATTTTCTTTAAACTGTTTATTCTAAGGAACATTACCATATCTGTTAATTCAGTCTGTAGGTAGAACTTTTGCAATCAGACAGGAAGCCTAAAATCTATTTAATAAACCTTTTCACTAATTTAGATCCTATTGTTCCTATAGCTATAAAGAATAATACTGTTCCTATTTTCTGTGATTCTATAATTCTTTTAGTTATATCAGAGAGAGAATAGCAGATAAAGTCCAAATTTCTTTCAGTGGGAAGTATGTGTCTACAATCTAAAATAAATCATATTCTCAAATTTCAAATTTGATATTTGTATGCTACTGTGATAATACCTAGCTTATTACCATACTCTACCACTGACCACACTATTTTTACATTATTGTTGTCTAGATTTCTAAAAACTTCAAGAGTCAACTCAAATCTCATCTCCTCCTAGAAGCCTTCCCTTCTAACATATACTTTCTCTGACCATTTTCTTTCCTCCAGGCTGCAAAGAATTGCCCATATTTTTTTTTCTGATCAAGTCACCAAGCTGATAATTATGTACAAAGTGGAGGTGGTGGTTTAGGTGCTAAGTCGTGTCTGCCTCTTTATGGCCCATGGATTGTAGCCCACCAGCTCTTCTGTCCATGGAATTCTCCAGGCAAGAATACTAAAGAGGGTTGCCATTCACTTATCCAGGGGATCTTCCCCACCCAGGGATCAAACCCATGTCTCCTGCTTGGCAGGCATATTCTTTATTCTTTATTCTCAGATTCTCTGAGCCACCTGGGAAGCCTAATTATATACATAAAATAAGCGAAAATTAATAGATGAAATTTCTCAACAATTAGATACAAGAGGCCTAGAATGAAGATCATTATTATTCCCTTATATTCCCTATGAATAACCAAATACACTGCACCTGATGGCTCTCAACACACACATATACCTACCTCTTGATAAGGAAGTTTTAAAATAAAGCCAAAACAAAAATAAAATATCTGCTTAAAATGTTATCCATTGTGTTTAAAATTATTTCTAAATAAAATAAGAAAGTAAGCCTTTTCTAAATATTTGGTTCACTATCTTCAATATTCACTAAAGAGAAAGCATCTAGGTTTAACAATGTAACATTTTATTCCTTTTCTCCTTTCCTTACCTCTACCTTGTTTTTTTCAGTTCTTGTCACCCTTTTTAACCAAAGGCAAATGCAGAAGTTCAGACTGCTAAAGCACGCTGTAATTTGTTTCAATAAATTATCTAAGTAGAACAGCTCTGTAACTCTACTTTGCTCTTACTTTGAACAGAAGCTAAAGGCTAGTTTTATAGTAATAAGATTGATAGAACTTGTATATACTAACTGATAAAAGTGAAAGCTTTGTGCTCCTTCTTTGTTCCATTGTTTCTCATCAGACGACGATATTTTTTTCTCTAATCCGTGATCTGCTGTATCTCAGTAGTATCCAGGTTTCAAATACTCTCCTCTGAGCTTCAATTTTATTCAGTGTTCAAGATGTCTCTTATCTGTTGCTTAAAACTAACTTATTTAGTTGCAATTTTTTCTGGAAGAAGCGTATCAGTAAAAGGAAGAATATTGTTTTTTCAGTTTCCCATTGGGAAGGTAAAACTCTAATCTTTTTGAATAGCAGAGATAAAAAAAAATAAAAATAAAAAAACAGGCAAATGTAGTCAAGCCAGAACAATACTCAGGAGAATTCAATTTGCTATCCCATGAGAGCTACGAAAAATAGATGCATGCATTCTCTCTGCTCAACAATTTAGAGCCAATCAAGACAAATTGTATATTTACATGAAAGCCATAGTAGATAAAATGGGATATTTACTTTTGCTTTTCAGATACTTCTGTTGCAGGGATAAGAGGAATATCACTCATAATATACTTCAACATATAATCCATTTAACAAGCCCTCACTGTAACATACGAAGGCCTCTCCAGGAGGAAATTTTGCAGGTTTTGAAAAACTAAATTGAATCATCCCTTTAATGTTGAACTCATATTTTTTAAAGGGCATGGTCCATCATTAAAATCCAATATTAAATAGCCCTAAGTATCACTACACATCTAACAATATCCTTTCTCCGTCAACCCTGACCCACCCACCAGTTAAATACTAGCAGAATCATTTACTCCACTGGAGAAAAACAGACCTTTTACGTTTCTTTTATTCCACTTGGGTAAGACCTGAAAAATATCCATCTCTTCTGCAAGCTTTCTTCAAGGCTCCCTTTCAGTAAATTACCATAAAAGCCAAACCTGGGTGAATCAATAGGCTCTACCCAACATATCAGAAGTGCTGAAATGGAGACAAATAAAAAAGCATCACAAGCCATCAATAATAAATTAGTTTGTCTGCAGTAGTGACATCAGGCCAACGGGAGAAAGGACGCACTTCTGAGCTATTTAACCCCTCCAGCATGAGAATTTCCACTGATGAAAGACAATTTAAACAATAATAAAATGTTTTGTGGATAAAAGGTAAGAGGAAAATTATTTTAGTGGCATCCACCCACTAAAATGATTATCCTCTTAGCTTCATCAACTGATTTAAAAAATCATTAAGCTTCTTTTTTCTTTCTACTCAACTTTTTATTTTAGGCACTTTCACGGAAAGCAATAAGACCACCTTTTGACAGCAGGATCACCACACAGTTTCCTACGTGAATTTCATCAAAAACTCTGCAAGCCCACAGAAGAAACACTGAAGTTAGGGAAGATTGGGAATTTCAAAAGAAAGCAATTTGTTGAGGAAATGGTGGGTGGAAGGCTGATTTTAAAATTATAAAATAAGCTGTAGGAATCCATGAGTCAAAGATGGGTAATTAAAATATATTGTTTGGAATGAATTATAATTTTAATAGCTTTTCTGTTGCAAGTCACTGTTTTCACCTTTATCAAACATTTTCATCAATGTTCTATTTAATAGTTTGAGTATAAGCAGAATGACAGCCAACATAGCCTGGCCCCTGGCAGAAGGCATGTATGGACACAAGGTCATCAAGTTCCCTTCAGATCCTATATTCTCATATACTTCACACCCTTATAATTCTTGAAACAACAAATACTTACGGTTCTTTACTAGTCATGGCTATTGCCTCCATAAATTTTCATCAGATTTGCCTTCTGTATCCTGTCTCCAGAGTCCTCAAATACCTATTGCATAGCTCCAAAAAAGTGATTCTTACTCTATTCTTCAGAATGCTCCTTCCCTATTGTTTAACTGACTCTAATTTTCCAAAAAGAATCCCACTTTTCCCAGTGTTCCTCAAAAGTAAAGCCTGCCTCTCCCATCATCAAAAAATCTACAAACCATAAATGCTGGATAGGGTACAGAGAAAAGGAAACCCTCTTACACTGTTGGTGGGAATTTGAATTGATACAGCCACTTTGGAGAACAGTATGGAGATTTCTTAAACTAGGAATAAAACTATGATATAACCCAGCAATCCCACTACTGTGCATATATCCTGAGAAAACCACAATTCTTAAGGAAATATGTACTCCAATGTTCATCGCAGCACTTTTTACAATAGCTGAGACATGGAAGCAACCTAGACGTCCATCAACAGATGAATGGATAAAGAAGTTGTGGTATGTATACACAGTGGAATATTACTCAGCCATAAAAAGGAATGCCTTTGAGTCAGTTCTAATGAGGTGGAAGGGCTAGATCCTGTTCAGAGTGTTTAGTAAAGTCAGAAAGAGAAAAACAAGTGTCACATATTAACACATATATATGGAATGTAGAAAGATGGCACTGATGAACCTATTGGCAGGGCAGCAACAGAGATACAGACATAGAGAACAGACACATGGACACAGTGGGGGAAGAAGAGGGTGTAATGAATTGAGAGTGGCACTGAAACATATACATTACCGTATGCAAAATAGACAGCCAGTGGAAATTTGCTGTATGATGGAGGCAGCTCAAATCAGGGGCTCTGTGATAACCTAGAGGAGTGGGATGGGGTGGAAGTGGGGGGACTTCAAGATGGAGGAGACATATGCACACCTATGACTGATTTGCACCTGTGTATGACAGAAATGAAAACAACATTGCAAAAGCAATTATCCCTCCAATTAAACATAAATACATTTTTTTAAAAAAAGGAAAAATAAAGTGCAGAGCTGCCTCGACTATCTAATTTCATCACCCCTCATAGGGATGTGGTTCTGCTATTATTAAGCCTTTTCACTGTCATTTGAGATTGTTACTCTTTCACTCTTAATCTAAAACATCTTTGGGACTTGGGCACCAACAGAACACTTGTTCATTAACTCATTTGTCTTATTTTCATCTTGAAACCTTGTAATCTCTCTTCATACTAGGATTTGGGAATCCTAAACTGTAGCTTTCCAGCAACCTCCAAATCCTTCCACTAAAAAAGAAATTTTCAACATATATTTACTGTACCCCACATTCTCCAAATTCATTAGTCCAACCCATGAAAATCTGTGACTCCACTGCATCATGGCTATACGTCAATCAAATTTTCACTGCCTGCTTAACCTAATCTTTATGCTTTAGTTACTGTCTTATTCACTTGGCCTGCCACCGTTTTATACTGGCAGGCTACTTCTGGCTTCTTGAAACTCCCGTAATGTAAAATTCTGAAGACATCACTCTTCTGATATCACCTTTCCTCTAAACACACTTTCTCCTTTTCATTTGGTTGATTTGTTCCTTAATATCAGAGATCCCCAAGTATTCCATCATTCAGATCTCATCTTTACTCAACCTATCTTCCTTTTCTGTTTGAAAATTTAATACCCCAGGGCTGCGGTGTCACCTTTATGCTTACTGTAAATTGCCGATCTCCTCTGTCCATCGAATTCCTCCATGCAAAGAATACTGGGTGGATAGCCCATCTTCTTCTCCAGCCAAGGGTTCTTCCTGACCCAGGAATCAAATCCAGGTCTCTTGCATTGCAAGCAGATTTTTTTTTACTGTCTGAGCCAGCAGGGAAGCACCTTATTGTTGCTAAAATATAATAATAGTCTTCACTAATTTTTGACCCTCAGACACATAACTAACTTTTCAAAAGGGCATCTCCATTTTAAGGGATCATGGTGATGTAGAAATCAACATGTCCAAAACAGAATTCTTTATCCCTCATATGCTTTTGGTACAATTATCCTGGGAGTTGTTAGCTCACTGAACCTGAATATCTTCCAATCATGAAATATAGAAAGCTTTGGCAAAGCCTTGTAAAAATTAGATTCACCCAATGTTACATCTACATCATTTCTTTTTTTTTTTTTTTTTACATAATGTCTTAATTAACTGATTAGGCTATCTAAAGGAAAAACAGTTAAATCTTCACTCATTAGTAAAACCACAACAGATCCCAACAATGTTGTAAGTCACTTAAATATAAGAAATATAGTCTTTAAATCACAAAAAAACTATAGCCCTCTCAGTCTCAGTACCAATTAGCCTTTATCTAGAAAAGTATCTTCAGATTTCTTTGAGCTACCATTTTACAAGTATGGATAAAGTGGTGAATAGCCTAACTTATGAACAGTTGAAAAGATGTGAAAATTCCCACCCTTGGAAAGGTGGTTATATGTTGCTTCTAAATGTAGAAAGGGAATCAAGAAGACAACTTTAAGGGTAGGAGGGGATTACAGTTCATATAAGAAATAATTCTTCCACAGAGAGCATTGCCCTCCATAATGCTATGGGTTGGGTGTCTTATTACCTCCCAAATTCTGTCTCTCTGAGGTTGTTCAAGCAGAGGCTAGTCAGCATCTGCTAAGCTTACTGTGGAAGAATTTGCTTCTCTAAATGACTTTAATGTCATAAACCGAGATACTTCAGCACTACACATGAATCAATAGTGATTAACTACTCTACTTCCTATCAATTTAAAACAAAACAGGCGTAACAAACCAAACATTTTCCAGAGATTTTTTTTTTTAAAGGCTTTCTTTCAAGGTTAGGAAATTATTTACTTTGAACTAAATTTCAGCTACAATTCATGATACTTAAGTTTCTTCGCTACCATCTCCAACTTCCCTCACCAACACTTTAGAAAAGCTGATAGTCTCTAAATCAAGATTTGGTAATCCCCTTGCTTTATTGAGAAAGGTAGAAAAATAATAGCTTCTAAAACAAAAAGAAGTACCTTTGCCTCTAGTCATTCACTTCACCAGCAATTCCAATATTTCATCAGTACCTATGAACAATACAGAATGCTCAAAGAAGGCTATTTAAATTGTTCCCTCTGCTATAAGGCAGAAATGGCTTCCTCTAACATTATAGACTTTAGATAAATACAAGTTACAGCACTACTTTACCAAAATATTAACCATTTAATGGCTTTCCTTGAATTTAATCCTGAATCAGGTTCTTAAAGCACTGCATACCCTGTGTCATACACTGGACAGAGAATTCTGTTGCTTTTTTTATTTTTTACATTATTTTCCTTTGTTAATTCAATGCACTTCATTTTTCAAGCCTTTGGTGAGAACAGCAATAAATTTTTAAAAAGGGGGCATAAGTCTTTGCTTACATATACTTTTGGCAAGATACAAGATTTCCTCAGCACACTTTGTATTAAAACTGAAAATTAAATACCTTATTTTATGAGTCATGATTTCCAAAGACCTTCTTTTGTCATTTGTGAGTTAAACAAATTTGGATATTGTCAAAGTTATTTTTACTCTTGATTCAGATTATAGTTTATAGCACTAGTACCTGCCAGAACATTTCTTAGTTTCCTTTCAGCAATTCTGTCGTCTTCTAATCTCGCTCTCTGTACTGCAGCCAGAATGATATTTTCCAATCTGTGAATGGGATGAACTCAAATCCCACCTTGCTTCAACTATTTCAACACCTTTCATCCCTCAAAGGATTCACACACCATATATGGTTTTACTTACTCCACCCATCTGTCTTAAAGTTCCCTCTCAGCTTCCCTTATATCAGGAACCCTCTTTCCCCATTCTATGCAAAAAAGAAAAAAAAAAAAAAACAAAACAACACTTAACCTTCAGATAAACTTTAGGTCACCTCCTCCAAGAAGACTACATTGACCCCAGGTTAGGTCAAATTTCTTTGCTATGGGCTATGTTTCCTTTCTCTCAAAGTGTTTATCTTGGATGTTATGCATTTAACAGCAGAATTGTTTAATCAATTGCTTGTTTTAAATACTAGCAAAGTTTCTCTACTGCAGCATCATTTGCATTTGAGGCAGAATAATTCTTCGCTGCGGGTGACCATTCTGTGCAATGTAATATTTAGTGGCATCCCAAGAGTACCTTTGCCTCCAGTCATTCAGTCATTTTACCAGCCATTCCAATATTTGGAATCTATCTACTAGATTGTGGTAGCACACTGCCTCCCCTCCAAGTTCTGCCAAACTATAGCATCTCTAGACACACTAGTGTATATTGGATTGAGGTACAGGTACTAAACCATTAAGTTCATGAAACTACTGACATGTTTTTATTCAGCATTTTATCCCTATGCCAAGCATAGTGCTGGGTTTCAGTGGGTCCTTAATAATTTTAAATAATAAATATTGGGCCATAAAGTTATTTTTATAGCATAATCTAAAAAGCTATTTCTTGAAAAAATGAGAGCATGAAGAATCCATCTAAAAATGTATTTTAAAAGCTTTCAAATACTAAGCAAAATATACATTATTAAATACTCAAAAAAGAAAGAAGCGAAATGAACTCATCTTTAAGTACTTTTCAAGAAGATAAGCATTTCTAAAATTGAGAGATGTAAAAAAAAAATCTGGTTTAGCAATGTTTCCCCCTTTCAAATCATTCTAGCACTACTTGAAAGAAGACCTATAGAAGTGCTCAGGTTTATAAAGGTAAAATATTATACTTAACTGCTGCATATTCCTTAGCTTAATCTGATTCTAAAGTAATAAGCTAAAACTTATTTTCTACATGACTGAATACAGAGATTAGGTTTGGGCTACTAAATTTAGTAGCTGGTCTTGCCAGTGTTTAATGTTTTTAAGCATTTAACCATTGAACAAAAGATTGATATTATACCTCAAGGGAATTATGCCTTTATATATCTTCTGTCTTTTAATTCAAAACAGAAGTTCATCTAATGTCCATAAAAGTATTAATAAAAATTCAAATGGCTTAAACCAAAAGATTGTGTTATGTTAAGAACAACTTTAGCAGTCTCTCTTTAATTCATCACACAAAATCCAGCATTTGGAGTTGTGTTTCTGGGTGTGCTATCATTACATTAATCATGGATATAATAGCTGTGATTTATTTGAATGCATCCACTCAAACTATTCCACCAAGCCCTAAGAAATTCTATCTGTCCTCAGACTCATTTGGTATTCAGAATAAGATTTACACTTCAGACAATATAAGACACAGTTTTCATAAAGGTTACATGAAGGGTCCTTGGATACAGCATGGAAACCACATATTTTGCTGTATATACTGACACCAGTCTTTAAAAGGATGCTCTCCTGAGATGAAGGGACTCAGTGATAATCTGAGTGTATAGCTGTGACTTCAGCAGAATAGAAAATGAAAGAAATCAAAAATTAGAAATTAATTTTTCTCTCTTCCTTTTCTACCAGACTTCAATGCTTTAACATTTCTTCCTTGAACACATTTTTTCTCAAAGTATGTTATCTATATATCAAAAAGTGATCACTGACATAACTCAAAAGGTGCATAATGCCATTTGAAAACCGAAGTATAAGGTAATTGGGTCAGACAAAACCAAGTAGATTATCAGAAGTACTGATTAGTCACAATCTCAAGTTATACTAGAGAGACTGATGAAAAGTTAATGATGCTATCTTTACTAGGAAAATGCAGTTTTTAAATATTAAAAGCTTGATTATGAAATTACAAGAAAAAATATACAATTACCATTATAAATTCCTCATGAATATATCATGTTGGGAAGCAATAGCACTCAATTAAGGCACTATATTGGGAAAACCAACATTTCATGTGATGTCACCAGATAATCTTTCCTTCATGATGGATACAGACAGCTGTTTATTCAGTGGAGCACCACTGAATAATCAATTGGTTTGGCCTTAGGGTCCATGCTGTGTATGACTCACATTCAGCAAAGTGAAGTACATACTCCCATTCTGAAATGCACATGAAAATTAAGCATTCTGAGCAAAGAGCAGATTCACATCTCTTACACAGCTTCCTCTAGTATGTTTTCAAAAATGAGGGGGATAGTGTGCATATCCAAATAGGAAAAGGAGTACGTCAAGGCTGTATATTGTCACCATGCTTATTTAAATTATATGCAGAGTACATCATGAGAAATGCTGGGCTGGAGGAAGCACAAGCTGGAATCAAGATTGCTGGGAGAAATATCAATAACCTCAGATATGCAGATGACACCACCCTTATGGCAGAAAGTGAAGAAGAACTAAAGAGCCTCTTGAAAGTGAAAGAGGAGAGTGAAAAAGTTGGCTTAAAGCTCAACATTCAGAAAACAAAGATCATGGCATCTGGTCCCATCACTTCATGGTAAACAGACGGGGAAACAGTGGAAATAGTGGGAGACTTTATTTTGGGGGGCTCCAAAATCACTGCAAATGGTGACTGCAGCCATGAAATTAAGAAAAGTTATGACCAACCTAGACAGCATATTAAAAAGGAGAGACATCACTTTGCCAACAAAGGTCCATCTGGTCAAGGCTATGGTTTTTCCAGTAGTCATATATGGATGTGATAGTTGAACTATAAAGAAAGCTGAGTGCCCAAGAATTGATGCTTTTAAACTGTGGTGCTGGAGAAGATTCTTGAGCATCCCTTGGACTGCAAGGAGATCTGACCAGTCCATCCTAAAGGAGATCAGTGCTGAATGTTCATTGGAAGGTCTGATGTTGAAGCTGAAACTCCAATACTTTGGCCACCGAATGTGAAGAGCTGACTCATGGGAAAATACCCTGATGCTGGGAAAGACTGAAGGTGGGTGGACAAGGGGATGACAGAGGATGAGATGGTTGGACGGCATCATCGACTCAATGGACATGAGTTTGAGTAAACTCTGGGAGTTGGTGATGGACAGGGAGGCCTGGCATGCTGCAGTTCATGGGGTCGCAAAAAGTCCGACAAGACTGAGCGACTGAACTAAGTGTGTATATGTCAATCCCAAGCTCCAATTTACCCCTCCCTCCTCCCTTCCCTGCCCCCCTGCAACCAATTTGTTCTCTATGTCTATGTTTTGTAAATAAGCTCATTTGTACCATTTTGTTAGATTCCACATATAAGTGACACCATATGATAGATATGAGCTCACTGGTGGCTCAGTTGTAAAAAATCCACTGCCCATACAGCAGGCACCTATTAGATACCTGGATGGGGAAGATGCCCTGAAGAAGGAAATGGCTATTCACTCCAGTATTCTTGTGTGGGAAATCCCATGGACAGAGGAGCCTGGCCGGCTGCAGTCCACGGGGTCACAAAGAGTCGGTCACAACTCAGCAACTAAACCATGACAATGATATATATTAAAATAGATAACTAATAAGGACCTACTATACAGCCCAGGGAACTCTTCTCAATTCTCTGTATGAACTACATGGGAAAAGAACTAAAAGAAGGGGGATATAAGTATAACTGATTCACTTTGCTATACAGGAGAAATTAACACAATATTGTAAATCAACTATACTCCAATATTGTTTTCAATGATAAGTACTAAGGCCTATAATCATATTTATGTTTTATCTATTTTATCTCTGGTTTTGTTTTATAGTAAACTTTTTATTTATTAAGTAATGTTTAACCTAACTCGAGTTAAAGAAATGTGTTTACATTCATTTATATTCTCCAGTCTAAACCTAAATTGGCAAAGTATATAAAATTTTAAATCATTTACCTAGGTAAGAGTTTACTTTTAGTTTTATGATTTCAACTTTTTAAAATTTGGCTTCACAAAGTACAGAATTCAGTTAGTTATCAGATTATAAAATACATAGGCCCTAAATTTAAAGGGTCTATTATAAATTAATACTTTTTTCCTGACTTCCAATCCTTGAATCCTGTACATTCTACTCCACCCACCCCTGTTACTCAAGAACATTTTTATGTTCCCCACTACCTGTAGGTTCACTTCTAAACTATACCTTCTGGCTTTTTGCCTTTCACAATATGATCCTCATTTTACTTTTAACATTATATATCACTACTTCTGTATGTAGTAGTTCAGCTCTCCTATTTATCACAAAAAAAATGTTATTTTATTTCTTGCATCTTCGAACTGTACTTATCCCATCTATCTGATTCTGAATGGTCCCCCATTCATAATTTCCCATCTACCTTTTCCTATTCTGCTAAACATAACCAAAAAACAAATGCTTCATAATTGCTTCACAATATTTCCCTTTCACTATCTCATATGACAAGAATAAAATGCTACTTTCTTTAATTAAGTATCACTAGTCCAGTTTGAGGCAGATGTGTTTCATATACTATTTTATTCAATCCTTCAATCAAGGATGACTATTCTCAAGTGACAAATATGAAAATTTAGGCTAAGTAACTTACTCAAGGACAAAAATGACTAGTGCAGAGGAGCTGGGGCATGAACCAAGAACTCTCTGACCCTAAAGGTATGCTCTTGCCATGTATAGCATGAGGTCTCACCCTCAACTTGTGCCTTCCATCTCAGTTTATTAAATTTAACTTGTTATTAATTTTTTGATGTGAGTAATCTCTCAGATTTTGATGAAAGAAATTTTCTAATGTTCTTCATCTTGATTCCAAGAACAATGGAAAGTATTTTTAAAAATAAGAAAACCATCAATTAATAAAAAGAACATAGTTTTTTTTCTTATTTCTCTGATGCCTCCAGTAGCAAAGTACAGCAACTTAATAAGAAACAAAATAAAAGAAAAAATTAATACAGAATTGGTTTTAAACTTTACTGTGAACAAATTTAATTTTATCACACATAGGCCTCAGTTACCTTACTGATCAAATGAGCTTAATTCTGAAATCATTTTTACTTTTAAAATTTTGGGTCAAATTTTATTGGGCAGAGTACTGGGCAGTTCAAAAAAGATATATGTAAACAGATTTAAATATTAAATACTATAAAGACACAAAGAACTATTAATTCTAATATCAGTAGATAAAAAATAGATTCATTTTCATTATGTGCTAGTAAGTAGGGCATTTAACTATTTAAAGGCTCTATGTCTCAAAATGTGCCAGAAACTTGGAGGATTGAAAAGTATTTTAAAACTGAAATGCACTAAAAACATATCACAATCAGATTAAATGCCAGGCCAATATTACATATACCATTACCAACTTTTGATTTTAAATGTTAGAAAATATATAATACTAAATACTGAATATTTGTAATAGTTATTTTTGCATTATCTTATTTATACAGTGTGTGTGGAATTTGGAACATTGACAACATGTTGGCTTTTTAACATTTTCAAATTAAGTGTTTGTATAAATACTTAGTTTCTGTTTCTGTGTTTTATTTATTTTATAATACTTTCCTGTGGAGAAAAAAATGTCCCAAGCCTTCTCTGAGAACTTGACTTTCCCCTCTGAATTCTGCAGTTTGTTTATGAGAAAAAGAACTACTTAAGGAAATGCAATATTTCATATTTTGGTAATCAATCAACAGCAATAAATACTGCACAACCAGCATCTTAAGAATGCACTTAGGTACCTTATTGATCCTCAGAACATTAAACCTCTTACCAGTGTTATGACTATATTCTGCTCTTGGACGCACATACTGTGCCCAGTGACTAAAGAGTTCTGTTCATATAGGCAGGGGAAATATTATACCTAAAGATGGACTCTACAAATGCATTTTAGGAATTTTTAATTTTACCTTTGTATGATATAGTATACAACTTCTATACTTCAAGAATCTTACTACTTAAAAGAGAATGAACTTACAATTTAACAAATGTGTTTATGCCTACTACTCCATTTGGGGGTTGCCATATTTAGTTAATAGGAATTTATTATAAACAAAATAAGCACAATAGCCTACAGAGGTTCTGTAAAAGTATTTCCAATATGACAACTGCATTAAACCTGATGTTATTTGAATTTGATATGAGTTTACATATAGTATTCCACCAGAAATACAAATATAAGTAAAGCATACCTGCTCAGTGAACTCCATTTTAAATATGTCAATACTTGAAAAGGCAAAAATGGGATTTATTAATATATTTTCACTTCTGTTATAACACTTGTTCTTCAAATTTGTTTCAGTGTGATTGATAGCTTAAGGAACAATGTAAGAATAACACAGATGTTGTACTACTAGGTAAACTCAGGAAAGCACATCTCACTGAATAGAATGGAGGAGGAATACATAAATTTTTTTTGAATACATAAAATTTAAGTACACACCTCAAGCATATACCAGATACTTTGGTTCACCTCCATCCACATCTGGTGCTAAAACTGCACTTCTGATTTCAGATACTGTGAAGTGATAGCAGTGGGCTAAATAACAAATGTAATGTGAAAGAGGAGAGTAAAAATGTTGGCTTAAAACTCAACATTCAGAAAACTAAGATCATAGCATCCAGTCCCATCACTTCATGGCAAATAGATGGGGAAACAGTGGACACAGTGGCTGCCTTTATTTTTCTGGGCTTCAAAATCACTGCAGATGGTGATTGTATCCATGAAATTAAAAGACACTTTCTCCTTGGAAGGAAAGTTATGACCAACCTAGACAGCATATTAAAAAGCAGGGACATTACTTTGCCAACAAAGGTCCATGTAGTCAAAGCTATGATTTTTCCTGTAGTCATGTATGGGTGTGAGAGTTGGACTATAAAGAAAGCTGAGTGCTGAAGAATTGATGCTTTTGAATTGTGTTATTGGAGAAGACTCTTAAGAGTCCCTAGGACTGCAAGGAAATCCAACCAGTCCATCCTAAAGGAAATCAGTGCTGAATATTCATTGGAGGGACTGATGCTGAAGCTGAAACTCCAATACTTTGGCCACCTGATGCGAAGAACTGACTCATTTGAAAAGAGCCTGATGCTGGAAAAGATTGAAGGCAGGAGGAGAAGGGGATGACAGAGGATGAGATGGTTGGGTGGCGTCACTGACTCAATGGACATGGGTTTGGGTGGACTCCGGGAGTTGGTGATGGACAGGGAGGCCTGGCGTGCTGCAGTTCACGGGGTTTCAGAGTCAGACACGACTGAGTGACTGAACTGAACTGAACTGAGACTCTTTTCATACACACTTCCACAATCAAGTGTCAGGTCATGTTAACCATGTAAGATGTATAAAACTATATCACTTTCATTAAGTCATACATGTTTTTTATGTAACACTGAAAAGGATTCTTTAGTATTTTTCCTTTAACTATTTTTCATAAGCCCTGTGGTCTTTATTACATAATAATGCACAATGTAATAATTTTTAGAAACACATGTATCATGTAATGCCTCTACTGAGTGTACCATGAAACTTATTGCTTTTAATGGTCTATATTGATCTGACAGAGAAAATTATAATTTCATAAAATTTTTAATTATCTATTATATGTATATGGTATAAGCATATGCATAGAAGTCCATTGATTCTCTGGGTTTCAGGAAAAGAGAAAGTAAGTTACTAACAGAAAGTGAATTATGTTTATGTGTTTATTCATCTAATGCTTTATCCATCTAATATGCTAATCCTCATACTATAACAGAAAAACAAATGGAAATATTTAATGAACAGGTTTCTTTTTTTTTAATTTAATCTTACTGTGGTAAGAACACCTAACATGAGACATACTCTATACATTTTTATGTGTATAATACATTACTGTTGACTAAAAGTAAAATTTTTTAAGTCAGTCTTTAGAGATTATTCATCTTGCTTGACTGAAATTCTATGCCTGTTAATCAGTAACTCCCCATTTCTCCCTCCCTCAGGCCCTGGAAATCACCATTCTACTCCTTGATTTTATGAATTTGACAATTATATATACCTCATGTAAGTAGACCCATGCAGTGTTTGTCTTCCTGTAACTAGCTTATCTTACCTAGCATAATGTTCTCAAGGTTCATCCATGTTGTCCTATCTGACAGAACAATCCTCATTTTTGAGGCTGAATAGTATTCCATTTTTTATATACCACATTTTCTTTATCCATCCATCTGTCAACGGACATTCAGGTTGTTCCCACATCATGGCTGCTGTGAAAAGTTCTGTGATGAACATAGGAGTGCCAAATGCAGTTTGTGATCCTGATTTTAATGCCTTTGGATAAATACCCAGAAGGAGGACTGCTAGATCATATGCTAATTCTTGTCCTAAGTTTTCGTATAATCCTCATATTGTTTTCCATAGCTGTTCTGCCATATTGTAATCACACCAACAATATGCAAGGGTTCCAGTTTCTCCACATTCTCACCAATACTGATTGTCCTTTGACATACATAGAATTAGCACTAAAGCATACTGTAATAAAAGTTCATTTTTCCCCTTCCAGTATCACTTATGTCAGGATCTATTTACATGTTCTCTCTTCTCCAGCATTGGTCTATTTATCTATCCTTGTGTGAATCACATCCTTTCTTGTTTACCACAGTTTTATATGCCATTTTATATTATAGAAATTCTTCCTGTTTGTTTTTATTCAAGTATATCTTCACTTTCCTAGGACATTTACAGCTTACTATAAATTTTAAAATTGGCTAGCTGAATTGCAAAGCAAAATATAGAATGAAACACCTGTTGGGATTCTTATTTTGACTGTTTACAATCAGTTTTCAGGGAATTTTTATCTTTTTAATACTGAGCAATTCAATTCATGAACAAGGGAGGTTCGTCTTTTTTTTATTCTTTAATCTCACTCTAAAATTTTATTCTTTGCTTGGTGATGGTTATGTATCTCTTCTGTTAGATTCTCTACCGGATACCTGACAATTCTGATGTTAGTGTAAACGGTATCTTTCTTTAAAATTTCACTTTCTAAATATTCAGGACTACTAATGTATAACATACATTTAATTATTATTAAGATATAATTCCCATATCATTTAACTTATCCTTTTAGACAATATCATTAAAAAGTCAACAATAATGCTCATAAGGTTGTGAATAAAAGAGAGCCCTCCTACACTGCCTGTGGCAATGTAAATTGGTACACCCACTATGGAGAAGAGTATGGCATTCCTGGGCATATATTCAGAGAAAACCATAATTACAAAAGATACATGCAACCCAATGTTCACTGAAGCATTATTTACAATAGCCATGACAATGGAAGAAACCTAAAAATCAACTGACAGAGGAATGGATAAAAATACATGGGGTATGTGTATGTACGTCTGTATGTATGTACATATGTGTGTAGTGTGTGTGTGTGTATATATATATATGCTCAGTTGCTACAGTCTTGTCTGACTCTTGGCAACACTATGGACTGCAGCCCACCAGGCTTCTTTGTCCATTGGATTCTCCTGGCAAGAATACTGGAGTGGGTTGCCATGCCCTCCTCCTCCAGGGGATTTTCCCAACCCAGGGACTGAACCTGCATCTCCTGCATGGAAAGTGAATTAATTATTTACCACTGAGCCACTGGGGGAGCCTATATATATGTAAGATATAGGAGGGAGGAAGGAAATGGCAACCCACCCAGTATTCTTGCCTGGGAAATCCTATGGAAGAGGAGCCTGGTGGACAGAGGAGCTTTGTGGGCTACAGTCCATGAGGTTGCAAGAGTTGGACACGACTTAGTGACTAAACCATCACCACCATGTATATATATATACACACACGCACACACACACAGACACACATGATGGAATATTACTCAAAAAAGAATGAAATAATAACACTGGTAGCAACATGGATGGACCTAGATATTATCGTACTAAGTGAAGTAAGTCACAGAGACAAGTATCATATGGTATTACTCATATGCGGAAGCTAATTGTTTAAAAAGTAATATAAATGAACTTATTTACAAAACAAACATATTCACAGATTTTGAAGACAAACATGGTTACCAAAGGGTAATGGTAGGGGGATGAAATTAGGAGTTTGGGATTAACATACACACACTTCTATATATAAAATAGATAACCAACAAGGACCTACTGTATACCACAGGGAACTTTACTCAATATTCTGTAATAAGCTATAGAGGAAACGAACCTGAAAAAAGAATGGGTATATGTATAACTGAATCAGTTTTCTGTATACTGGAAACTACTGCTCTATACATCAACTATGCCCCAATAAAATTTAAAACAGTGTGCTATTCAGTGATTTTTAGTATATTAACAAAGTTATACAAGCATCATCACTATATAATTCCAGAATATTTTGATCACTTTAAAAAGAAACCACCCATGCCCATTGACATTCATGTCCCAAGCTCACCTATGGGCCCTGGAGATCATTAACCCCACTTCTGTCTATAAACAGAAGTTGGCTATTCTGGATATTTTATAATTGGACTTATACAATATATGGATATTTGTGTCTGGTGTCTTGCACATAACATGTTTTAAAGGTTCACCCACACTGTAGCATGTGTAAGTGCTACTTCTTTACTTTTCATGCTTGTATATTCTATTTCATGAATATATCACATTATGTATACCCAGTCCTCAACTGATGAACATTTGGACTAGTTCCACTTTTGGGGTATTATGAACAAAGTTCTTATGAACATTCATAAATTATTCTGTGCTTTCAATTCTCTTGAGTAGCTAGGAATGGAATTACTGTGCCCTATTGTAACCCTATGTTGAACTTCTTGAGGAGTTACCAAGCTATTTTCCACAGCAGCTGCATCATTTTACATCCCTACCAGCAACTTGTGAGGGTTCCAATTTCTCCCTATCCACACCAAATTTGTTGAAGCATATAATTTTTTATAATAGTCAATCTTATGAGTGTTAAGTGGTATCTCATTTTATTTGCATTTTCCTAATAGCTAATGATGTTGGGGATCTTTTCATGTGTTTATAAGTTATTTTTTAAGGTGATTAGTTTGATATTTATTCTTTTTTTCTGCTTTTTATATTTTTTTAATTTAATTTTTTTATTAGTTGGAAGCTAATTACTTCACAACATTTCAGTGGGTTTTATCATACATTGATATGAATCAGCCATAGATTTACACGTATTCCCCATCCCGATCCCCCCTCCCACCTCCCTCTCCACCCGATTCCTCTGGGTCATCCCAGTGCACCAGCCCTGAGCATACTTGTCTCATGCATCCAACCTGGCTGGTGATCCTGTTTCACCCTTGATAGTATACTTGTTTTCAATGCTGTTCTCTCAGAACATCCCACCCTCGCCTTCTCCCACAGAGTCTAAAAGTCTGTTCTGTACATCTGTGTCTCTTTTTCTGTTTTGCATATAGGGTTACCGTTACCATCTTTTTAAATTCCATATATATGCGTCAGTATACTCTAGTGGTCTTTATCTTTCTGGCTTACTTCACTCTGTATATAAGTTATTTTTATATTCTCTTTTGAGAAATATTTATTTGAAGCATTTTCTCATTTTTAATTGGGTTCATTGTCTTTGTATTATTGAATTGTAAGAGTTCTTTGTCTATTCTAGATCCTACAATCTTATCAAATACATAATGTATTAATACTTTTCCCATGATCATGGGATCCTTTTTCAACCTTACATCCAGAAAGGGGATTCTCCCCTAGAGCCTCCAGAAATGAATGAAGCCCAACTGATGCCTTAATTTTATTCCAGTGAGGCCCATTTTGGACTTCTATACTATAGAACTATAAAAGTAAGAAAAAATGTGTTGTATAAGTCACTAATATTATGGTAATTTATTCCAGAACCTATAGAAAAGCAATATATTTTTATTTCTATTTGCTGAGTGTTTTTTTTTAAATTATGAAGGGATATTTGCTTTTGTCATATGCATTTTTGGCATCTGTTGAGATAATCATGTATTTTTGATCCTTTGTTCTATTAATAATAAAATGAATTAAATACTTGGTTCTCACGTTGAACAAACTTTGCATTCCATTTAATCCTGGTATGTAAGTTCTTTTACATGTGCTTCTGGCTTCAATTTTATAGAATTTTGTGTAGGATGTTTTGAAAAATCCTTATACTCTTTATGTTTACCTATTCATTTAGGTGTGTGGACCAGTGCTTACTCTTTCTTCATGAAGATTCAAACAATGGTCTAGGTTTCTTTCATTCTGGAGGATCTCCTATATTTTGTATGGCTGATCTAGCAGCCATGAAATCTGGGTGTTTACTTGGGAATGTATTAATTTCTCCATCTTTTTTTGAAGGATGGTTTTGTTGGATATTTAATTCTTCATTGACTTACTTTCTTCTATCACCATTATGAATATGTTATACCACTGCCTTCTGACATCCATGATTTCTGATGATTAAACAGCTGATAATCATACTGAGGCCCTTTTGTATTTTTGTAAAGGATACCTTCTCTCTAGTTGCTTTCAAGATGTGTCCACAAATGAATCTCTTTGAGTTTATCTTACTTGGAGGTTTATGAGCCTTTGGGGTATGTAGATTAATGTTTTCATCAAATTTGAAAAGAAAAAGTCAGCCGTTATCTCTTCAAGTAGGCTTTTTTGTCCTTTTTTCTGTTTCTTCTTCTGGAATATCCATTATTTATATGTCAATGCACTTGAGGGTGTGTCAATGGTTTCTAATGCTCAGTTTATTTTTTCATTCTTTCTTCTCTCTGTTGTTCAGACTGGATAATCTCGATTGATGTACCTTCAAGTTGGCTGATAATCTCTCCTGCCCACTTAAATAACTTGTTGAGCCTCTATAGTTAACATTTTAAAGATGTTTTTCAAGAGTAATTTTAGGTTCATAGGAAAATTGAGTAGAAAGAAGCTATTTCTCTCATGCCCAGACACATGTATAGATACTCCCACTATCAACATCCCCCACCAGAGTGGTACACTTGTTACAAATGATCAACCTAGATTGGCACATCATTATCACCCTAAGTCCATGGTTCTCTCCTTTATGTTCTCTCCTGCTTTTGTACATTCTACAGTTTTGGACTAATGTATAATGATACCTAGCCACTATTATAGTATCATAAAAATATATATATTTACTGCCTTGAAAATCCTCTGCTGTTTCCAATCATTTCCCACCCCACCCCAACCCTTGCTAACTACTGAACTTTTTTTTACTAGTCTCATACTTTTGTCCTTTCCAGAACAACAGAACATCATGTAGTGGAAAGCATACAATATGTAGCCTGCCTCAGGTGAGATACGATGATTCTAGGGGCTGAAGTTGAATCTTTCCAGTCTCCCATGTTGAAGTCTAGTGCTGACTGTTTGAGTATTTCCCTTCCCTTAGGTCAGTTAGTCTTTGGTTAAACAGTTTTCCCTGAGGGCAGGCCTTAGTAAAAATGACTATGTGTCTCTGGCATATGTCAAAATGGTTACATTTTCAACTCTGTGCCAAAAGCAGGAAGGAAATTTTTGCGACATTCACTATGGGAACCTGATGGACCTCCAATGATTGGGTTTAACTCTGAGTTGTCCAGACTGAGCCTCCAGCAATTCAACAACCAAGGTTCAGGTATTCCTTCCCTGTACTGGTTCCTGTGCGCTTTTCTATTCATGAGTCTCTACTCTGGTAAACTGAATCCCTGTATTTGCCTGTGTGTTTCTTCAATCTTAAAAGTTGTGGTTTGTCCTGTATTCTCATCTCTTTTAAGGATCCTAGGAAAGTTGTTGATTTTTTAGCCTTTTCAGATATTTTTTTAACTGGATGTTAGAACAGCATGGTGAACTCCAACCTCCTTACATGTTAAACTCTATATTTAATATCTTTATATCACTAGTTTATCTTTATATCACTTCAGAATTTTGATTTCCTTCTTTTTCATGTGATTTCTCTCTCACTTATTGTAGTTTCTTTTGGTAAGACACTGTTCTCATACTTTAATTCTTTAGACATGATTTTCTCCAGCTCTTTGAACATAGTAGAAATAGCTGATTTTAACTTTTTTGTAGTAAGTCCAACAACTCAGCTTCTTCAGAGACAGTCGCAATTGACTTTCTTTTTCCTTCCTAGAGCAGGGACCATACATTCTTTGTTTTTAGCATACCTAGTATTTTTTTAACCAGATTTTAAAATAATATAATGTGCAAACTCTGGAAATCAGATTCTACTCCTTCTGCAAACTATTTTTAGTTCTGTTATTTTGTTGGCCTGTTTAGAGACTGTTCTAAACTAATTCCGGAAAGCTGATATTCTTTGTTACATGTGGCTACTGAAGTTCCTGCTCAGTTAGCTTCTTGTGTGCTAAGCCTCTTCAGTTGTGTCTGACTCTGCATGACCCTATGAAATGTAGCCCACCAGGCTCCTCTGTCCATGGGATTCTCCAGGCAACAATACTAGAATGGATTGTCATGCCCTCCTCCAGGGGATCTTCCAGAACCAGGGATGGAGCCTGTGTCTCTTATGTCTTCTGCATTGGCAGGCGGGTTCTTTACCACTAGTGTCAACTGGGAAGCACTGACCAGCTAATGACTGAACAGAGATTTCCTTAAATGCCTGGAACCAATAAATCCTCCAATCTTTCCTGTGGAGCTCTGTGCATGTTGGTGGCACTTCCACAACTCAGCAAGGCAGTGTACAACTTTGTCTTATTTCACTTCTTGCATGGACAGAATCTCAAATTAAGCCAGCTATTGGAGACCAGGATTTTCCCTGGTGGCTCAATTGGTAAAGAGTCTGCCTGGAATGCAGGAGACCCAGGTTCAATCCCTGGGAAGGGAAGATCCCCTGGAGAAGGAAATGGCAGCCCACTTCAGTATTCTTGCCTGGAAAATCCATGGACAGAGGAACCTAGTGGGCTACAGTCCTTGGGGTTGCAAAGAGTCAGACACAACTTAGCAACTAAACCACCACCACTGGAGACTAGGTTATTGCCAGGTCTTTCCTTTGCTTTATACAGTTTAGGACATGCACAAAGTTCTACGCACTTGAATTGCCTTCTTGATTCCCAGTAAGATATTGGAACTTTTCCAAGCATTCATGAACATCATCTTTCCAGGGTTTTACTTTGAAACTTTTTGATTAGTCAATTGTTTTCCTCAACTTTTACCCTTTTCTACAGGCAATTACAATGTTAAGTAATTGCCTCTTACTGTTCTCAAGAATCAGTCCCAGAAAAAGCTCTTCACACTGCATGAGTTTTGCATCAGATTAAACAAAGACAGCATGATGAGTGAGGTCTTCCATAGACCCACCAGACAGGAAAAATAATGACAGTTCTCTGGAATGGAGCTTTGAAGGAGCTCCAACCTTATTCTGTCCCAGGACTGCTGGTTTTAAGAGTTACCTCAGGAAAAAAAGAGTGAAGGGACACTGTTCTCAACAAGATTCAGTCATTTTGTTCTTGAACAAACACTCCCTGGATTGCTGAAAGCTTTTCTTAATTCTCAGAGCTTGAAAAAAATTGATTCTGATAATTTTTCCCATGTTCATTGTTTTTACAGTGGAGAGGATTTATGAAGTGCTTACTCTTTTAAGTTTTTTGCTCAAATCACTACTTTTACTATTTGTATTCTTTTTAAGTGTAGAAATCTTGCTAATCTTTCTTGACCCAAATTGTCTTTATGAAGGTAATTTTATCTTTATAGGGATACAATGAGACAATCCACAAATAGAGACAATTCAGTTTTTCTCCTTCCAATTCTTAATTTTTTTCAGCCATATTGCACTGATTAAGATTGCCAGTATCATGAGGAATAGAGGTAGTGATAATTATCATCTCCTTTTTATTCCCAATCTCAGTAAGAAAGCTTGCAGTTGTGCCATACTCATTCAGGTGGAAATATGTGCCTCCTCATCCTACTTTGCTAAAAACTTTTACTCTGAGTAAATACTGAATTTTATTATTTTTCTGCATCTATTGAGATGATACCATTTTCCTTAAATTTGTTAATACTGTGAATTATAAAGTGTTTAAATGCATAGATCAAAAGCCATGGATGTATAGTTTTAAGATAGCCACATATAGCAGAGGATACAGTCAGAAAGCAGTGACAACAATGCTAAAATGTTTGCTTTGAATAAATATGTGTAGACTCAACTTTTATAACCTGCTGTGGTTAACACTGAAAAGGCTTAACACAGATCTCCACTGTCAATCTTGGCAGGTGCATGGAATCAAATAATTACCAGTGATTTCTGACAAGTTCTAAGTTTGTCACATTTATTTAAACCTTTGGTGACTGAAAACCGTATCAGTAATGTGAAAATATTCAAATAAGTTCCATCTAAATGTATATTTCAGGGTTAAAGACAATATATATTGTTCATAGATTACCTGGGTTTGAATCCCAAATCTGCCACTTAGTAGCTGTGATTCTGGGCATGGTTCTTCTTTGTCCTGTACTTCAGTTTCCTCCTTCATTAAGATAACATTGACACCATCTTCAAAGAACTCTTACAAAGATTTAATATGTCATGTATGTCAATTCCTTAGAAGAGATCCTCGTCATAGGAAATGCTACAAAAGTGTTAGTAATTATGTATTTTCTACCAAAGTTAATTAAGAGTTCTGCCTAATATATAGATAGGTTTATCAGTGATACTACCACCCATTTTTATAACCAACAAAAATCTTCGGTCTTACTAACGTTTCAGTTCAGTTCAGTCGCTCAGTCGTGTCTGACTCTTTGTGACCCCATGAACCGCAGCATGCCAGGCCTCCCTGTCCATCACCAACTCCCGGAGTCCACCCAAACCCATGTCCATTGAGTCGATGATACCATCCAGCCATCTCATCCTCTGTCATCCCCTTCTCCTCCTGCCCCCAATCCCTCCCAGCATCAGGGTCTTTTCCGAGTCAGCTCTTTGCATGAGGTGGCCAAAGTATTGGAGTTTCAGCTTCAACATCAGTCCTTCCAATGAACACCCAGGTCTGATCTCCTTTAGGATGGACTGGTTGGATCTCCTTGCAGTCTAAGGGACTCTCAAGAGTCTTCAACACCACAGTTCAAAAGCATCAATTCTTCAGTGCTCAGCTTTCTTCACAGTCCAACTCTCACATCCATACATGACCACTAATATTTAACCCATTGCATTTCAATTGCTAGTATAGTATAATGTCTAAGATAAGAAATCAGAATTATAATTAGGGCTTAGTTTTTAAAATCTCATTTTTGCTCCCAACTTTTACAAGATCAAATAACCAATGAGAACTTTAGTTGATCAAAGGGACACATTATAGGATTTTCAATGTGGTTAAAACTTTAAGGATTCATATTGTAGTATTGCTTTAGTATTTGACTTTCACTCTAACTACAGAACAGCTTTAAGAGTAAGAAGCTTTGATGTTTTGACTTTAAAATGGTAATTTTCTGTGTCTTATAAGGAATGCTCAAGGTCTGCTTAAACCACTACTATAAGTTATTTCAAAATTAAATAGCATCCCTTAATAATCATAAAGAAATTTAAGGTCAGTCATATAGTAAAGCAGAAAACAGGTGAATGGTTCACTGCATTAATGATGCAGAAGTCATTCATGGTCATTTAAATCATGCCAAGAAGTCAAAGGGCATTTGAAGCAACAATAGAGAGGATGAAGGCTTTTTAGAGGTGAGAGAACTTCTTTAGGGGAAAATTCCCTCTGACTTTGAGGCACTACTATGAGTAATGGCAGTTTGTGAGATAATACACCTGATTTACCAAGAATTCACTTGACCTTCACATGGAAAAATAATAAAACTGGTTAAAATGATAAAGGACACCATGGTAACACTTGAAACAGAGTGGGTAAATATATAATATTCATTAATTTGTTCATTTGTCCATTTGTTCCTTCATTCAGGAAATATTGTTAAATGTCTGCTATCCAGTTGTGTCAAATACTAAGAGCAGAGGACTGATGTGGGATCTTTCCTCACAGAAAGGAAGTAGGCAATAAACAAGCAACAGACAGACAAAATGATTTTAATGCATTTAGTGATTTCCGTAAATGCTAAGAATAAAATAATCAGTCATATGAGAAAAAAAAATTAAATTGAGAGACAGGGATGTTTTAAATGCCTTCACTAAAGAAGGCACAAGGCAAGCACTTGAACTGAAATTGAAACTTGAAAGCTAAGAAGTCAGTCATAGGAAGAACTAGGGTATATTTGCCTGCACTCACATCCTACATGCCCAGAGCTTGCACCATCAGCAAATCATGAGTTTCTGGAAACTGAGTATTTTTCACAACTTTCTGTTCCCAAATCCACACCACATTCCTGCTGGCAGACAAGATGAAAATTACCTGCATCTGGGTCTTGATCTCTTATAGTAGTAATTTCTTTTCACTACAGTTCCTAATTCTATCTGGTCCCCATTCTCTTGCCCAGAAAAGAACCATTTTTTTTCTCCTCTCCAGAACCTTTTTCCCTCCTGACGTTTTTTTGATCAAAGCCCTGTCTTTGCATTTAGGGACTTCTACAGTTCATCTGTGCATAGGCAAGAAGTCCTTTCATCCAAGACAGATTCCTGGAATAGTCTTAATTTTCACACAATGATGCTAATTTACCCACCAGCCTATCTGGTTTCCTATCCACCATATCCTAGAGGGGAAGAACTTAACACAGACTCAAATTGGTTGCTCAACCCTGTTGATAGTTATATTTTTGAAGTATTGTGCATTTATCCTCCTATCTCAGTGACCTATTTACAAAATTTAAAAATCACACTCTCCCACGCTAGGGACAGGATACTTTATTCTTTTAGGTGTACTGCCGCCCCTGAGGAGTGCAGCAAACCTCAATTCAATTTCGGTGAACCCACTTGCAAATCACAGATTCATGTTTAAATATCCTTTAGTCAAAAAAGCTGTAATACAATTTTATACTTCCTAAGTGGACCAAACCTTACTCTTCTACACAATTGTACTTATTATGTGGCATTTAGGTGATGAATCAACCTATTGGTACAAGATTTAGAAGAAAAGTTCTCTGTGCTCTTTATGACTACAAAGTCCTAATATCTTTAATAATTAAGTCATATCAGACTGCGATGCCCTTTGCTTTGCTTGTCACAAACTGAAAATATGGTACTTGTGTCTATGAATTATATTTTCTCTTTCTGCTTTGATTTGCTGGATAACTTACATTATTTAGTTCACTACTTTTTTTTTCCTTAATTGAATGCTTGTTATGTACCAGAGCTTGGTGTTTACAAGTTAAACCCATGCCTTGCAAGGAAGGATTTGGAACCTAAAAAATCCTGGAACAGAGTGACGTGTCAAATGAAGCAGAGTGGCTCTCAAGTCCTAACGTTTCATCTTTTAAATCTCACAACTATTTAAGTTACTCCTTTGCTCAGCCTTCTTCTGACGTCACTCTTGCCACTTCTACAAAATACTTTCATGTTTGATCCTCCTTAGTAAAGTGAAAGTCACTCAGTCATGCCCCACTCTTTGCGATCCCGTGTAGTATACTGTCCATGGAATTCTCCAGGCCAGAATACTGAAGTGGACAGCCTTTCCTTTCTCCTTCGTAAAACAAACATTCAACTCTGAATTCTGACTTATTAAGTATATGTGTGATTATGGTACTAAAATTTGATTTAGCAACTCAATGGGTTTGGCCTCTTAGCAGCTTTACTAAAAGCCAATTTATTTAATAATATGTACCCCCAAATATTTTCACTTCAATATAACAGCACTAAATTATTAAATTAAATTCAGAAACTTAAATAATAAGTAATAGTATATATAACAATTTCTGCTGCATTTGCTCAAAGATTTCCCTCTTGTCAGATGAGGTATCTGATTTTTCCTTTCCGAAGAATGACGCCAGTAAGGGTTTGTATTTTGTTCTGGGCACTTTCATATAGATGAGTTCATTATTATAGGTATTATCTTGAAGTTCTATGTCACTGGCTTCTTTTTCTCTCATGTTGCCCTTCTCCACAAAGACTTCACGCTGCACTCAACTGACATAATATTTCATTATAAAAGGACTAGTGACAGGAAGATCAGTGACATGAGAACAGAATTTGAATAGTCTAATCATCTACTTGGTTAAAAAAAAAAAAAGAACCTCTGTGCTAGTCATTGTACATAATAAACCTTGTCCATCCACAGATACATTTTAAGTAATGAAAACTATATTTCTGTCTCACAATAAGATATCCTGCTTTTATTGTTTAAAGCAAAATTTTCTCCTTAAATATTAATATAGCTTGGTATAATAGAAAGAATATCTATGTTATAGTCTCTAACCTGGCTGTGACATATTCTTCTACGAAATAATTGAAAAAGCCATTAACTCCCTGGGTATCTTTATCCATCATGGCCCTGACAGTATTCAGATGTCACACCACACAATGGGATAAATGAAGTGAGGTGGGAAGGGTGATATTAACCAGTAAGAATTGTGAAGCACGCAGGGACTGCTAGTACTAGAAAGCCCTTATTCCCTGTAGGCCTGAAGGGATAATGGAAAAGAATGTTAATGCTAGAGCCCAGTGAGAGCTGAGCTCTGGAAGAGAGAGAGCCCAACAGCAGTTGTGGTTGCAGAGAGAAAATTCAACCAGTTAGCTTGCAGGTTAGCAGGGAGTGAGCCAAGGCAGTAAATACCTCTCTCTCCAATACTACCCTCTCTTGCCAGTAATTTCCATTTGGGTCACACATCCAGAAGCCAGAGTAAGAGATGCTAGTTGATAGAACACTTAAAGATTAGTCTTCCTGTTATTAAGGAAGCAGGGTAGAGAAAGGTAGAGAGCAAAATTGGATGGGCAAGCAAAAAAAGAAAGAAAAAAACTTGCCTAATAATTCTATTATTTGAGGAATAGCAGAAATAATAATTCCCTGCGTTGCCTGGCTTACAGGGAAGAATTAAGATGAAAATGATATGCTTAGGATGATAATTTATAAATGCCAAAGCATTTTTACAGTAAATGAACTGCCAAAAAGATTTGCCTCTTTAGATTCAGAAAACACAAGCCAAGTGAAGTTAGTGTAAGTCTAACTTATTTTTTATAATGAGGAGTTTAAGAAATAATAAGACATCTTGGAAATCATGGTACTAAGACATCCCTCATTGTTAGATATTTCAATTATTTCTAATTTTCACTTATGTTAATGAAGCAATAACAAACACCCTGGTGCCTAACTTTTGTTTCTGCGATTTAAATTCCTAGGCATTTGATACATATAGTTCAATGTTTTCCATAAAGGGTGCACCTATTAACACTGTTTTGTAACAGAAAATTGATCTCTGATTGCTTTGTTAGCCATTGATTTTCTTATTGATTATGCAGAGTCGGACACAGCTTAGTGGCTAAACAGCATCAGTAGCTTACATATTACAAATATACACACTACGTCCTTTATGTATTTAAGAATTTGTTTCTCAAAAGTCTGTCATTCTTTGATGCTTTAAACCATTTACTTGGATCATCTTCCTCAATGCTTATTATATGCTATGCCTCCAGTTTATATAGTACATTTTTTCCCACAATCCATTTGAAATTTATTTCTGTAGTATAAAATGATCTAATAGAAAAGGTCTAATATTTTCCTAATTAGCTTTCTCAGTGTTACTACTGAATAACTTTTTACTTTCAGACTGATTTATGATATTATGTTATTAAAGCATAGCTTTGAACACATTTTTATTTATCTTTCAATTATCTACAACATATTGTGACTTTTCTGGATTGATCCTGTATTTCCTGAGTCAGTAAATATTCAGGTAAGTCTGTGACCTTTGCATATAACAAAGTGATTAATTTATGATTCCTTCCTATTAAAATTTAGACACTGATTCAATGTTTTCTAGTGCTGTTACAGAGAAGTCTAAACCTACTTGATTTTTATTCTTAACCACATATCTTTTGTTGATTTACTAATCTATTTTAGTTAGATGTTTGTACTAACTGAAATTTTTAAAATACCAAAGTAATTCTTCAGAAAATTATGAAACTTTTATTTTTACAGCTCAGTTTAATTTTCCTCCCTTCAGTTGGTTGTGGTTTTGTCTTTGGCAAGTACATCTGTACGAATATTGCTTTTTCCCACATTACTTTCAGGTTTATATTCCTTTTCTTGTCTCCATGTAAAAGGATTAGTTCCTCAATTCCATTCTCCACAGATTCAATTTTCTCTAGTGTTATTTTTGTTAAAAGCATCCTGATGAAGTTCTTAATTCCACTATTGTTAGCTTCCTTACAGTTTTTACTTAATTTTATTGAAGTTTCTTTCCTTCTCCACTTATATTTTACATTATTGTACTTTAAATCTAGGACCTCAGTGTAACACTTTGAAATTAATCCATGCTACTCAGGTTTAAATATTGTTTGAGAATACATAGAAGATACATCTTTTTTTATAAGTTTTATTTTTGAATATTTAAGATATTAGTTTTCTAAAGCTTTGAGACTTCCATATGCACCAGACTGCTTTCTTTGTTTCCTCTATTCATCCTTCCCTACGGAACAATGGAATATGTTCAGACATACTCTTTAGCAATCTTTGGATTGCCTTTGGTACCACACCTTGTCCCTCAGGATATTGATACAACCCTGTCCTAAATTTAAAGCTGAAATGCAGGTGGCTGTACAGGTCTCCTATCCCAGTTAGCGTCTCCCTCGGAGGTTTAGCACCATGATTTCGTGGGCCTGTGGCGGTCATGTCCTGACACGTCCTGCTCCTATAAGACCAGCATACATGGTTTTCATACTGTCTACTGTGGATCTGTAGGAGTTAGAGATACTCTCGGCCACCCCAAGGAATCCTGCCTCCACTTTAAGCAGAGATAGTCTCCGTTTATAGTTTATTTGACTTATATGTAGGATTTTATGAAAAGATTCTGCTACTAAAACAGTGTCTCATAGAGTTGTGTTGTTGTGTTGTTTAGTCTCTAAGTTGTGTCCAACTCTTTTGTGAGCTCGTGGACTCTAGCCTGCCAAGCTCCTCTGTCCATGGGATTTTCCAGGCAAGAACACTGGAGTAGGTAGCAATTTCCTCCTCCAGGAGATCTTCCCCAACCCAGGGATCAAACCCATGTTTCCTGCGTACCAAGTGGATTCTTTACCATTGAGCCACCTGGGAAGCCCATCTCATAGAGTAGCGCTGCTCAAAATCAACCTAATAAGCTTTTTAAAACGCAGATTCTGATATGCAAATCTGCTAGAGATTACAATTCTGCATTTCTGACAAGCTCCAAGGTGACCATGACATTACATTTCCATGGACCACACTTTAAGTAGCTGAGTGGTCTGAGAGTATAAGGGTAGCCTCAGCTCTGCTTTCCATGGCTGATTCATATCAATGTATGACAAAACCCACTGGAAAAAAAATAATAATAAATAACCAAAGAAAACACTATTCACGTCTGTATGCACTTTGAGATCTTCATGTCTCTGTTACCAGTATTTTCTGTGAGGAACCATGTGTTCTTAGAATGCCATGTGTTGCAAGCCCTGCTCTTGGATTCCTATTGTGTTTCCTACTGTTATCTGTAGCTTGCTTGCTTTTTGTCTTTTTGTGGTGATTTGTCACAGTGGTAGCTGTCCATTAGCTCTTAAGCAGAACTACTAAGTTTGGGTACTCCACACATGCACTTTATCCCTCCAAAACTGCAGCATCCTTTGAAGCTAGAGCACAGACTGCCGCGTGTTAGAACATCCTCATTTAGACTCAGTGAGGCAAGAGATTCTTTAAAAAAAAAAAAAAAAAAAAACCTTTTTATTTTGTACTGGAATATAGCTGATTAACAAAGTCATGATAGTTTCTGGTGGACACCAAAGGGACTCAGACATTCATATACATCCATTCTCTCCCAAATGCCCTTCCTACCCAGGCTGCCACATAACACTGAACAGAATTCCCTGTGCTATAGAGTAGGTCCTTGTTGGCTATCCATTTCAAATATAGCAGTGTGTACATGTCCATCCCACACTCTTTAACGATCCCTTCCCCTTATCCTCCCCCCACTGGCAACTGTAAGTTTTTTCTCTAAGTCTGTGAGTCCATTTCTGTTTTGTAAGTAAGTTCATTTATATCATTTATTTTTCAGATTTCACATATAAGGTATGTTGTATGATATTTCTCCTTCTCTGTCTGACTTCTTTCAGCATGACAATGTCTAGGTCCATCTATGTTGCTGCAAATGGCATTATTTCATTCTTTTTAATGACTGAGTAATATTCCATTGTATACGTGCAGCACATCTTTAGCCATTCATCCATTGAAGGGCATTTAAGTTGCTTCCATGTCTTGGCTATTGTTAACAGTGTTGCAATGAATATTGGGGTGCATGTATCCTTTCAGATCATGCTTTTCTCTGGATATATGCCCAGGAGTGGGATTGCAGGGTCTGTTTTTAATTTAGTTCTGTTTTTAATTTGATGAAGTCTGACTTACCATTTTTTTTCATTGTGTCACTTGTGTTTTTGATGTCATATCTAAAATAGCATTGCCTAATTTAAGAACATAAGAATTTAAGCTTAAGTTTTCTTAAGAGGGTGAGATAAGGGAGCAGGTGACAATTTCCGGTCAGGGTGGTGCTTTTAGAAACAGACATAGATCTGTTTCTAAAACAGAGGCACCATCTGTACATAAAGCAAGTGTGGAAAAAACTGGGTTCTGCTCTGGATACAGAAATTTATCCAGTGAAATAATCAGAAGCACAAAATCTTAATTTGGATACTGCTCTACAGTTCATACCTGCAAGCCTGATTCTCTGCCCTGTTCCTCTCACCTTCAAAAATTCCTCTCAGGAACTAAATAGGAAATATGTAATAATGTCTTTTTGTTAATGCCTTTTCCATTTCAGTGAGCTAGCATGGTGTCTGTTGCTGACACCTAACTACCCTCACATAATACAGTCTTCTCAAAGAGAAATATTTCACATTAAACAAAATGTGCTTTGCTGTATTCAATAGTAACAGCCCCTTACAATATAAAAATACATTTCTGTGTTAGAAGGCATACTAATTTCATGAGAGAAGAAAGGACACTATGAATAGATGAGTCTGGCTCAATGCTTGGTTTTCAAAAGTATATGAAAGATGATTAAAAATAAAAACATGAGAAGCAGCAGAAATCACTCATGATGATAAGGCAAGTAAGAGATTCAAGCTATTTAACAACATTCCTAAAACAAGTTAATTCATAATTACTTTGTATATAAAATGTATACCATAGTAGTTTAAGGAGAAAACAAAGTCATAGGCATTTATATTTTACTCTAGAAAACAAAGTAGCTTTGTTCAATGGAAAAGCAAAAAATATACATATATTTCATAAATTTCTTATTTTCTCAATCTTCCTCTCTTATATCCTTGCTGATATTTCTTTCCTCCCAAAAAAGTAGGGAGGACTTTTTCTATGCCTTCAGACTTTCTTGAAATTATGCTATTTGTAGCCAGAAATCAAATATATGGAAAGTATCGCAGAAATATTTCTAAAGTAATGAACAATGATATTCTGCAATGAAAAGAAAGGATAGAAGATGCTTATTATCTTCACACTTTACCCTGCTTACATTCACTTTCAGTTCAGTTCAGTTGCTCAGTCATGTCTGACTCTTTGCGACCCCATGAACCGCAGCACGCCAGGCCTCCCTGTCCATCACCAACTCTCGGAGTCCACCCAAACCCACGCCCATCAAGTCAGTGATGCCATCCAAACATCTCATCCTCTGTGGTCCCCTTCTCCTCCTGCCCCCAACCCCTCCCAGCATCAGGGTCTTTTCCAATGAGTCAACTCTTCCCAAGAGGTGGCCAAAGTATTAGAATTTCAGCTTCAACATCAGTCCTTCCAATGAACACCCAGGACTGATCTCCTTTAGGATGGACTGGTTGCATCTCCTTGCAGTCCAAGGGACGCTCAAGAGTCTTCTCCAACACCACAGTTCAAAAGCATCAATTCTTCAGTGCTCAGCTTTCTTTATAGTCCAACTCTCACATCCATACATAACCACTGGAAAAACCATAGCCTTGACTAGACGGACCTTTGTTGGCAAAGTAATGTCTCTGCTTAATATGCTGTCTATGTTAGTGATAACTTTCCTTACAAGGAGTAAGCTTCTTTTAATTTCATGACTGCAATCACCATCTGCAGTGATTTTGGAGCCCAAAAAATTAAAGTCAGCCACTGTTTTCACTGTTTTCCCATCTATTTCCCATGAAGTGATGGGACCAGATGCCATGATCTTAGTTTTCTGAATGTTAAGCTTTAAGCCAACATTTTCACTCTCCTCTTTCACCTTCATCAAGAGGCTCCTTAGTTCTTCTTCACTTTCTGCCATAAGGGTGGTGTCCTCTGCATATCTGAGGTTATTGATATTTCTCCCGGCAATCATGATTCAAGCTTGTGCTTCCTCCAGGACAGCGTTTCTCATGATGTACTCTGCATATAAGTTAAATAAGCAGGGTGACAATATACAGCCTTGATGTACTCCTTTTCCTATTTGGAACCAGTCTGTTGGTCATGTCCAGTTCTAACTGTTGCTTCCTGACCTGCATACAGGTTTCTCAAGAGGTGAGTCAGGTGGTCTGGTATTCACATCTCTTTCAGAATTTTCCACAGTTTATTGTGAGCCACACAGTCAAAGGCTTTGGCATAGTCAAGAAAGCAGAAATAGATGTTTTTCTGGAACTCTCTTGCTTTTTCGATGATCTAGTGGATGTTGGCAATATGATCTCTGGTTATCTGCCTTTTCTAAAACCAGCTTGAATATCTGGAAGTTCTCGGTTCACATGTTGCTGAAGCCTGGCTTGGAGAAATTTAAGCATTTCTTTACTAGCGTGTGAGATGAGTGCAATTGTGCGGTAGTTTGAGCATTCTTCGGCATTGCCTTTCTTTGGGATTGGAATGGAAACTGACCTTTTTCAGTCCTGTGGCCACTGCTGAGTTTTCCAAATTTTCTGTTATATTAAGTGCAGCACGTTCACAGCATCGTCTTTCTGGATTTGAAATAGGTCAACTGGAATTCCATGACTTCCACTAGCTTTGTTCGTAGTGATGCTTCCTAAGGCCCGCTTGGCTTCACATTCCAGGATGTCTGGCTCTAGGTGAGTGATCACACCATCGTGATTATCTGGGTCGTGAAGATCTTTTTTGTACAGTTCTTCTGTGTATTCTTGCCACCTCTTCTTAATATCTTCTACTTCTGTTAGGTCCATACCATTTCTGTCCTTTATTGAGCCCATTTTTGCATGAAATGTTCCCTTGATATCTCTAATTTCTTGAAGAGATCTCTAGTCTTTCCCATTCTGTTGTTTTCCTCTATTTCTTTGCATTGATCACTGAGGAAGGCTTTCTTATCTCTCCTTGCTCTTCTTTGGAACTCTGCATTCCAATGGGAGTATCTTTCCTTTTCTCCTTTGCTTTTCACTTCTCTTCTTTTCACAGCTATTTTTAAGGCCTCCTCAGACAACCATTTTGCCTTTTTGCATTTCTTTTCCATGGGGATGTTCTTGATCCCTGTCTCCTGTACAATGTCACGAACCTCCATCCATAGTTCACTTTCAGTTTTCCTTAAATCATGTATAAAAATGAGGTAGAAAGAAATTTTAAAGATGCATCTGCTATTCATTTTAAAAGCAGTAACCTATAGCATCTTCTCCAAATCTCAGTTGCTCTTTTGAACACCTAAGATACTGTTTAGAGAAAAATTCCTATTAAAGCCACCTGTGTATATGAGAGGATTGTCACCTGTGTATATGAGATGACTCTCCTGTTTGAAACACCTAAATCAACATTTCTCAAATAAGAAATAATTTACAGGAAAAATATTTAACCACCTTTGCATGCCTTCTGTGACTAGTTTTCTCAAAATGAACTGTGATTTTTGGAACTGGGGAAAGGGTTCACTTTCTATGTTATGTTATTTTCCACATTACACAATCTAAAATCTCAGTAACGATTCCTGACTTATTTGACAATTTTGCCAAAACTCAAGCAACGTTAAAAATATAAAATATCCTAATCTATAGACATCATACTTCCTGTTCTGGTATTTGGCCATTCCTTTTCCAAAATATTTCATTTACGATACCTCCAAAATGGTACTATAACTTCCCTGGTGGCTCAGACGGTAAACGTCAGCCTACAGTGTGGGAGACCCAGGTTCAATCCCTGGTCAGGAAGATCTCCTGGAGAAGAAAACGGCAACCCACTCCAGTATTCTTGCCTGGAAAATCCCATGGACAGAGGAGCCTGGTAGACTACAGTCCATGGGGTCACAAAGAGTCGGACACGACTGAGTGACTTGACCTTCCTTCCTATAATGGTACTGTATGAGGCAACACTACTTCCTCTGTGTATTCCATCAAAGGATGACTCCATTTAACGAAGGTTTATGCCAACAAGACTATGCTACATCACTCATTCATCGTAAGGTCTTTCTTTATATGGATTTTTTGAAGACACATGTGAAATTCCACCTCCAGGTTGAAGACAGAAATCTCTGTCTAGCCACATCTTCACTTAATTTAAGAAATAAACTGTATTTGGGGGGAAAGAATGAGGAAATTGTCTCCACTAAGAGCACATTTCAGTCCTCAGATATCAAGAAATAGGATAGAAAATCAAACACCAGAAAATAGGAAAGGTTCACAGGGAGAGCTAAGAGTGAAATATTATTTAGTTTTGTGGACATTCTAATGGGTGTTTTTCATCTTAACTCCTTCAACTAAAAGCACTCACACTTAAAAGAATGTGCACATACTTCCTACTTCTTTGTTATTTGATTTCTTCTAGGATGCTGAGTACCAAAAGGAGGTATGATAAATGCTCACACAATGTGCACAAAAAGTTTTATAGTTCCATGAAACTGCAAAATAGAGGTTTCTTGTTGAAAAAAGCAAATGTAGTTCTAAAATGTACACATACTTGTTTTTCCAAATAAATCTGTCAGAATTCTTACAGAATAATGAGCCTCTGAATATAAGTACACTTAATTTATTAATGCTGCCTAATAGGTAAAAACAAACCATAAAATGGTACATCTAAAAGTTATTTTTCTAAGAACATTTTATTTACTCAAGAAGTTCTACTAGCAGTTTAATACACTTATTTAATTCACTTTTTAAAGACTGAACAACTAACAGTCATTTCTAATATTAAGTAAAATATGTCAAGCCAAATAGGCAAGTTTTGGGGTTTTATCAGTCAGTTATTCTAAAAGTGGACACATTTTTATATTATTCACATAACTTTAATTGTATGACTATAAACAAGTTCAAATGTAATTTTCTCCAGAAGTCTTAATTTCCAATTAGGCATGATTTCTCTCATTTTCCCTCCAATTTTACTTCATAACTTTAATGACACATATTTTTGTAATATCAATCTGGTTATTTCCCTAGTGAACAACTGTGTTCCTGAAAGTTATGTCATGGATCTGATTCTTCATTGCATTTTTCTGTCACCTGGCTCTGGTAGACTCTACGAAGAGCCATGATTCATTTCCTCTTTCTGTACCTAGACCTTTTGCTATGTAACTTTGCATTTACCTCCAGTCACAGGCAAGGTAACATGCTCAAATATGAGGGACTTGCCCTGGCCAATTGGATATCATCAGATATCCAGATATAATAGCAGAGGCTTAAAACAAATTCAGAAAAAGAAAAAAAAAACAGAAAAAAAAATTCAGATATGGCAGTGGCTTTCTTTTGTATCTCTAACATTAAACTTGAAAACATGACCAGGCTTCCTTATTGGAAGAAGAGAGGCATGTGGAGCAACGTTAGGTCATCTAAATCATCACAGCCACCCTAGTTAAAACGATAGCCAGCTGACCTTCAGATGCTCAAAGAAACCCTGTCAAAAACAACAGAGCTGCCCAACTGATTCCAACTTAGAAGAGCTAAATCCTGTAGCACAAATACAGTTATAATACAAGAGAGAATGTGATCTGTTACAAAGTTATAGAATATAATGAGAGGCAGGAAGAGAAATGAAAATGTACACACAATGATAATGTGGGTACAGATGAAGAACACATAGAAATCACTTTAATGATGTCACTTGAAATACCATAATCAAGGTGAAAGGTGAAAGTGAAGTCACTCAGTCGTGTCCGACTCTTTGCGACCCCATGGATTGTAGCCTGCCAGGCTCCTCTGTCCATGGGATTTTCCAGGCAAGAATACTGGAGTGGGTTGCCATTTCCTTCTCCAGGGGATATTCCAGACCCAGCAATTGAACCTGGGTCTCTGGCACTGCAGTCTCTTTACCATCTGAGCAACCAGGGGGCTTCAACCATAAACAAGACTTGACTAAATTCTGTTTTCAGTTATTTGAAATAATATATCCTCTTTTTTTTTTATGAGCTAGCTAGTAAATGATGAGTATTACCAAACAAATGAGTATTTTTCATTAAAATGAACTGAGTTCCTATTCCCTATTCTTCACACAATAACCAGTTGACAGTATATTACGTGCCCAGCTACAGTGCCAAAGCTTCCATTTCAAACATTAACATCCATGATTAGAAGAGGTAAATATAGAACAAGTAAACTTTAATGAAAACAAGAATTTCAGAAAGGTAATTCAGAATTCGGCCTGAGAATCATAAAACATAATTGACTAATTCAGGGCCCAGTAAGGCATGTATGAAATACTTCAACACAATGACTTTACAATCAAGTTGTGCAGAGAATCACTATAAATCCATCAGATGACTAAAAAATGCAAGGTTACATATTCTTGTATAAGAATTCATTCTTGAACAATAGAATATGAAAACTGTATGCTTTTATTCTAATGTGAGAGAAAAATAAAACATATCTTGACGTGGGCTATATAATAGAAACATAAATATAATACAGAGTCCCAGTACCCAGATTCTGATTTCTATTACCATTTTCCAACAGAAAGAACCAGGGCTTCTGGGAGAAATGACTTATTCTAGGTACAATTGGGATGGAGAATGTCTAAAATAAGCGTGGAAACAAAATGTAAACAAACTCCCTCCATCCCAGATATGAGCATGTCAGACGGACAGAGAGGCCAACTAAAAAAAGTTTCCACTGACCAAATAAAATTAAGAATGTGCACTGGATTATAAACATAAATGTTTAAAAAAAGACATCAATAACTCACAACTGAATAAATAAATGAGGGAGTGGAGACAAATATCCCATGCAGAAGAATTCAAAACAATGTATGTAGATACCTCATCTTCAAGGAGTTGGAGCATAGTTCTTCATTCCTAAGTATGGGCTGCTTATAGCTACTTTCTTCCAAAGAGGACAATATGCAAAGTGTAAAAGCATAAACTTACAGTGTAAAAACCTGACAAACACTACTTCAGTAAGGTGACCAAGGGCAATTCAACAATGTCATGTTGATAGCATGTATCCTTGATATCATGTGATAAGAATGGCACATTATCTGTGATATACATGCCCCCAAACCAAACCAATAACTCCAGTCTAATTTGGGAAGAACTTCTGACTAATTCCAATTTAGGAACATTTTACAAAATACCTAACCAGTGCACCTCAAAACAGTCAAGATAATAAAAAGAATAAGGAAGCTGAGAAAATGTCACAGCCAAGAGGAATCTAAGGAGACATGACAACTAAATATAATTTGGTATTTTGTATGGAACATAAAAAGGACAGTCAGGAAAAAATGAGTGTCAACAAAGTATGAACTTTATTTAATAAAAATGAAACAATCTTGGTTCATTATTTGTGACAAATGTAACATACTTATGTAAGATGTTGACAGGGGCAAATGACTGTGAGGTTTATGGCGATCCTGCTCTATGTATGAAAGTTTTCTATAAATCTAAAATTATCTCAAAAAGGAAATGTAGATGACCAACGGGCACATGAAAAGATATTAAACACTGCTAATCAACTGTAGATCGAAATCACAATGAGATATCACCACCTCACACCTGTCAGGACGGCTATTATCAAAAAGAACACAAATAACAAATGTTGCAAGGATGAAGAGCAAAAGGAACCCTTATGGACTGTTGGTGAGAATGTAAATTGGTGTAGCCACTATGGAAAACATGGAGGCTTCCCCAAATACTAAGAATACAAGTACCACATGACTCAGCAATCCCATTCCTGGGTATATTAAAAAATAATAATAAGAGACTAATTTGAAAAGATATATGTGCCCCAATGTTCACAGCAGCATTATTTACAATTGCTAAGATATGGAAGCAATGTAACTGTCCATCAACAGATGAATGGACTAAGAAGACATGGTATATGTACACGATGGAATATTACTCAGTCATAAAAAGAATGAAAATTAGTCATTTGCAACAACATAGATAGACTTGGAGGGTATTATGCTTTCTCAGACAGAAAAAGACAAATACTGTATGGATAACATATAAGTGGAATCTAAAAACTACAACTCCATTAAAAAGAATACATTTGAATCAGTTCTAATGAGATAGGTGAAACTGGAGCCCATTATACAGAGTGAAGTAAGCCAGAATATAAAGACCAATACAGTATACTAACGCATATATATGGAATTTAGAAAGATGGTAACGATAACCCTATATGCAGGACAGAAAAAGAGACATAGAGGTACAGAACAGACTTTTGGACTCTGTGGGAGAAGGCGAGGGTGGGATGTTCTGAAAGAATAGCTTTGAAACATGTATATTATCAAGTGTGAAACAGATCACCAGCCCAGGTTGGATGCATGAGACAAGTGCTCGTGGCTGGTGCACTGGGAAGACCCAGAGGGATGGGATGGAGAGGGAGGTGGGAGAGGGGTTCAGGATGGGGAGCACGTGTAAATCCATGGCTGATTCGTGTCAATGTATGGCAAAAACCACTACAATATTGTAAAGTAATTAGCCTCCAACTAATAAAAATAAATGGAAAAAAATAAAAATAAAAACTACAACTCATGGATTTAATTTAAAAAAAAAAAAAAAGAAAGAAACAGACTCACAGATATGAAGAAACAACTGGTGGTTACCAGTGCAGGAAGCAGTTGGGAGATGCACAATATAGGTGTAGGGTATTAAGAGGTACAAACTATTCAGTATAAAATAAGCTAGAAGTAGGATTCCTGGATCATATGTTATGTTATGATCCAGGAATTCTACTTCTGAACATATATCCAGAGGAAACCATAATTCAAAATAATACATGCACCCCAATGTTCATTGCAGCACTACTTACATTAGCCAGGGCATGAAAGCAACCTGAATGTCTGAATGTCCATCAATAGAGGAATGGATAAAGAAGATGTGGTACATATATACAACGGAATATTACTCAGCTACAAAAAGAATGAAATAATGCCATTTGCAGCAACATACATGGACCTAGAGATGATCATACTAAGTGAAGTAAGTCAGACAAAGAAAAACAAATATCATATGATATCACTCATATGTGGAATCTAATTTTACAATATGAAATAAACTTATTTATGAAACTGAAAAAATAAAATAAAATAAGCTAGAAGGATATACTATATAATACAGTGACTATGGCCAGTATTTTACAGTAACTATAAATAGAGTTAAACTTTTAAAACTGGAAATCGCTATATTGTACAACTATAACATATAATATTGTACATCAAATATACTTTAATAAAAAAGAAAAAATCTTCCAACCTCCAATAAATAATAAAATTACTCTTAAATAAAATGTTTATATAAAAAAACTAATGCCAGAATAGCTCAGAAGAAGGTGTGGCGATCTGCCCAGGGAGGGATCAGGACAAAGGAAAGCTCTTTCTTTCTTTCTTTCCCACACTGGAAAAGGTTTAAGAGGTAGCAAATTTGACTTTGGTTTCAAAAGAGGAACTGGAGTTTTCTATAGAAAGGAATTTTAAGCAGAAGGAAGAGCAAGAATAAATGTTCAGAGACAGTAGAGGATATGAGGTTTTCAGATAAGGAGGAGGACATATTCAGGATCACCAGATTTGTGGAGGTTCTAAGAAAACTTGAAAAAAATCTGTGACTAGAATACAAAAAGTTGTGCATGTCATGATAAGGAATTTGGATTTATCCTATAAATTCAACAAGTATCAAAGAGAATGTTTTAAGGACAGCAACCATCATGGAGACGATCTGTAGTCTAGAATCCATTTAGGAAGTTTTCTACTGTTTTCTGAGTTAGAAATACAGAATATCAATTACAGAGGTACCAATGGGCTAGATTTGGAGTCATTTAATGAATAGCATTAATGAAATTTGCTGGCAATCTGGATGTCAGAAGTGAGAGAAGAGAAAAATCACCTGGAGAAGACCCTAAATTCCCTCATTTAGTTTACCAGAAAGATAGTACTTCAGTTATCTGAAAGAAAAAAAGAGAAACATTAATAGTTCACGGTTATAACAGCAGAAATAAAGAAGAGATCACAGTCTCCATATGATAGTCACAAGGCTTGCTTATTTGATAGGCATTTCAATTTTTCTCACTCCTATTTGTGTCCCCACATATTGAATAGCACTTAATTTTATTCAACACATAAACTTCTTTCTATAACTAATTTCAATAGATACGTTTTAAAGTGGCTACGTGTGAAGGGGGGTGGTGGTGGGAAACTTCATCTTGTCCAAGAAACTTTCATCTTCCATTGGGATCAAAAACTGAAGAGTCTATATAGTATGTCATATGTAAAGTCCCTTAATTACAAACATTGCTCCAACCCACTACACAATCTTCCTTACATAGACAGGCACTATAGTATCTTGGTTAAGTACAGGACTGCATTACCTGAGTTATTATCCTGTCACTATTTAACTACAAGTTTGTAACTACATAATTTAGGGTTTGTTATGTATATCTCTCAGGGTCTCACTTTTTTCATCTGTCAAAATAGATCAACCTTCATGGGCTGCTGAGATGATTACAATATTTTCAGGAACATACTAATGGCTCAGTGACTATTAGTCATTTATTTCTACCAGTATTGTTGTTTAGTTGCTAAGTCAGGTCCAACTCTTTTGCAACCCCATAGACTGTAGCCCATCAGGCTCCTCTGCCCTTGGGATTTTCCAGGCAGGAATACTAGAGTGGGTTGCCATTTCCTTCTCCAGGGGATCTTCCAGACCCAGGGATTGAATCCACGTCTTCTGCATGGGCAGGCGGATTCTTAACCACTGAGCCACTAAGGAAACCTACTACTACTTTTACTCCTCTTTGAAATGCTCTTCATTTGGCAGGACCGAGAGACATAGCAGGAAAAGATAGTTAAAAAAAATATTCAACACAACTTTATGCTATAAATTTCTATAAACAGAATTATTAACTTCTTTTCCAGCAGACATATTTGTTATTTATTAGATGGGTTATATTAGCCTCAATTTTTAGGAAGGAAAATTGAAGCTCAGAGTACCTAAGATACTGTTGTAAGTTTACAAAGATAGGAAGTTACAAAAGTAGGTGGAGACCCTATGCCTTCCTTACCCTGTTCTATTCAATATCCTTATGGTTTAAAAAATTTGCCTATTTTAATAGCAATTGAAATACAGTAGAGTCTATCACTGTTACTTGTTTAGGCAGCTATGTATAGGTTTGGGTTCCACCTCTGCCACTTGCTATCTGGATGATTTTGGAGGAGTTACTTCTCTAAACTTCAATTACTTAATCTGGAAAAAAATGGAATAATATTTGCCTTTTACAATATTTAGGCATTGGTTAAAACAACACATATAAAGCACTTCCCAGGGGCTTCCCTGGTAGCTCAGACGGTAAAGAATCTGGATCCAGTGTGGGAGACCCAGGTTCAATCCCTGGGTCCGGAAGATCCCTTGGAAAAGGGAATGGCAACCCACTCCAGTATTCTTGCCTGGAAAATCCTACACACAGAGGAGCCTGGTGGGCTACAGTCCCTGGGGTCACAAAGAGTCAGACACGACTGAGTGACTAACACACACACACACACACACACACACACACACACACAAAGCACTTTGAAAGTTGCTGGCATATAGGACTAAGTCCTCATTATCTATTTATTATTATTCTTATCTGAGTCTTCTAGTGTAAACCCAGTCTCTTTAGAAAGACACTAACAGATTTGCTGAAAAGGAATTACTTAGTCCTAAAAGTATTGTTACTCAACACACCAATATTCTTTATAAGATTAATGTTATGCTCTCAAGTGGCCCACCAAAGCTCCAATACACTGGCCACCTGATGTGAAGAGCTGACTCATTAGAAAAGACCCCCATGCTGGGAAAGATTAAAGGTAGGAGGAGAAGAGGATGACAGAGGATGAGATGGTTGGATGGCATCACCAACTCGATGGGCGTGAGTTTGAGCAAGCTCTGGGAGTTGGTGATGGACACGGAATTCTGGAGTGCTGCAGTCCATGGGGTCGCAAAGAGTCGGACATGACTGAGCGGCAGAACAACAAGTGGCCCACCAGGTATTCCAACTTCACTATGATAAATCATAATTTAGTTAATATCATTCTTATTGCTATTATTATATACAAGAAAAATTATGGATAGCTTGTATCTAGGAAAATCACTATGAACATTAACATCACAGGCTGCATAGTACATGACCTACAATTTTATACTTCAAGAAAACAGTGGAAAATCCACTATGGTTCATTAGCTTCTCAGTTTGTACCACTAGGCATTTTGCCACTATCTCTTCCTAAATTATCTTACTCTGATGAGATGCCAGCTTAGAGGTGGTCTCCCATGTATTACAGTTACACTTATTTCAGAGTAATATATACTACTACTTATTAAAAAATGACCCAAAGAGATGAAGTTACTCTAATTTTAAGGGGGAACTGTTAATAAGAACACAAGTTTGAAAACAAACAAAATAGCAAAGTAGCACATATTATCTTCCACTCCTTTACTTATAAAAGCTATATGATGAGCATCTTTTATGTACCAGGTATTGATACATCTTATTTCAAAGACACTTAAGCCATGTTCTCAGTCCAGAAAGGGCTCACCACTTAGGCAGGGAGACCGAGAAATTTTTAAAAAAAGTACAGAGTGTGATAAGAGCAAAGATAAGAAAAATCTATTAAGTTTATATAGGGAAAGGGTTATCTAAGCCATGTTAATGAAACTGAATTTATTAAGTTGTTTCCTTTGGTTTTGTGTGAAAAGCATGACAGGTCTCACACAACTTCAATGAAAAATGCCAGGTGACACAACTAATTGTTCTTATTGTAAATAGAATGTGTGGCCATGTTTCTCAGACTGCATAATGATGCTGACAGCTATAAATACTTCACTGTTCAGTATGTGCTAGGCACTGTTCTTAGCAAAACTCTATCACATTGGATTCTTACAACAGCTCATATTACAGATGAGTAAACAAAGAATTATATGATCAAGTAACTTGCTCAAAGTCTCACAACTCCAAGACTGGGGAGTCAGGATTTCAAATCATGGAACACAATTCTGTCACTAAAGAGGTTACTCTTTTGGTAGATGAAGAATCTTCCCCCAAATTAGTAAATATAAAGGTAAGAAATTAAGCAGATCCCAAATGCTCACAATTAGTTACACAGGAGACCAGTCTGCCCTGGCTCGTGTTGCTCATTCACAGATAGGAAGAAGGGATATGGCTCCTCCCATATCTCCTCCTGCACCTCCATAGGTCTAGTAGCAGACACAGGAATAACATTTAGGCTGCGTTATGTCCCTCTAATATCTAATAAACCAGACCAGCATTAAATGGTAACCATAGGTCTTCCACAGATAAATATCCTACTTCCATATGATATTTATTAGCATACATAAAAATAGAGCTCTGTTGTAAATGAAGCTTGGAAATTACTGAGACAAAACTGCTTTAATAGGCCTCATTCCAATAATATTTCTCAGAACTTTTAATATAAATTGTTAATTTCCAAGACGGGATACTGCAAACTGCGGGGCGGCCGTGAGAAGATACCCCTCGTCCAAGGTAAGGAGCAGCCGCTGCGCTTTGTTGGAGCAGCCGTGAACAGATACCCCACGTCCAAGGTAAGAGAAACCCAAGTAAGACAGTAGGTGTTGCGAGAGGGCATCAGAGGGCAGACACACTAAAACCATAATCACAGAAAAATAGCCAATCTGATCACAGGATCATAGTCTTCTCTAACTCAATGAAACTAAGCCATGCCGTGTGGGACCACCCAAGACGGTCGGGTGATGGTGGAGAGGTCTGACAGAATGTGGTCCACTGGAGAAGGGAATGGCAAACCACTTCAGTGTTCTTGCCTTGAGAATGCCATGAACAGTTTGAAAAGGCAAAATGATAGGATACTGAAAGAGGAATTCACCAGGTCGGTAGGTACCCAATATGATACTGGAGATCAGTGGAGAAATAACTCCAGAAAGAATGAAGGGATGGAGCCAAAGCAAAAACAATACCCAGTTGTGGATGGGACTGGTGATAGAAGCAAGGTCCAATGCCATAAAGAGCAATATTGCATAGGAATCTGGAATGTTAGGTCCATGAATCAAGGCAAATAGTAAGTGGTCAAACAGGAGATGGCAAGAGTGAACATCGACATTCTAGGAATCAGTGAACTAAAATGGACTTGAACGGGTGAATTTAACTCAGATGACCATTATATCTACTACTGTGGGCAGGAATCCCTTAGAAGAAATGGAGTAGCCATCATGATCAACAAAAGAGTCTGAAATGCAGTACTTGGATGCAATCTCCAAAATGACAGAATGACCTCTGTTCATTTCCAAGGCAAACCATTCAATATCATGGTAATCCAAGCCTATGCCCCAACCAGTAACACTGAAGAAGCTGAAGTTGAATGGTTCTATGAAGACCTACAAGACCTTTTAGAACTAACACACAAAAAAGATGTCCTTTTCATTATAGGGGATTGGAATGCAAAAGCAGGAAATCAAGAAACACCTGGAGTAACTCAAAGGCAAATTTGGCCTTGGAGTACAGAATGAAGCAGGACAAAGGCTAATAGAGTTTTGCCAAGAGAACGCACTGGTCATAGCAAACACCCTTTCCAACAATACAAGAGAAGACTCTACACATGGACATCACCAGATGGTCAACACCAAAATCAGACTGACTGTATTCTTTGCAGCCAAAGATGGAGAAGCTCTATACAGTCAGCAAAAACAAGACCAGGAGCTGACTGTGGCTCAGATCATGAACTGCTTATTGCCAAATTCAGACTTAAACTGAAGAAAGTAGGGATAACCACTAGACCCTAAATCAAATCCCTTATGACTATACAGTGGAAGTGAGAAATAGATTTAAGGGACTAGATCTGATAGAGAGAGTCTGATGAACTATGGACGGAGGTTCGTGACATTGTACAGGAGACAGGGATCAAGACCGTCCCCATGGAAAAGAAATGCAAAAAGGCAAAATGGTTGTCTGAGGAGGCCTTACAAATAGCTGTGAAAAGAAGAGAAGCGAAAAGCAAAGGAGAAAAGGAAAGATATTCCCATTTGAATGCAGAGTTCCAAAGAATAGCCAGGAGAAATGAGAAAAGCCTTCCTCAGCGATCAATGCAAAGAAATAGAGGAAAACAACAGAATGGGAAAGACTAGAGATCTCTTCAAGAAAATTAGAGATATCAAGGGAACATTTCATGCAAAAATGGGCTCAATAAAGGACAGAAATAGTATGGACCTAACAGAAGCAGAAGATATTAAGAAGAGGTGGCAAGAATACACAGAAGAGCTGTACAAAAAAGATCATCACGACCCAGATAATCACGATGGTATGATCACTCACCTAGAGCCAGACATCCTGGAATGTGAAGCCAAGCGGGCCTTAGGAAGCATCACTGCGAACAAAGCTAGTGGATGTGATAGAATTCCAGTTGACCTATTTCAAATCCTGAAAGATGAGGCTGTGAAGGTGCTGCACTCAATATGTCAACAAACCCGGAAAACTCAGCAGTGGCCACAGGACTGGAAAAGGTCAGTTTTCATTCCAATCCCAAAGAAAGGCAATGCCAAAGAATGCTCAAACTACCGCACAATTGCACTCATCTCACACGCTAGTAATGTAATGCTTAAAATTCTCCAAGCCAGGCTTCAGCAATATGTGAACCGTGAACTTCCAGATATTCAAGCTGGTTTTAGAAAAGGCAGAGGAACCAGAGGTCAAATTGCCAACATCCACTGGATCATTGAAAAAGCAAGAGAGTTCCAGAAAAACACCTATTTCTGCTTTATTGACTACGCCAAAGCCTTTGACTGTGTAGATCACAATAAACTGTGGAAAATTCTGAAAGAGATGGGAATACCAGACCACCTGACCTGCCTCTTGAGAAACCTGTATGCAGGTCAGGAAGCAACAGTTAGAACTGTATATGGACCAACAGACTGGTTCCAAATAGGAAAAGGAGTATGTCAAGGCTGTATATTTTCACCCTGATTATTTAACTTATATGCCGAGTACATCATGAGAAACGCTGGGCTGGAAGAAGCACAAGCTGTAATCAAGATTGCCAGGAGAAATATCAATAACCTCAGATATGCAGATGACACCACCCTTATGGCAGAAAGTAAAGAGGAACTAAAAAGCCTCTTGATGAAGGTGAAAGAGGAGAGTGAAAAAGTTGGCTTAAAGCTTAACATTCAGAAAACTAAGATCATGGCATCTGGTCCCATCACTTCATGGGAAATAGATGGGGAGACAATGTAAAGAGTGGCTGACTTTATTTTGGGGGGCTCCAAAATCACTGCAGATGGTGATTGCAGTCATGAAATTAAAAGACGCTTGCTCCTTGGAAAGAAAGTTATGACCAATCTAGATAGCATATTAAAAAGCAGAAACATTACTTTGCCAACAAAGGTCTGTCTGGTCAAGGCTATGGTTTTTCCAGTGGTCATGTATGGATGTGAGAGTTGGACTGTGAAGAAAGCTGAGTGCCAAAAAATTGATGTTTTTGAATTGTGGTGTTGGAGAAGACTCTTGAGAGTCCCTTGGACTGCAAGGAGATCCAACCAGTCCATCCTAAAGGAGATCAGTCCTGGGTGTTCATTGGAAGGATTGATGCTGAAGCTGAAACTCCAATATTTGGCCACTTCATGGGAAGTGTTGACTCATTGGAAAAGATCCTGATGCTGGGAGGGATTGGGGGCAGGAGGAGAAGGGGATGACAGCAAATGAGATGGCTGGATGGCATCACTGACTTGATGGACATGAGTTTGAGTAAGCTTCAGGAGTTGGTGATGGACAGGGAGGCCTGGCGTGCTGTGATTCATGCGGTTGCAAAGAGTGGGACATGACTGAACTGAACTGAACTGAACTGACTGTCTGTGGGATGCACTTTGGGAAACCATTCTAGAAAGTTAATTATTTAATTTTAGAATATAGTAATTATCACTGTAAGCATTCATATTTCTCTCTCTTGAGTAAATCAGGTGTCTTTTCAGAGGTCTTGTTGCTTAGCTACAAAGTAACCAGAAATGCTTAATGAATCATCTGAAAATCAAATTATCAATAAAGTACATTATCACTTTCTATTATTGGGAGAGTTGTTTGGCTTTTTTCATATTAAGAAGAAAGAGTCATATTTAAAACTTACAAGGTAACACAAGCTGCCTGATAACTTGATTAAGTAAGCATTAGAGCACATTTTAGGACTGCTTTATTGTAAATAAGAGAATCGACAACTGTGTTACAGGATCTACACGAACCTTTCCTGTAAAAGCAGCTCCCTAGGGGATCTCAAGTACATCGTTACCCAAATACTAAATAGTATTTTACATTTTCTGAAAGTAGAAAAGCTATCAGAAGCTTCTGTCTTACATGTAGGGTATGAATTATTTGCTTCCATTAATTTTTTAACTTGTCAGCAATGTTTCCCTTTTGAAAAATACCTTATGGTTCCAAATTATACATTCATATTATTTTTTTGCTAGTTGAACATTTCTGTCCATACTGTATCCCACCATAATTTCTTAGCTTGATACCTGACACAGAATAGGTACCTAAGTAATAGTTTTTGAAAAAAATTGACAAATTACTGATCTGTACTTTCCCAGGAGAAAACATTTTCTAACTATTATTAATCAAATGGATTTTTATCTTCTATTTACATTACAGTGTTCTCATTTTCATACCTCCCTCTCTACACTTAGTCACATCTTGACTAATTGCTCTCAGCTTCTGCCAATAGCTTCTTCACCACCATGGTTATATCAATCCAGATACCAGTAATCGCAGCATTCTTCATAACAGCCAAGAACTTGAAATAATGTAAGCATCATCCATTGGTCAATGATTACATATACTGAAGTATTTCCAGATAATGAGATAGTATTTAGCATAACAAAGTACATGCTAAACATAATAAAAATTGCAAACTTCATGAAAACAGGCAAAAGTCAGCCACAAAGGCCACTTCTTTCATTATTCTATTTAAATGACATATTCAAAAATCGCAGCTTCCTAGAGATATAAAGTGGATTAGTAGATTCCTAGGGTTGGAGGTGAAGCCTGGAGGTAAAAATAGGGATGTCCTAAAGTGTTCTAAAACTGAATTGTAGTGATGGTTGTGCAACTTGGTAAGTTTATTAAAAATCATTGAATTGTATAAATGAATTAATTTTCTGGCATATAAGTTAAACTTTGTAAGGTATAGCTCGGGCCAAGGCAGAAAAGGAGAGATGACCTCAATGGAGGTAGGTTACCTTTATTCAGGCAAGCAGGGGTGACAGTCGCCCTAATGACCAGGTTGAGCGCAAGAGGGATCAGGGAGGCTTCATATTTAATAAAGGGAGGTTTGTGGAAGGGATAAGGGAAATGTTAGTCAGGTAGGAAGTTTTGGGTAATCTTTAGTTGAGATGGCATTTGTAGTTGAACAGGGGTTGGGAGGTTTGGGGCAGGGGATGATAAGTCTCAGGTAGATGCAACCAGCCCAGAGCATCAGGGCAGGATTTAAAGTTTGGTTTTGTTTCCCCCCCGAGGTTAGATGACTCAACAAGGGCCTTTGAGACCACTGTTTTTCTTTTCTAGGCCCAAGGACTCCTTCACACTTAACATAAAGTTGTTAAGTAACTAATGAGTACTCACTCAAAATGAAGGTTCTGACCACAATCAGCCTATGAGCTAGTATCTTTGTTACATAAAACTGCTTTCTACATAGACATTCATTTTGCACCAGAAATGCTTTTGACATTAAATAATACTATTCTAGGAACTATTTGAGAGTTGTGATAACTATTTCATAAGCACCCATTTGTCAGTATGCCTTTACTATCAGGAAATACACATTTCATTTTCAGCAAACCTGACTGTATTATCCTGGATTAACCTCATTTTATTCTTTGATTTCTTTATCTGAAAAAAAAAAATGATGCCCCTTCTTTATCAAGCATTTAAGTATTCACAAATGGAATATCTTCTAAACACAGAATATCAATTATTCCATTTAAATAATGTTCTGAGATGATTATTGCTCTAAGAGAGCTTTTTACCAAAGTTAGTTCCCAAGTGATTTTTTCTAAATGCATTGGAAACTGACAGCTACTTTGCCCTATTATAAATATATCAAATTGCACCCTTTTCAAAGATAGAAACAGGTCAAAATATATTATAAAGCTAGAAAAACATTGCTTTTTAATAATACATTCATTCATGATCAGTAAGGAATATTCAGAATGCAACATTTAAGTAATTAAGTAGTTAAAATAGTTTTCCTTATACATGACATAAAAAAATCCAGGTGGCTTATGTATTCAAATTCTTCATATACATTAAAATAGCTAATTTGAAAAATAGGTTTTTTGCATTTTAAATCAGGTTGTAACAGAAAATATTTTAATGTAGTACAACCACAAGCTTTTCCTGTATTTTTTTTTAGAACCTGAAAGTGAAATGTATAGATTTTTCACTATCCCTATGATTTAATTTTTCTCATCAGGAGGAGCTGAATGTAGTTGTCCTTTGGTGTATTTTTTTCTAAGAAGACATCTATGTTTTTCTACCTGAATTTTTGAAATTTTTCTTAACTAAAGGCATATTAACAATTTAAAGCATCTGAAGGTTTTTCAGATAGTTTTTCAATACTTTTGAACAAAAGAAAATTTCAAATTCAATCAAAATCTTATGGAATAAATATCAAGAGAACTTTAACTTAAAATGGTAATTCTATACAACTTGGAGATTAAGAAGGCCATATTTGACAAGGGCATCACTCTGCCCTAAATGCAATGTTGGGCTGAATCCCAATTTCTCTTTGAACCTCTGCCCATTATTCTTTGATACTAATAAATCCTTGAATTATAAAATTTAAATAAAACCCAAAAACAGTAAAAAAGAAGCTGAGAATATCAAGTTGATATTAGCCTTAATACTTCAAATTAAATAAAGTATTTAAATAATATTCTTCTTGGTTGTATGACCTTGGACAAGTTCTTACCATCTTTGAATGCCAGGTTATCGGTAAAATGGATTGAGAGTTATACTATGCAGTAAATGAGTTAACATGTCAAACACTGTGTAGATCACCTGATACATGGTAAGCATTCAATAAGTGAGGAAGAAACTCAATTAGTTCTTTATTGAGCCAATCAAAAACAAATTGAATCTAAAATAATGGTAACAATATAAGATATTCTATATTTCTTAGAATTTTCTATTGCAACCTGGACATGTAGGAGAAGCACTGAACTTAATATTCCTAAACATTATTCTCAAATTTTAGTCAAACCATTTATTGAAAAAATTATTGAGAAATGATTGCCATACATGGGTAACTGAAACTAAACATTTTCTGTTTAACAGAAAGTTATCCTATATAAACAGACACCAGTTCTCAAGAGTTCATCATTCCAATTCTTTTTTCCTCAAAGTCACAGTCTAATTCAACTCCAGTGGCTTTTAGATATAGTGAAGTCACTCAGCCGTGTCCAACTCTTTGTGACCCCATGGACTGTAGCCCACCAGGCTCCTCCATCCATGGGATTTTCCAAGCAAGAGTACTGGAGTGGGTTGCCATTTCCTTCTCCAGGAGATCTTCCCGACCCAGGGATTGAACCCGGGTCTCCTGCATTGTAGGCAGATGCTTTACCAGCTGAGCCACCAGGGAAGTCTTTAGATATAGTAGATGACATTAAATGGCAATATATTGTCAACAACTTAGTTCACAACATTTTGCCTTAAAATTTAGAAATCAATCACATACTTCATGGAACATACTATTAGAAATATTCAGCAACTTTTAAAAGCCACAATTCCATAGTTACTCTGTATTTCCCTCTAATTTAGACATCAAACAAAACATTTCAAAAGAATCCTGTCACTACCATGGATTGAACTCCACAAGGAAGTATTGGGTATGTCTTCTCCAGCCACTCATTTTCTTGAATGATTAAAAGTTCATGTGAATGATATGCCTGAGAAACAGCACACTCTAGATCTATGATGTGTTATTATCATAATGTAGGTAAGATACACACATTTGCAGCAACATTTCATGCTAGGTGATAGATGTATGGTTTTAAGATGCCCACTCAAATGACAGGTCATCTGTGATAAGTCTATTTGTGAAAGTAATACACTGACTGTGAAAAATCATCTATTGCTTTAATGATCACATCAGGATCGTCGATATGATTTACACATCCTTTATTTCTAAATTTGAGAATAAAGTTTTCACTTTCCAAATTAATTGGTTATCATTTTGGTTATTGGACTAAGTATGTATTGGAAGTTTATATGACTAAATTTTTTAATAGTCTTAAGAGAAAGTAAATGGACTTTAACTGAGAATCCTTGTCCTTTAGATCAATGCTCTAAATTCTTACTATTAATAAAAAAAAATCTGGCAGTCAAGTTTCATATTCTGATTCAGCAGATTCAGGACAAAGCCTGTGATTTTGTGTATCTGATAAGGCCACTGGTCCATAGACTACACTTTGAGTTCAAAGGCTCTAGGTTACTAACATACTGACAAAGCAAAGTTTAAAAATTAGAAAAAAATCTCTTCCATTAGGATATAAATATTAAATTCTGTGAGACAAGTAAAAGAAAAAGCTTGGTGACAGGAAAGAACATGGTATGCTAGAGTGGATGAAAAACCTTTAGCCCTTTATCATCACTCTGTAGGACATACTATAGATTATTTTCTCTCTGCTCACCTTCAGCCTACCTTAAATCCATTCTACAAATTCTATGAAATGCAGCATCAAATTTCTAGAGGGGAAGAAAATATGTAAACTTAGATGGGAATAAAATTTACATATTTAATTAACCTCTGTCATTCCCTTCGATTACAAATGTGGATAACAAACTCAAAATAGCAGTGCCTGCCATTCGATCTGTGTCTGTTGTTGATCACTACATCGTGTCCAACTCTTCTGCAGCTGACCCCATGGACTGTGGCCCATCAGACTCCTCTGTCCCTGGGATTTCCCAGGCAAAAATACTGGAGTGGGTTGCCATTTTCTCTTCTGGGGTATCTTCCTTACTCAGGGATCAAACCTCCATCTCCTGCATTGGCAGGCAGGGTGTTTACCACTGATTCACCAGGGAAGCCCTTTGATCTGTACAGGCATCCTATACATCAGCTGTCCCCAATCTTTTTGGCACCAGGGACTATTTTTGTGGAACACAATTTTCCACAGACCAGAGGGTGGGGCGATGGATCGGGGACGCCTGACATACATGATACATATTATGAATTTATGACAGTTATAAATCTATGAGTGGCTAGATCTATTTATAAGTATATATTATATTACAAAAATGTAATATTCTAATTGTATTAGCATATAATTTCTTTTATAAGCCTTTGCAATTTATTTTTGGATTTTAAGGCATTTTTCTAAACAGAAAGAGACACACAGACTTAGAAAATGAACTCATGGTTGCCGGGGTTGGGAGGGGAAGGGATAGTTAAGGACTTTAAGAAGGTCATGTACACACTGCCATATTTTAAATGGATAACCAACAAAAACCTATTGTATAGCAAAAAAATAAAGGCATTTTTCTTAGAAGGGATTCTGAGGTGTTACCAGACTGCCAAAGGGATTCATATCATAATCATTTCAACCATCATGTGCCTACCTCCACTTTACCTTAACTTATTAGAATGTAATACTTCCAGCAACAATTTGATGCTCCCTCATTCCTTCTCAAGTTGCCTAGGTATCTACCCTCCATTTTCTTTTAGAAGCCTCCACACACTTGCATCATGGTATTTATCATATACATGCAGTATATTTCCTTGCATGTACCTCTAACACACTTCAAAAACACCAAAAGGGAAGGAAATATGACTGCTCGAGACATCTTCCGTATCTGGCACATAATAGTTACAGTTGACCCTTGAACAACATGGATTTGAACTCTGTGGCTTCACTTAAACATCGACTTTTTTTTTCAAAGGTAAATACTGCAGTACTTCATGGTCTGTGGCCGAATACCTAGATGCAGAATCAAAGAACTAACTGTAAATATAAAGGGCTGACATTAAGACTTAAGTCTGATACTCATCTGTGTCACTAGGTATTTGTGGGTCCTTATAACTTTTCTTAATTTCTCACCATTATACCCCTTCCAGTTGTTCAAAATAATATAATAGTTTGTGGTTATGGATGTCCAGACCTCTTTTAAAAATAAGTGGGGAAACAGCATTGAAGAAATACTAAAATATATTAAATTTGATACTCTATAGGACACTAAAGCTCCAAGATGTGTGAGAATGAGTTCTGTGCTCAAATAGTTATGAGAAAAACATTGTATACTAGGTCTTAGTACAGGGGTCAGATTTTTCTTTTTTTTTTTTTTAACATAAAAGCTCGATAGTAATAAACATTTTTAGCTTTGCAGGCCATACGGTCTCTATCACAGTTATTCCTGTCATTATAACACAAAAGGAGCCATAGAAAATACATACATGAATAGGCATTGCTATGTTCCAATAAACCCTTATTTATAAACACAGAGCTGGCTGAATTTAGCCCATCCTAGTCACAGTTCTACTTTGCCAACAAAGGTCCGTCTAGTCAAGGCTATGGTTTTCCAGTGGTCATGTAATGGATGTGAGAGTTGGACTGTGAAGAAAGCTGAGTGCCGAAAAATTGATGCTTTTGAACTATGGTGTTGGAGAAGACTCTGAGAGTCCCTTGGACTGCAAGGAGATCCAACTTGTCCATCCTAAAGAGACAAGTCCTGGGGTGTCATTGGAAGGACTGTATGCTGAAGCTGAAACTCCAATACTTTGGCCACCTCATGCGAAGAGTTGACTCATTGGAAAAGACCCTGATGCTGGGAGGGATTGGGGGCAGGAGGAGAAGGGGACGACAGAGGATGAGATGGCTGGATGGCATCACCAACTCAATGGGCATGAATTTGAGTAAACTCCGGGAGTTTGTGATGGACAGGGAGGCCTGGCGTGCTGTGATTCATGGGGCTGCAAAGAGTCAGACACGACTGAGCGGCTGAACTGACTGACTGACTGAGTCACAGATCTACATCCTCAGATGCAATTTACTAGAAGAGTGGGAAATTATACAGGACAATTTTAAATAAAATGTAAACACAATGTTGCCAAACATATTTGAACGTAGATCAGCTTCTATGCTCCAACTAAGAACACATCAGTACACAGTATCTAAAGTATTTTATATGCTCCTACATATGTAGTTTGTGTATGTGGTGGGGACAGAGGAATATATTGAGACTGAATATAAATGGTCAATCATAAAGCTGAAACTTTCTTTGAAATTGTATTTAATTGAAAACCATTTATAGGAATATCAACTTTACTGCTTGAATAAACAATATTTAATTTCATTCTTAAGTATTATAAAAATCAAATGCCTCTTCATGCATTTTTAAAATTTCCATACGCCCATTCAGTTAAAAAATATAAGAACCTAAAAAAATATTATAACAACTCCAAAATAGTTTTATATCTTATCTACATCTCACACAAAAGCTATCTATCTCATTTATTAGCTCTGAGATTAGGGTCCAATTAAAAAGTGATGTATAGGACAGATTAGCTGTATATAGATTTCAGCCCAGGCCTATGTCAACAGATTTGCCCAAAACTCACCGATTTTCTCAGAATTAAACATTTGAATCCTAGAAAATGATCCCCCTCCTCATTTTAGGGCTTATTTCACCAATCTTCTGTCATTGAATCTTTCAATATTTTCTCTCTCTTGTATAATTTCATTAGAATCAAGTGAACCACACTAGGTAAACCTTATTTAAATAAATGTTCATATTATCCTTTTCTCAGTGAAAGAAAAAAATAAACTATAGACTTTATACGGCATCGTTTTTCTGCCTTAACTTTATATTTATTTATAATTGTTAAGTTTACTGCAAACTGTAGACACACAGAGGGCTGCAGCTCAGAGAAATGTAAGAGCACCAAACACTTCTCCCTGAGAGGAAACATCTATCTGCACGATGCCTGATAACTAAAGTATTTTATCCAGCTGCTACCCCATTTATACTAAAGCAACATCAAAACTCCAGTTCAGGGACTGGTATAATCCAGATACCTGAAACTACATTTCTAAGTTCCCAAAAGTCTAAATCTAGGTTGAAATTAATCTCCAGGGTCAATATCCTCTTTCTGTTTTCTATCTTTCTTGCTAGACTCTGTGTTCTTTTAAAATGCTTGCTTCTTTCTTATCTGGATTTTTTTTAGCATAAACTTCAGTCTCCATAAAGCAATATGGCTCTTTAATAAACAACAAACAGAAAATTGTTTAAGGTGTATAAGATTAACCAACTAAGACTTTTTAGGGTCACAGAGTCAGACACTACTGAGCGACTAAGCACACAGAACACATTATATAATAAAAATGTTAACTTCAAGATGTAAAAAAAACCCAAATGACAATTTTAATATATAATAAAGAATAAGCCTAATAAATGGGAAACAAAACAAAACAAAAAAACGGTTAGTTGGACTTAGAGGGAGAAATAAGGAAGTAGGAAACAAGAGACTTAATGTTCATACAATGAATGTATCTCTATATATTACACACTTTTTCATTCATGCTGACTCAAAAGAACATGGTGATGACAGGAGATGAGTAATAAATGGTACCTTAGTTGAAGCAGACCTGCAACAAGAATCTGAGTGTATGTAGTTTATTTGTGGTACAGGCAATGTGAGCTGGACAAAGATACAAAACAGGGAAGGAAGCGTGTGATAACAAGCAAAATATCACAGCAGAAGAATGGAAATTAATCCTGTGTGAAACCCTAAGAAAGGTGTAAGGTTTATACCTCAGTGTCTGTCTGCACTGGAATTTTTAGGAAATTCCTAAGAACCAGTGGTTGAGGTTTCTCAGAGTATAAATTCCTTATCTTTTTTGGCTTGACACACATGTGAACAGGATAAATTTTAGGGTCCCCAGGGGTAAAAAAAAAATATATATTCGGCACAGATATTAAGATCCTGGCATAAGGGTACTGATTGACTGTAAAGAACCTGAAAGAAAAGAGGAACTTCACAAAGGAGGAAGACAGATAGTTGTACCTTAAAGGATGAGTAGGTGGTTACTATACAGAGAAGAGAAATAACCAGTGTATGGAGAGAAAAGGAACAGCAAATTTATCAAAGGCGGGGAATCCGTATTTTCCTAAATATTTGGTCTTCCCACTTCTTGGATATTCTTACATTTGATAGTGATAATGGGTAATATGTCACTTGAAAACACCGAGTTTTTGAGGCATATAGATTTCAAGGATTTTCTGATTAGTCATCTTTGTAGTGTAGAAAAGTAACTGTGGCCTATTATTTTAAAACCAGTCTCTATCATATTCAAGGATTGTAAGACAATATAGTAAAGATGACCATTTTCCCCAAGTTGATCAATCGATTCAGTCCATTTCCAGTCAAAATCCAGGAGGCATTTTTTTTAAATGGGCAAGCTCATTCTAAAATGTATATAGGAAAGCAAGAGCCCTAGAGCAGTTGAAAGAATTTTAAAAAAATGATAAATCAGGAGAATGTATACTACCTGGTTTTTAAGATTTATTATAAAGTGACTGTGATCAAGGCCATACAGCATTAGCAAAAAAATAAAGATATAAGTCAATAGAAAAGAATAACAAGTCGAGAAACAGATCCACACACATATAGTCAACTGATTTTCAAAACACATACCAAGTTAACTCAAGTTAACTGTACTGGAATAACTAGATATCCAGAGAAGAAAATAATTAATGTTGACTATCCTCAGACCAAAAGCATAACTTAATTCAAAAGAATCGCGCACCATAGTTTTATTGAAGTAAATAAAGAAAATGGCACAAATGTGTACAACTCTACGATTTAACACAAATGTGACAGATCTATGAAACCATCACTTAGGGCAAGAAAAGCCGTAAGTTACCAGTACAACAGATGTCCTAGTGGTATTTGACATGTCAAATTCAACAACCATCCTCCTCTGCAATGGCAGCCAGGAGGCTGGCATTTAAAACTATGTTCACCTTGGAGACTGACATCAACAGAATGGTGGACTGCTAGGCTCTAAGCTCTCCTTCCTCCAAGGAAACAAAGTTGAAGGGTTTATACACTCAGATTGTACTTTTGTAAAGAAAATGATTACATGTACATATATTTACAATGAAACACTATTCAGTAATAAAAGCACTGAAGAAATAAAGAAACTGAATTTGTGATTACCATAGGGGAAAGGGGGTTGGGGGAAGGGCTAAATTAAGATGTTGGAATTAACATATATACAGTATCATATATAAAAAAAGATGGTAAAGAATCTGCCTGCAATGCAGAAGACCTGGGTTTGATCCCTGGGTCAGGAAGATCCCCTGAAGAAGGGCATGGCAACCCATTCCAGTATTCTTCCCTGGAGAATCCCATGAGCAGAGGAGCCTGGCAGCCTATAGTCCATGGGGTCACAAAGAGTCAGATGCTACTGAGCAACTAACATTTTCACTTCACACATGGGAAGAGAAACTGAAAAAGAACATATATGTGTGTCTGTGTGTGTGTGTGTCTGTCACACACATATGGGTTTCCCTGGTGGCTCAGATGGTAAAGAATCTGCCTGCAATGCTGGAGACCTGGGTTCAATCCCTGGGTTGGGAAGATCCCCTGGAGAAGGGAATGGCTACCTACTCCAGTATTCTAGCCTGGAGAATTTCATGGACTGTATAGTTCATGGGGTCACAAAGAGTCAGACACAACTGAGTGACTTTCACTTTCACTCACACACACACACATATACACACACACACACGTGATTGAATCACACACACATTTATACACACATGGATATAATGGAATCACTTTGCATCTGAAACTAATACAAGATTGCAAATCAATTCAATGAAAAAGAATGAAGTTCTAATATGTTCTACAACATGGATAAATTCTGAAAACATGCTAAGTGGAATAAGCCAGATATAAAGCATCAAATATATATGACTCCATTTATATGAATTATCTAGAATAGGTAAATTCATATATAGAGAATAGCATATAGAAGTTACCAGGGGCTGAGTGGAAGGGTTACGAGGATTTATTGTTTAATAGGTACTGAGCTTCTGTTTGAAATGACAAACAGTTCTGAAAATGGATAAAAGTGATTGTTGCACAACATTAATATACTTAATTCCAGTAAAGTGTACCCTTAAAATAATTAAACTAATAAATTCTGTAATACACATATTTTACCATAATGAAAAATCATAGGTGTCTGGTTTAAAATTTATGTAAATTGCATCACAAAGGCTATACTCTGTTGTGGCTAGATTATTTTTGTCTGTGTTGTTTGTAAAGTTCATCTATGTTAGTACATATAGTTGCAGACCATTTACTTTCATCATTGTATAATAGTCCACTCTGTGGATATAGTACTATTTATATATATATGCTACTACTAATAGATATTTCAATTGTTTCCAATGCTGGGTTATTATGCATAATGATATTCCATTCAGTGCAGTCACTCAGTTGTGTCCAATTATTTGCAACCCCATGGACTGCAGCACACCAGGCTGGCCTGTCTATCACAAACTCCCGGAGCTTGCTCAAACTCATGTCCATTGGGTCGGTGATGCCATCCAACCATTTCATCCTCTGTCATCCCCTTATCCTCCTGCCTTCAATCTTTCCCAGCATCAAGGTCTTTTCCAATGAGTCAGTTCTTCGTCATCAGGTGGCCAAAGCATTGGAGCTTCAGCATCAATCCTTCCAAAGAATATTCAGGATTATGAAGCAATATTTTAGCCTCCATAATAGGGGAAAAATGAACACGCTTTTGTCATTACACATTGTAGATAAATGGGACAAAATACCATAATAATTCTCAGAGGTGATTAAGCCACAGTGAGAAAACTTAAGGTGTCTTATGTATAGGCTATTTATTATATAGTTGAATTGAAATATTCCCAACTTATCTTCAGCTTATACCTGCCTTTCATTAATTTCCAGTCTCATTCTTACTTGATTGCTGTGTGTGAAAATGTAAATAACTTCCCTAGATACTTATTTTTGCCCCAAGTACCATATACCCATATGAAAATTAGGTACATAAGATCAGAGTGAAGATATTTCACTGAGAGAGTTAATTCAAATTCTTCCTGCTTCAAGACTCAGACATGCACTGTACTTCTAGAACATATTTACCTAAGTGTTATGGTAGTGATTTACCTACATATGTGTATATGTACACACACACACAGTTTTTAGGTTAGGTAATAACTGTGTGGATGTTTTAGGCTTGGAAATTTATTCCCCAAAGCAGGCAAGAAAAGGAAAGTAAATACAACTATGGTGTTTTACAAGCATTGGAGATGCTCTGCTATCTCATAGGCTACTGTGAGGATTAAGTTAAATGTATCTGTCTCTTCAAGTAGAAAATTTCTTCACATCATCTTGCAATTTTTAGAACTCTTCTAAATTTTGACTTCAAGATAGTATTTTACAGGACAGGTTGTCAATGCAATCCTGTCAAATATATGTATAATGACAAATCTAATTTCCTTTCTCCGGATTGTTATGAAATTACCTCTCCAGAAGTGAGAAAGTACCAACTTCTTAGAAAGCATTCTATTCAGTTAAATTAGCTTAGGAATCTTATTGCCTCTGCTTTAGGCTAAATCTGCTAAGTTAACATTGCTATGTCTATACAAACACTTCAGTGATGATGGGTTAGATAAGATATGTTGACTTTCAATTCCAAAGCTATTCAGCTTGGAATCCCTGATCTGTCTGGTATCCATGGATACCGTAGGCTGGCCACAGCATCTTCCATCATCTGAGTAAACTCACATGAATGGAGATAACTATATTAATTACCAATATAACACAGTTTAACCAAAGCTAACAAGGAGAAAAGTAATTATATGTATTTTTAAATCGAGCTGGTCGCTCATGCAATGTTAACAATCTTTAAAATATGGCATTTAGTACCTAAGTAACAAAACACTGATTTTAGGGAATGTTTAGAAAATTGTTTTCAGGAGATCACAACAAATTGTGGAAAACTCTTAAAGACATGGGAATACCAGACCACCTTATCTGCCTCCTGAGAAATCTGTATGCAGGTCAAGAAGCAATAGTTAGAACTGGACAGGGAACAGTGGACCAGTTCCAAATTGGAACAGAAGTACATTAAGGCTGTATATTGTCACCTGCTTATTTAACTTATATGCAGAGTACATCATGTGAAATGCCGGGCTGGATGAAGCTCAAGCTGGAATGAAGGTTGCCAGGAGAAATATCAGTAACCTCAAATATGCAAATAACACCACCCTTATGGCAGAAAGCAAAGAGTAACTAAAGAGCCTCTTGATTAAGGTGAAAGAGAAGAGGGAAAAAGCTGGCTTAAAACTCAACATTCAAAAAACAAAGATCATGGCATCTGGTCCCATCACTTCGTGTCGAATAGATGGGGACACAATGGAAACCATGACAGACTATTTTCTTGGGCTCCAAAATCACTGCAGATGGTGACTGCAGCCATGAAATTAAAAGACGCTTGCCCCTTGGAAGAAAAGCTATGACAAACCTAGACAGCATATTAAAAAAGCAGAGACATTACTTTGCTGACAAAGGTCCATCTAGTCAAAGCTATGTTTTTTCAAGTAGTCATGTATGGATGTGAGAAGTGGACTATAAAGAAAGCTGAGCACTGAAGAATTGATGTTTTTGAGCTGTGGTGTTGGAGAAGACTCTTGAGAGTCCCTTGGACTGCAAGGAGATCTAACCAGTCAATCCTAAAGGAAATCAACCCTAAATATTCATTGGAAGGACTGATGCTAAAGCTGAAGCTCCAGTACTTTGGCCACCTGATGCAAAGAACTGACTCATTTGAAAAGACACTGTTGCTGGGAAAGATTGAAGGCAGGAGGAAAAGGGGACGACAGAGGATGAGATGGCTGGATGGCATCACTGACCCAATGGACACAAGTTTGAGCAAGCTCCGGGAGTTGGTTAAGGACAGGGAAGCCTGATGTGCTGCAGTCCATGGGCTCGCAGAGTCGACCACAACTGAGTGACTGAACTACAACAACACAAGGAAGTAAAAATGATTGAGACTATATGGCTAGGACATGACCTCTCTAATAACTCAAAGGATAGATACATAAGATATTTACCTTTTCAAATTGGAATGAGATTGAATTTTAATAATCACCTACCACTTCTATGCAAATAAAAAAGTTTCTAACATAGAAGAAATGTCAATTGTCCACATATGATATTTATGAATTCTCATTGCTAAAAACTATTTTTTCTTGTTGTCATATATAAGATAATCTTGGTATTCTTAACCTTTGCAATACTTATAAATATAGAAATGGAAGCAATTCATTATTCTCCCTCGAGCACTTGCTCAAAATGTATTTTAAATACTTAAAGGAATGGCGTAAAGAACTTTCAGTCTTAGAATAAACTGATTACTAATTGCTTTCCCCAATAATCTGATTTCACACACTAACCCTGTCGGTAAGTACATTATTATTGAAAATTCTATGCTTTGTTGAAAAATATGAGCTGCTAAATAATTTTATCTAAAATTATTCTGGCATACACTTTCAGTTCAGTTGCTCAGTCGTGTCCAACTCTTTGCGACCCCATGAATCGCAGCACGCCAGGCCTCCCTGTCCATCACCACTTAGGTTTTATTAATTACATCAGCTATTTGTCCAAACTAAAATGCTGTAGCCTCTGGAAAGTAGGTAAAATAGCCTGACAAATGTAGCTACAGAGTTCATGGTTGTAGACAGCAAAAGGTATTCAGTGATAGAAACAGCATATTTCTTTGTAAATATTCTAGATTTCATTTCCTCCCCAGTTTTGTGTGAAACACATGTCATCATATCCTATTTTCACTTATATCCATAGGTTTGTCACTAATGGAATGGTAAAAAAAAATTTATGTAAAAACTCACATTACCATAAAATTGAAGCTTCTTGAGTTTTCTTAATTTTGCTCAATGATACAGCATTATTTCCAGCATGAATAGATCCTGCTGTGCAGGGATCCAACAATGAAGGTTTCAAGGGCAATGGGATTACTTATTACTCTGCTAAATGACCCAAGAATAATCCTTATTTCTTAAATTTGTTGAGAGATGTTACTAGTTTTTACTGTATGTTAGTTTTCTATTGTTCAATCAGTTTGTAAGAAGATGCAGGTAACTCTGTCTAACTCTTGGGCATTAACAGAACCTATTGAAGTCTCTCAATAGTCTATAGTACTATGTAATTTTACTTAACCTATAAATTCTCAAACATCAGATCTCAAACATCTGATCTAATCAAATAGTGCTTATCCTACTATAAAACACTGGGAAATCCTAGTGTAGAAGAGTATGTTTTTACAAGTATCACATTCTTAAGATTATTAACTATTGCTTAAAAATGGAAAAATAGAAGTGTACCCCAATATTTAGTGGCATAAAATAATCACCCTATGTGGGTGAGGTGAATGGGCTGATCTTGGCCAGATCAGAAAAGTCAGCTATGCTCCATGTGTCTCTAGCCCTCCTTAGACTAAAGGGTTAACAGAGGCACATTCTTTTCATGTTGATGTAAGAGGCATGAAGGAGAAATTAGGAACACCTAAGACATGTTAAAGCCTAGATTTGGAACTGGCACATTTTCCAAATTGCTTCATTCTATTTCAAATGCAAGTCACATGGCCAAGCGCAAAGACAAGGGGGCAAGGAAATATTATTTGCTTTAGGGACAAACAATAAAGTCACATGAAAATGGTATGGAGTAAGAAAGGGTGAAACACTAGGACCAATAACACGAGCTATCATAACTCTTCTCTCTCATTTGAGATTGTCGGCTGTCAATTCATATTGGCATCATTGTTACTGTTTCTGATATACTTCTGATGAGATTTAGGCTGGGGAAATAAATCACAAATATATATGCAAAGTAAGAATAGACAGGTTCTCATCAGAGGCTGTCTACTTGTTTTCTTATGAATAAAATTATTATATGTAGGAAATAAGTTTGGGGCCATATATATTGGGCAACCCAGGCTATCTATCTATTTTCCAGTTCCTCACACCTGAAAAAGAGGTGACATGTGAGGTTTAGATCCATATAAGTGAAATGCTTTTATTATCAAAGTTTACTTTTCTTATTGGCAATTTTTCTGTGCTTAAATTATTATTATGTGTATTACCATTCAAATGAGGATATGTCAAAGAAGAAATCAGTCCATCACAAACTTTAAGAACCATCTTAGTAAACAGGAACCAACCAACTCTGGAAACAACAAGATCATTATTTTTGTTAATTATTTACTTTCTTCTTCCATGTACGTAGAGTTCAAATTGACCTTTTCTTTAGCAAACAAGACTTATTTTGGTCAATGGATGGTAAGTGAACACAATGTTTGAAACATCTAAAACAGAAATGTTTAGAGCTGTGACAAACTTCCATGTGTCTTCCTCCTCTCAGTCCTCTACATAAAATGAGAAAATTCCAAATTAGAGCTCACCCCTCAGTCTAGAGCCTGGAAATAAGACATGTACAAAGCCAACTTGATTCCAGCCCGCGGACTGAAATGAGTTGAGCAACAAGCATGTATCAAGAAAGGAATAAATATCTGTTGTTATAGGCTGAAATTTTGGAGTTGCTTATTACATATAATAACCTTTAGAAAAGACTACTATATATGATTAATACAGGAGTATGTAGGGATTCTTCATTAGACTGCAACTGAGTGCTAAAAGAATACAGAACAACAACAAAACTAGAAACCTGAAGAGATGATTAACAGGAGCATATATAACCATCTTAATCACTTCACTGTGGTTTTGCTGCTCTCAGCATTTTGTTCTAAACTGAAACATGAGCTAAATGGATTTGTGGGAAGTACCTTTTAAGAAATATTTTTGTCCCATGTAAAATTCCAGTGTTTTAGCTCTATGCTCCATGTTTTAGGCTTCTTTATCACAAGTAGAAGCAGCACAAAATAATAGTCAGACTTGAATTTTGATATATTGCTTATAATGCAAAATGGCGGGCAGGATGAAGCACAAGCTGGCATCAAGATTGCCAGGAGAAATATCAATAACCTCAGATATGAAGATGAAACCACCCTTACGGCAGAAAGTGAAGAAGAACTAAAGAGCCTCTTGATGAAAGTGAAAGAGAAGAGTGAAAATGTTGGCTTAAAACTCAACATTCAGAAAACTAAGATCATGGCATATGGCCCCATCACTTCATGGCAAATAGATGGGGAAACAGTGACAGACTTTATTTTCAGGGGCTCCAAAATCACTGCAAATGGTGACTGCAGCCATGAAATTAAAAGACGCGTGCTCCTTGGAAGAAAAGCTATGACCAACCTAGACAGCAAATTCAAAAGCAGAGACATTACTTTGCTGACAAAGGTCCATCTAGTCAAGGCTATGGTTTTTCCAGTAGTCATGTATGGATGTGAGAGTTGGACTATAAAGAAGGCTGAGTGCCAAAGAATTGATGCTTTTGAACTGTGGTGTTGGTGAAGACTCTTGAGAGTCTCTTGGACTGCAAGATCAAACCAGCCCATCCTAAAGGAAATCAGTCCTGAATATTCACTGGAAGGACTGATGCTGAAGCTGAAACTCTGATACTTTGGTCACTTGATGCAAAGAACTGACTCATTGGAAAAGACCCTGATGCTGGGAAAGATTGAAGGCAGGAGAAGGGGGAGACAGAGGATGAGATGGCTGGATGGCATCACCAACTCGATGGACATGAGTTTGAGTAAGCTCCAGGAGTTGGTGATGGACAGGGAAGCCTGGCACGCTGCAGTCCATGGGTTCGCAAAGAGTCAGACACGACTGAGAGATTGAACTGAACTGATGAGCTGTATACTAATTACAAATGAACCTGTTCTACATTTGAAATATTTTCCATCTGAATTAACTCAGCTCTCTGGCCCCAGTATTCCCTAATCTTAAGGAAAAAACAAAAACTGAATTGGTCAACAACCTTCCGCTTACCATGTATATACACTGCACTATCTAAAGGAGAAACTTCAGTGTACATGTGTGTGTTAGTCACTCAGTCGTGTCTGATTCTTGGCAACCTCATGGACTGTCTGTCCATTGGATTTCCCAGGCAAGAATACTGGAGTGGGTTGCCATTCCCTTCTCCAGGGGATCTTCCCACCCAGAGATCGAACCTGGGTCTCCTGTATCACAAACAGATTCTTTACCACTGTACCACCTTAGTTTTCAATTTTGGGCTCATTGTGCCTCATATACTTTTCTAACAACATGAATTTTTATGAGTATTACTAAGAGGAAGTTAAAGTATATCATTTGTTAACTTAAGCATATTTAAGCATTTTAATAACTAAAGTGCTACATACATAGTTTAATATACCTTGCATTGTACATCTGCATTATTGGTAAGCAGATCCAAAAGCTGTTACTTAATAAATGCAGGTTTCTACCACAAACATGTGGGGCCCAGGGTGAAAGGGTCCTGTGGGTCAGTAGTTTTTAATCACTTTTTATTGGACTACAGTTGATTTACAATATTGTGTTACTTTCTGCTGTGTAGCAAAGTGAATCAGTTACACATATACATATATCCATTCTTCATTAGATTCTATTCCCATGTAGGTCATTACAGAGTTTTGACTAGAGTTCTCTGTGCTATACAGTAAGTCCTTATCAGTCATCTATTTTATATTTAGTATTGTGTATATGTCAATTCAAATCTTCCAATTTATCCACTGCTCCTTATCCCCCCCCCCTTGGTAAACATGTTTGTTTTCTACATGTGACTATTTCTGTTTTGTAAGTAAGTCCATTTGTACCATTTTTTAATATTCCATATATAAGTGATATCATATGATATTTATTTTTCTCTAACTTACTTCACAATAGTTTTTAAACTCTGGGGATTAGCCATGCTTTTAAAAAATACAATACATCCTCTACACTTCCCAGTCATGGGCAAGGAGCAAGGCAGAAATGATGAAGTAAAGAGAGTATAGGAAACTCTACATCGTCTTCTTAAATTACAGCTCAGTAGAAACTTTGCTGGCTACTTCCTGGAGAAGATAAATATTGCCCACTCCTTATTATAAAAACCCAGATGTTTAAATTATTGTATGCCCTTATGAAAACATATACCATTTTACCTTACAAAATTGTGGAAGAGAACACTTTAATTGAAAACCACACATATCTATCACCTGTTTAGCTAAAATCCACCCTTACAGTACACAGAAAATTACTAGGTTACCCACCATTGCAGCTTTTGATGCTGCATACCAAATCCCACACCCCAATTCACTGTAACCTTATAAGAATATATGTCATTAGCTGCATACTTTATTTTGAGCTTAACTTTAAGATTATACTATATTGCTGCTCAGACAGCTTGCAAAGTATTGTCTGAATCACTATTATAATAATTATATATAGTGATAATTTTAGACATATTTCTTGCTTTTAAGTAAGGTACTGAAAAAAATTTCAACTATAATAAGGCATGTGTGCTCAGTTGTGTCTGACTCTTTACAACCACATGGACTGTAGCCCGCCAGGCTCCTCTGTCCCTGGGATTTTCCAGGCACGAATACTGGAGAGGGTTGCCATGTCCTCCCCCAGGGGAATCTTCCTGACCCATGGATCAAACCCACGTCTCCTGCATTGGCAGGCAGATTCTTTACCACTGAGCCACCAGGGAAGCCCCTATAAGAAGGCAATGGTTTCTTAATATTCTCTAAGCATAGGCCCTAAAAATATAGTAACATATTCTTTAGAAACTAAAGTACTAGAGTCAGAATAAAAAAGAATATGTTGCCTGCAATCTGAAAGAATACATATTTAAGCATCACTTTCCACATAGATAGCAGGGCATTTTAACTTTATAAGGTCAAATACGTTAATAAGTAAACCATCTGTGTCCAAAGTTACTGTGTACAATCCTGAATAGAAGACTTGCAATAAAGCACATATTACTCATAATGTTCACCTCCATGTCACTGAAAGACTAAAAGAATAGCATGTGTGCCGATTTTAATTTCACACAGTAAGAAACGTGGTCTCATATAAGGTACTTCACCAGAATATGAGGATAAAGCCATAAATCATCCCTTGAAACTAAAGGAAGATTTCTCAACATAAAACTCATGCTAGATACAGCATCATCTACATGCAATGTAGATTTGTTTATAAATGACATGTGCAAAGACACTTCACATTAAATAATGTCAGACATAAAATGTTTTTAAAAAGTAGAATGACTATAGTGTTGGAAAAACAGAAAAATAAATTATAATCTCACTTTTGAGACTAACTTTGAGACACTGGATAATATTTGAGTGCCCATCTTTTTATCTAAAAAGGGAAAATAATGACTTCTCTGATAACCTTTGTAAATATTAAAGTATGTCTCATCACAGCATGCATACATCAAAATCATGTCAGAGACATAATACATTATAAAATGAGACATGATCCAGTATATGGTGGGGGAATGGGCAACAGAGGTGCAGGAAACAAAGTCTTTGCCTGGAATTTTGACTTATGTAAAAGAATACTTGACTCATTCATTCCTCTGTAGTTTTGCAAGTTGCCTGATACTCTAGTTTATATAAACCCATGGGCTTGCCTTGGAACTTCTCCTTAAACAGCAATTTGACTACCATGACTGAGTCTGATGTTTGATATCAGTCATTGATTTAAAGGACTAGATCTGATAGACAGAGCGCCTGATGAACTATGGATGGAGGTTCGTAACATTGTACAGAAGACAGGAATCAAGACCATGCTCATGGAAAAGAAATGCAAAAAAGCAAAATGGCTGTCTGAGGAGGCCTTACAAATAGCTGAGAAAAGAAGAGAAGCAAAAAGCAAAGGAGAAAGGAAAGATATATCCATTTAAATGCAGAATTCCAAAGAATAGCAAGGAGAGATAAGAAAGCCTTCTTCAGTGATCAATGCAAAGAAATAGAGGAAAACAATAGAATGGGAAAGACTAGAGATCTCTTCAAGAAAACTGTAGATACCAAGGGAACATTTCATGCAAAAATGGGCTCAATAAAGGATAGAAATGGTATGGACATAATATATGCAGAAGATATTAAGAAGAGGTGGCAAGAATACATAGAAGAACTGTACAAAAAAGATTTTCATGACCCAGATAATCACGATGGTGTGATCACTCACCTAGAGCCAGACATCCTGGAATGTGAAGTCAAGCGGGCCTTAGGGAAGCATCACTACGAACAAAGCTAGTAGAAGTGATGGAATTCCAGTTGAGCTATTTCAAATCCTGAAAGATGATGCTGTGAAAGTGCTGCACTCAATATGTCAGCAAATTTGGAAAACTCAGCAGTGGCCACAGGACTGGAAAAGGTCAGTTTTCATTCCAATCCCAAAGAAAGGCAACGCCAAAGAATGCTCAAACTACTGCACAATTGCCCTCATCTCACACGCTAATAAAGTAATGCTCAAAATTCTCCAAGCCAGGCTTCAGCAATACATGAACCATGAACTTCCAGATGTTCAAGCTGGTTTTAGAAAAGGCAGAGGAACCAGAGATCAAATTGCCAACATCTGCTAGATCATTGAAAAAGCAAGAGAGTTCCAGAAAAATATCTATTTCTGCTTTATTGACTACACCAAAGCCTTCGACTGTGTGGATCTCAATAAACTGTGGAAAATTCTAAAAGAGATGGAAATACCAGACCACCTGACCCACCTCTTGAGAAATCTGTATGCAGGTCAGGAAGCAACAGTTGGAACTGGACATGGAACAGCAAACTGGCTCCAAATAGGAAAAGGAGTACATCAAGGCTGTATATTGTCACCCTGCTTATTTAACTTATATGCAGAGTGCATCATGAGAAACGCTGGGCTGAAGAAGCACAAGCTGGAATCAAGATTGCCAGGAGAAATATCAATAACCTCAGATATGCAGATGACACCACCCTTATGGCAGAAAGTGAAGAAGAACTAAGGAGCCTCTTGATGAAGGTAAAAGAGGAGAGTGAAAAAGTTGGCTTAAAGCTCAATATTCAGAAAACTAAGATCATGGCATCTGGTCCCATCACTTCATGGAAAATAGATGAGTAAACAGTGGAAACAGTGGCTGACTATTTTTTGGGCTCCAAAATTACTGCAGATGGTGATTGCAGTCATGATATTAAAAGAAGTTTACTTCTTGTAAGGAAAGTTATGACCAACATGGACAGCATATTAAAAAGCAGAGACATTACTTTGCCAACAAAGGTCCATTTAGTCAAGGCTATGGTTTTTCCAGTGGTCATGTATGGATGTGAGAGTTGGACTATAAAGATAGCTGAGTGCCAAAGAATTGATGCTTTTGAACTGTGGTGTTGGATAAGACTCTTGAGAGTCCCTTGGACTGCAAGGAGATCCTACCAGTCCATCCTAAGGGAGATTGGTCCTGGGTGTTCATTGGAAGGGTTGATGCTGAAGCTGAAACTCCAATACTTTGGCCACCTGATGTGAAGAGCTGACTCATTTGAAAAGACCCTGATGCTGGGAAAGATTGAGGGCAGGAGGAGAAAGGGACAACAGAGGATGTGATGGTTGGACGGCATCACCGACTCAATGGACATGGGTTTGAGGGGACTCCGGGAGCTGGTGATGGACAGGGAGGCCTGGAGTGCTGTGGTTCATGAGGTCACAAAGAGTCGGACACAACTGAGCAACTGAAGTGAACTGAACTATAGAAGATTCCTAAATTCCCCATCATCATGCTTTACCTGTGTGAAAGGATGTTCCCCTTCTACTCTTGCATGAGCCAAGTGCTCGGGTCTGGTGCACTGGTAAGACTCAGAGGGATTGGGTAGAGAGGGAGGTGGGAAGGGGGATCGGGATGGGGAATACATGTAAATCCATGGCTGATTCATGTCAATGTATGACAAAACCCACTACAATATTGTAAAGTAATTAGCCTCCAACTAATAAAAATAAATGAGGAAAAAAAAAAAAAAAGATCTATCTGGATTCCTTTCCCAGCATGTCTTATTCTCCATTCTGAAATGGTTCTACTGTCCATCTAGACACCTAGAAATTATTCATTGCAGGATGTGCCTTAGCATCTTAACTTCAAAAACCAGTTGGTGTTTCTAATCTCAGAGCCACACCTTAGTGTAGTTACACTCAAAGGGATTATGATCCATCCTTGTTTGTCCATTGGGCCATGACTATGGAAAATGCTTCTTTCTAACTATTATGCATTGGCTGAATACTTCAAGCTTGTTTGTGCTGTGCCTAGTCTCTCATTCATATCCAACTCTTTGTGACCCCATGGACTGCAGCCCACCAGGCTCCTCCATTCTTGGAGATTCTCCAGGCAAGAATACTGGAGTGGGTTGCTGTACCCTCCTCCAGGGGATCTTCCCAACCCAGGGATTGAACCTAGGTCTCCCACATTGCAGGCAGATTCTTTATTAACTGAGGTGCCAGGGAAGCCCAAGAATACTGAAGCATATATCCTATCCTATTCCTTCTCCAGGGGATCTTCCCAACCCAAGAATCAAACTGGGCATTCTCTTGCATTGTAGGCAGATTCTTCACTAGCTGAGCTACCAGGGAAGCCCCAAGTGTGTTTACCCATGTCATTATTTAAGGATGCAAAGCTATAAGTATGATGGATGATGGGATTATCCTAATTTTACTTCCAAAACTCGACTGTAATATGTTAACCTACTCTGGCAAGCCTCAGTGCCTGGCAAACTCAGTGAAAGTAGGTAGGACAATTCACCATCACTGCGTCTATGGAGGTATGAATCAAAAGCAAACAAATCTTAATTTAATACTATCTCTGCTACTAACCCAGTTTCTTCATCTGTACAAACTGATGGTGAAGACTAAATTGTATCACTCAAGTAAAAATGGGTAGCACAGAGATTAGTTAGTATAGTTAGGACATTTAAGAAGAGAGAAAGGATCTGGCCCATACCTTTAAGTACCTAAAATCTTCCTGTGATAAGATACTGGAGAACATGAATCAACTGCAAAATAATGTTATTAGTAAATAATTAAGGGCTAGATGATGAGCTATAGAATTTATCATGTATTAGACACTCAGGCAATTTCTCTTTTGAGATAAGTGTGCATACTAAGGGTTTAAAATAGAGGATTAAATTTTTAGGAATTTATTTTATTTTTTAAAGAATTTTTTTTAAATTTAAAGGATTTTAAAATAAAATAAAGGATTTTTAAATTTAAAGGATTTAGCAGATGATAAATATGACCTTACCAAGAGTAAGACATGGCAATAAAATCCCAAGAAATTCAAAATTTTCATTCACATTCCTTACAGTAACATGACTTACTTAAACTTTATAACACTTAATCTAAGAAGATAAAATCAGTTACACATTAAGAAAGCTTAGAATAGAAACAGTTAAAAGAAAAATGAAAATAATATATCAATAGCTTAAAATCAAGAAAAATGTATCAATTAAGTTAGAGGCCTAAGGAATCCATGAAAATTAAAGTGGTGTTTATATATTAACATTCTATTTTCAAGTTCTAGATCCTAAGTTTTGATAAAATAAAAATTATAGAAACATTTTTCACATTCATGCACAGAATGTTGGAACTGTACTATCAGAGTCATCCAACTCTTTTGCCATCTATAAATTTTAATGTTATTACAAAAAGATACATACTACTATTACAAAAAGGAAAAGAAAAGTACAACTGAAATAACATACTGAAGGATGTGTTTAAGTTTCCAAATTTTCTTAATGTAATTTAGGGACAACCCTTTTAATCCTGAAAGGCCAAAAACGAACACACTAGGACCCTGAGTTTTTTAAGTTGACTTGCTTCAAAAAGTTTAAAGTTCATGCTGGTTTGCTTATTTATTTATAACCTTTTACAAATGATTTTTTTACTTACTTCTAATCAATAGATTGTATCAAACTTGTTTAATAACCCATGCCATTATCTATGAGCATAAATCTGAAAATTTTAAAAGTAACTAGGTCTTTCTGATTTTATTTTTAATGATTTAACATAATCTGCTTTAATCTTTTATGGCAGTCAACACTAAATCCTTCAAGGAAGCATTTCTTCTATTGATTATAAACTCATTCTATAAAACTCACTTTATAATGAAGAAACTAAATTTTCTTCATTCACATCTATAGGCTTCTTTTCAAGAGGGGAACATATTATTAAATATTCTATCATACATTCTTTCTAAACATATCTTTGCTCCAGGATGACTATTATGAACACTCACTGGAAACACTTTAAAAATCCATTTGATTAAAAATAAATTTAAATGCACACACATACATCTATATTCATGTATAAAACTTGTGCCTTCTTATATATACACATATCTAAATATGGCATACACACTTCCAGTATGTCCTATTTTTCCCTAAAAATCAAATTCACACAAAAGTATTCCAACAGGCCACCAATCTTTATTGTAACTTCTAAATGCAGGGAAAATATTTCTGACTTCAATGAAACAGGTCTGGGATTCTCTATGGTAATTCAGTGACTCAGAACTGTACCCATTGATAGAGGAATAACAAATTCAAGACTCTCAAAGTCATGTGGAAATGTATAGCTGAATATTATAAAATTGGCTATATTTAATAACTGTTTTGACCGTATGACATCTTACATGGTTCAGCCATATAAAATGTTTTAATATGGTTATAACTTCTGATAAGGGGTTAATATTCAAAATAAAGAACTCATACAGCTCTACAGTGAGAAAACAATTTGAATGAAAATGTGTAGAGGATTGGAAGTAGTTTTTCCAAAGAAGATATACAGATGCCGAATAGGTACAAGAAAAGGTGCTCAATATTATAATCAAGGAATTGCAAATCAAAACTACAATGAGGTAACACCTCATATCTATTAGAAAGGCTATTATCAAAACTGCAAAAAATAACAAGTGTTGGTGAGTAAAGGGTTCTTACCAAGTAAAGGGTTCTTACCAAGTAAAGGGTTATGTTGTTGGTAGATATTTAAATTGGTGCAGTCACTATGGAAAACAGTATGAAGGTTCCTCAAAATTTTTTTAAAAATATATACAACTACCATATGATCCAGCAATCCCACTTCCAGGCATTTACCCCCTCAAAATTAAGACACTAACCTGAAAACATATCTTCATCCCCGTGTTTATAGCAGCATTATTTACAATAGCTAAGACATGGAAACAAGTGTCCACTGGTGAATGGATAAAGAAAATATGGTATATACGTAAAATGGAGTATTACTTAGCCAAAGGAGGATATCTTGTCATTTGCAACAACATGGATGGAACTTGAGGATTTATGATAAGTGAAGTAAGTCACCGAAAGAAAAATACTATATGATCTCCTTTATATGTGAATCTACAAACAAATACATCCTAGCAAGGTCATATAGAGTATAGATTGGTGGTTGCCAGAGATAGGGGGTGGTAGATGGGGCATGGCTAAAATGGATAGGGTGGTCACAAAGTATACATTTCTAGTTAAAAATAAGTAAGCCATGGGATGTAATGTACAGCATGGTGACCATTGTTAATAACATCATACTGCATATTTGAAAGTTGCTAAGGGAGCAGTACTCAGTCATGCCTCACTCCTTGAGGTCCCATGGACAGTAGCCCGTCAGGCTCCTCTGTTCATGTTATTTCCCAGGCAAGAATACTGGAATGGGTTGCCACTTCCCACTCCAGGGGATCTTCCCAACCCAGGGATTGAACCTGCGTCACTTGCATCTCCTGCATTGGCAGGCATATTCTTTACCACTAGCACCACCTGGGAAGTTGCTTTTATCTCTCTCTCTCACACACACACACACACACACAATGTAAGCATGATGATGGATATTACCTAGACTTACTGTAATTATTACTTCACAATATATACAAATGTCAAATCATTCCATTGTACATCTGAAAATATGATATATGTCAGTATGTTTCTCTAAAGCAAAGGTCTACCAACTATAGCTGTTGGACAATCTCACCTGATATTAGTTCTTATAAATAAAATTTTATTGGAACACAGCAAAAAAATAATCATATTGGCATAGAGGGCCAATTAAGTCCTAGTCAATAACTTTCCCAAATTTACTAATAGTGCATAGTCTAGGGTAAAGCTTCCTATTTTCAGAAGTGCAATAAGCATTCAGAGTAGGTCTTTGAAGAGCAAAAGAGACAGGAGGGAGTGGGGTATGTTTTAGTGATAGAAGCCATAGACAAGGAGATCATAACTTCGCTTGAAGTTCTGTTTCAGAGTTGTCTAACTAAAGACTGTTGAAAAAAATTAAACAAACCCTACTCAGAACAAAGTCTGTCTCTAGTTACTTCATTCCCAGTGCTCTAAACACCAAGATCTTTGCTGACAATGATTTTTATGGTACCCTCTCTACTTTATACCTTTAAGCAAGCCCTCTGGTTTTCTTGCTTCAACTAGAACACAGTTATCATGCTTATATATTTTCTAGGTTAGAAAAGGATCATTTTGCACCTCTTCAATTTTTATAGAAGCACATACAACTCTCTGAAAGAAAAATAAGCATACACCCTGTACCCTACTTCCTGTTTTGACACTGCCAAATCTGGGAAATGATAATTTCATCACTATTGTGGTAGGCAGAATAAACAAGATGACCCCCAATGAGGAGTCACACCATTTGCTTTCGGACGAGCACTGCCCAAATAGCTTCTGTTTTCAGAAAGAGGTGTCCTGGGGAACAGAGATGAGCACGCTCTCAGTCTGGCGTCAAGTCCAACCAAGTTCAGCTTAGATGTAGCCTACACCACACACAAACCAATGAATGAGATAACAATGTTTGTTACTGTCAATCACTGAGATGATTGGTTATGATTCAATAGCATTATTGCTGGAAGAGCTGATAAATACATGAAGAAAACTAAAGATTGCAGAGGATTGTTTAAGTGTGCATACATGGTAATTCACTTCAGTTGTGTCCGACTCTTTGCAATCCTATGACTGCAGCCTGCCAGGCTCCTCTGTCTATGGGATTCTCCAGGCAAGAACACCGGAGTAGGTTGCCATTTTCTCCAGGGGATCTTTCCGACCCAGGAATTGAACCCATGTCTCTTACATCCCCTGTACTGGCAGGCAGGTTCTTTACAGATGAGCCAACTGTTTAAGATCACATAGCAGAAAAAAAAGTGACCAAGCTGGCATATAAAGCCAAGCTATCTTACCTCTACAGCTCTGCTATTAATCTCTAACCTGTATAATCCTTGGAAATCATTAGTACAGAATAGATTCTGAGTAACCAATCTAAATTTTTAAAAGCATGAATGAGTAAAGCTACCATCTGCAAAGCAAGTATCATTTACTTTACAATTAACACCACTGACTCTGAATATTCTAAGATGAGCCATACCAAAAACAGAGTAACAGCAATTTAACAACACTTGTACATATTTTGTATGTACACAAGGCATTTTCCCTAATATTTGTCTCACTATGGTTCACGTTAAATAGAGCTTGCATTCTGGAAGCACAGACAGACCAGAATTAGATAGACAATGGGAGTGCTCAGATCAGAGGGATGCAAGTCATTTAGGGATCTACTAATTCCTGTAATTCACACAATGACTACAGTGTTGATAACATCACTTGGATTTCTTGAATTCTTCACACATCAATCACTAACCTGCAGATCATGCCACATTTATTTCTTTTTTCTTATCAAATACTTTCTAAAGGGAAAAAAAAATGTTTCTTTTCCTTCCAATAACTATCTTTTCTCCTGAATTTAAAGGGTAGAATAGGAATACATTTTTCAAGATATAGGGTAATTAAAGATTTACAACATTTTTAGCTCAGTGTATTCATTTAAGGTAATGTTTTTTTTGAGATTTTAATTTAAGAAACCTCAGCTATAACAACAGATAAAAAATACAATGGATTATTAATTATTTACCTATCAACAAACACAGTAGATAATATAACAAAGTAGATAACAATCAAAAGATAGAGGAAAACATAGGAAAATAAAGAATTATCTTTTCAGTATAGTGAGAAGTTCCTAAAGTTTGCTGGAATACAATGTTTGAAGGTACCCAAAATACAAAGGGGGGTTATACACTTGATGAGTAAACTTTACAGTTGTGTGAGTTGCCACATAAGTAATTGCCAGAGTGAAGGTGATTCTGTTCTTTGGATCTGGGTATAAGCCTTAAGAAAGTCAAGAAAGTTCTTTCACTCAGTGCTGGAGAAAAACTGATGTTCATCGACTAAATAAAACTGGCCTAAAGTGAAAGTGTTAGTTGCTCAGTAGTGTCTGACTCTTTGTGGCCCCATGGACTGTAGCCTGCCAGGCTCCTCTGTCCATGGAATTTTCCAGGCAAGAATACTAGAGTGGATTCTACAGGGGATCCTTGAGCCAGGAATCAAACCTAGGGTCTCCCACACTGCAGGCAGATTCTTTACCACCCGACCCACAAAAACTTGCCTAATCCAACGGTAAATGCACATACAGGGCAACAACTACATTTATCACCTCTGACATAGGATATATTTACTTGTTTCCTCTCTTTGAATGTAAACTGTATGAGTTTGGGCACTATTACTTTGGTTCAATGTTATATATACTGTGCCCAGAAATATGAATGTATATCATAAATGTACAGAGTCATCATCAAAACAGCACTGGAGAGAAGAAAATTAAGGTACAAAGATAAGATATTAGCCCCCAAAGAGAATTAGGATTATATTCAGGACATATATTTAGTTGTCTTAAGTCTCTATCAATTGTAATCTTCCTTACACTGTAACAAAAAGATTTGTAAAGTAATTAGCCTCCAACTAATAAAAATAAATGAAAAAAAAGACATAGGAAAACTAGTATAGACAAAATGATTTTTAAAATGATGTAAAGGGCTTTATTCCACCATGTAGAGAACAAAATAAATACAATGTTCATGATACTGACTGTAAGGCAAAAGACTTTTTTTTGAAAGGGTGAGGAAAGGGTAAATACCTAAGATACATATAATGTCAGAAATGATTTAACTTAAAATGTAATTTTCAATGTAAATACATAAAATGAAAAATTGCTGCACTGTGATGTCAATACTGGGAATACTGTACAAACGGGAATTGTAATATAAGCTTCAGAAATACCAACTATTCTGTATCAACACATGATAAACAAACAGCGACATTATGAATAGCTATTAATACAGAATTTTAAGGCATAGAACTATAAAAATCCACCACAAAGGAAACTCTTTAAATATTTTTCTATGTTGTGACAGCTTGTGAAAAAAATCACTGAATGACTTTATTCATTAATATTTATGAAATGTGCTAGGAGTTAGCATTCCTTATTTCAAAGAAATACCATCTTTTACAGGAGGATGAATGAATAAAGGGATGATTAGTGGCAAGAGTGATGAGCTCAGAACTCTTTCTATGGTAGTATGAGAACTGTGCAATAGGTATCTAACCCAGACATGGAGGTAACGGGTGGTTGGCAAGGCTTCTTGGAACATATGAAAGTTGAACAGAGCCTTAAAGAATAAGTAAACATTATCTGGGACGTCCTAGGTGGCTCAGCGGTAAAGAATCTGCCAGTCAATGCAGGAGATCCCAGGGTTGGGAAGATCCCCTAGAGGAGGGTGTGGCAACCCACTCCAGTGTCTTTGCCTTGAGAATCCCATGGACAGAGGAGCCTGGAAGGCTATAGTCCATGAGGTCACAAAGAGTCAGACACAACTGAGCGACTAAACAATAAAAACAAGCATTATCTTAGGGAGAAAGAAACAAACGGGTGAAGAGCAACCTAGAGAGTTAAAGAGAGCAGGCGGTCATGGATACTCACGGGAACATGAAATAAGTCGGGCAAATTCAAGGGACTTCAGGCAGCATGGTGTAAAAATCGTATAATCTGAAGTGGATAATGCTGACACATGAGACTAAATCAGTCATATGTAGATCATACACAATGCTAAGTAGTTTGAACACTATCCACAAGTCAATGGGGAGTTAAAAACTACCATTGGCAACAAGGTGACGAAACTAAGCAAAACCATGTCCGCCATTTGTTTGTAGGGAAAAGACTTCATCCTCCCAGACCTTCCCTCAGTTCCCAAGGGTAGATTCAGTTACTATTAATAATTAGGGAAGTGAGGGAATGCAGAACAAAGGAAAAGTAGTCAAGAAACCACACTGCAGTGATAAAACAGACTCCGAGCTCCTTTTTAGGGGATATACGTAACAATCTGATGCATCTCTCCGAGTTCTTCCATAGGAACTAGGCTGCCACTCAGGTAAAGGGTGGGAACTTTAGGCTGAGAACAAGCACAGACCCCAGACTGGTTGGAATCAGAAGGCTGATGACTGAGATTCCTGTAACACCACCCTCTTATCTTACCACCAGCCAATCAGAAGCAAGCTACATACCCTGATGCCCTCACCCCAAGTTTGCCTTTAATAATTTTTCCCTTAAAACCTGCTGGGGAGTTCGGAGTTTTTGAGCATAAGCTGCCTGTTTCCCGTGCTTGGCCCTTGCAATAAACTTTTCTCTGCTCCAAACTCCATTTCAGTTCGTATGGCCTCACTGTGGTGGCCAAATGAACTTGAGATCAACAATAGTGACAGGACCATAGCTGTGTATCAGAAATGAAAACTGTAGGAATATGATATAAACAGAGCAAGAATGGGAAAAGAGTACTCGATGAAGAGCACTACAATATGATTAAAAAATAATTAAGAATTAAAAATGGAGGATAGTGGAACAGATCCAAGAAATACCACAGAAAATAAGCTAAAACTTTAGTAAAGCCCTTCGAGCTGAAATAGAGTAGGAAATAAAGAAGTAACTTCTGTTGTCTTGAATGGTCATCTAGGTAAGTAATGCTGCTGTTTGATGAACTATACAAATTATGAGAAGACAGGCTTGCAAAATGAGAAGAAGGGGCTGAGTTGATGAGTACTATTTGTAAACTACAGGGTTTTTGAGGTCTGATATCATTAACTTAGAAATATTCAGTGGGGCATCCCAGTTCTAGAGCTTATGAGGCAAAAGATAAAGCAGATGGATATATAGAATTCAAGATCATCAATATAAAGTTGGTAACTGAAACTCAAGTGAAAGATGAAGCCTATGAGGTGTGACAAGGGGGATTAGAATAGAGCCTTGAGAATTACCAATATTTAAAGGAGAGACAGAGGAACCATAGTTAAGATACAAGGCAAGATGAAAACTGCTAAGAAGATGGGGAAAAAAAAGAGGAGTGATTTTTCACAGGAGTCAAGAGATGAAATACTTTCAAAGACTGTAGTATAGGAAACACATGGTGATTTTGCCACCCAGCATGCATTCAGCTCATGTCTGTTGGATACAAGCACACCATTTCCTTTGGGAAACTATTGCCTTTTACTCTCAGGCCAAATTTTTGGAAGATCTTTCCATCTAGCAACATACATCTAGTTTGGGGTCTGTGCCTGGTATGTTTATGTCTATTTGATATGCCTAATCCTCCTTTCAGTTATTGATTCATGAATGATCATGTGACAAAGTTGAATCCAATGATAATAAGACTCTTTATCTGAGAATTCTCCAACATAGGGTACAGCTGTGACTTTGTAACCAGAAGTAGAGACCATACTGTTTCTGAAAAACCACCAAATGGAGACAAAAAGAAGGGAAACAGAGCAAAGATTCACTATAACCTGCCCTGATGCTGCTACTTTTATTTACAGGGGTCAATGAATTCCATTTCTCTGTAAGTAGGTGTGAGTCATTCTTTGTTTTGTTTTCTGTCTTCTTACTTTAAAAAGAAGTGTTCTATAGTATATAAGGGGGTATTCAAGAGTGTCAAATACTAACCAAAATAAGAAAAGATAAAGACAGACATATTTAGCAATGAATAAATTTTTAAACTTGGACAGATATTTTTCATTGATGATTGTGAATAAAAGCAAAAACCAACATATACTGCTCTACTAAGAAAGTTAAGAAATGGGACAATAAGAGAAGCAAGTTTCATGAGGAAGTGGGAAGTAACAGCATTCAAAGTTTATGTCTAGAAATATAGAATATCAATCTCCAAACTACATCCTCCCAGTAAGAAAGGTTTCATTGGGCATTGTTTACTTGTAGTACTCACCTATAAAATGTGCAGGAAATATTAGTGTAAGTGCAATCATTCCTATCTTATATTCACAAAATTATATTTTCTACCACCAGAAATACTCATTTTTAAACACTCCTAATACCTAACAATTTTCCTATTATTTTCAATTATTTGCATAGCTCGTTTTTACTTTTAATTTCAAGTAGTGAAATTTAAATAAAACAGGGTAAAGAAGGAAATGTGTATACTAAAAAATACATTGTAATATAAATCATAGATCCTTTCTTGACACTGTCAACAATGATTAATAGCCTTACATTCTATAAGATGTTCTCAATAATTAAGAGGCTATGATAAGATAAACAAAAAAGAGAAATTTAAGCATAAAATCAAATGGTAGCACCTATTTTAAATAATGTCTACAAAACGTGTTTTTCTATTGCAAAAAAAAAGAAGTTCATTAATTCAATTAACAATACTGTAGTATGTTAAAAGGGTGAAGATTTTAACAATCTTGTTTCTGATTACCCCAAATAAGTTCTAATTTTAATAGTTTAAGTACTCACATGTCCTTCTACTTATTTTGGGTAGTTAGAATCTAGTCTCCAGACTGAAACTCTTTGAAAGAAGGAACACATGAGTAAGACAAACGTCCTGTCAAATTAATGTATTTTGTAAACATTATATAATGAGCCTCATATAAGTGTTTCCTGGTTTCAAAACATATTACAAAGTTATGCAATAAAAGCAATATGGTACTAGCATAAAGAAGACATATAGACTGATGGAAATAGAGACTCCAGAAATAAATCTGCACATATGTGGTCAACTAGTCTTTGATAAGGGTTCTTGAACACATGATGGGAAAAAGATAATCTCTTCAACAAACAGCCCTGGGAACACCGGATATTCACAAGTAAAATAATGCAATTCAATTGAGATCTTATCCCAGACACAGAAATCAACTGAAAACATGTTAAAGACTTAAATTTTATACCTGAGACTTTAAAACTTATAAGGAAACTTGAGGTTTCGAAAAGCTTTATCACATTAGTCTTGACAATGTTTTCATGGATATGACACTAAAAGCACAGGCAACAAAGGCAAAAATAGACAGTGGACTATATCAAACTAAACATTTTTACACAATAAAGGAAACAAAATGAAATGTCAGTATATGGAAGAAGATATTTGAAAAGCCATATATCTTAAAAAGAGAATCTCTAAAATATTTATGGAATTCCTACAACAGTGAAAAAAAAAAAAAAAAAACAGACCAGCCTCTGATTAAAAACTGGTTTAAGGACTTAGGCATTTCTCTAAAGAAGTTATACAAAAGGTCAACAGCTATTTGGACAATGCTCAATGCCACTAATTTTCAGGGAGATACAAATCAAAACCACAATGAGATATCACCCTACATATGTCAAATTGCTGCCTCTCCATTTGAGGTAAGTACATGGAAAGTTCTGTTTTGTCTTCCAGATAACTAGGCCTCCAGTAACTTTCATCTGCTTCTTCAACTCATCGATCTAGTGAGTTCTTATTTTGACTACCATGTATTTCCATACAAGTATCTCTAATTTGTTCATCTTTTAATAATGTGTTTTTTTTCTATTTTGTGTTATCATCTTTAATCTCAAATTATTCATACTTATAGTCTTTTTCTACTTGATCCACTAAATGTGTTTGTCTAGTATAATAGTCTCTATTGTTGTTATTTTTATTTATCTTGTTTTCTGTTTTGTTTTTTTATTATAATTTTGGACGTGACATATCTTGTTTTCCAAAATGGGCTGATATTCCCCCGATTGTTTCCAAACTTTAGTTTATAATTTACATTTGGTAATACACACTAAGGCAAAATTGTTGTCTGAGGAAGGCTTACAAAAGCTGAAAAAGAATAGAAACAAAAGGCAAAGGAGAAAAGGAAAGATATACCCATCTGAATGCAGAGTTCCAAAGAAAACAGCAAGGAGAGATAAGAAAGACTTCCTCAGCAATCAATGCAAAGAAATAGAGGAAAACAATAGAATGAGAAAGACTAGAGATCTACTCAAGAAAATTAGACATACCAAGGGAATATTTCATGCGAACATGGGCATAATAAAGGACAGAAATGGTATGACCTAATAGAAGCAGAAGATATTAAGAAGAGGTGGCAAGAATACACAGAAGAACTATACAAAAAGATCTTCATAACCCAGATAACTATGACGGTGTGATCACTCACCTAGAGCCAGACATCCTGGAATACAAAGTCAAGTGGGTCTTAGGAAGCATCACTACAAACAAAGCTAGTGGAGGTGATAGAATTCCAGTTGAGCTATTTCAAATCCTAAAAGATGATGCTGTGAAAGTGGTGGACTCAATATACCAGCAAATTTGGGAAACTCAGCAGTGGCCACGGGACTGGAAAAGGTCAGTTTTCATTCCAATCCGAAAGAAAGACAATGCCAAAGAATGTTCAAACTACCACACAATTGCACTCATCTCACATGCTAGCAAAGTAATGCTCAAAATTCTCCAAGCCAGGCTTCAATAGTACATGAACCATGAACTTCCAGATGTTTAAGCTGGATTTAGAAAAGGCAGAGGAAACAGAGATCAAATTGCCAGCATCCATTGGGTCACTGAAAAAGTGAGAGAGTTCCAGAAAAATATCTACTTCTTCTTTATTGACTATGCCAAAGTCTTTGACTGTGTGGATCTTATAAACTGTGGGAAATTCCTCAAGAGATGGGAATACCAACCACCTCACCTGCCTCCTGAGAAATCGTTATGCAGGTCAAGAAGCAAAAATTAGAACTGGAAATGGAACAACAAACTGGTTCCAAATCGGGAAAGGAGTATGTCAAGGCTGTATATTGTCACCCTGCTTATTTAACTTATATGCAGAGTACATCACACAAACTGTCGGGCTGGATGAAGCACAAGCTGGAATCAAGATTGCCTGGAGCAATAACCTCCAATATGCAGAGGACACCACCCTTATAGCAGAAAGTGTAGAAGAACTGAAGAGCCTCTTATTGAAAGTGCAAGAGGACAGTGAAAAAGCTGGCTTAAAACTCAACATTCAAAAAACTAAGATCTTGGCATCTGGTCCCATCACTTCATGGAAAATAGATAGGGAAACAATGGAAACAGTGACAAACTTTATTTTCTTGAACTCCAAAATCACTGTAGATGGTGACCACAGCCATGAAATTAAAGGACGCTTGCTCCTTGGAAGAAAAGCTATCACCAACCTAGACAGCATCTTAGAATGCAGAAACATTACTTTGCCAACAAAGGTCCATCTCGTCAAAGCTATGATTTTTCCAGTAGTCATATATGGATGTGACAGTTGGACTGTAAAGAAAGCTGAGAACTGAAGCATTGATGCTTTTGAACTGGGATGTTGGATAAGACTCTTGAGAGTCCCTTGGACTACAAGGAGATCAAACCAGTCAATCTTAAAGGAAATCAGTCCTGAGTATTCATTGGAAGGACTGATGCTGAAGCTGAGGCTCCAATACTTTGGCCACTTGATATGAAGAACTGACTCATTGGAAAAGACTCTACTGCTGGGAAAGATTGAAGGCAGGAGGAGATGGGGATGACAGTGGATGAGATGGTTGGACGGCATCACTGACTCAATGGACATGAGTTTGAGCAAGCTCCAGGAGTTTGTGATGGACAGGGAATACTGGCTTGCTGCCATCCATGGGGTCACAAAGAGTCAGATATGACTGAGTGACTGAACTGAATACAGACTAGGGCTATTATGAAGTTTATATCTCTGTTGATGAGTTTATGGAATAGGTCTGAAAACATACCACAAGATGAAATACCTCTGGAGGTATATTCTGGGCTCAAGGATTTTCCACCCATTGCTTCTCACTGCTGGTGTTTTCTGAGAATTTCCCCATGACCTCTCTGTAGAGCCATATTTGCACTGGTGTGGATGAAAAGTGGGATGTCTGGGGACCTGGCAAGTATGCTTTCTCCTATTATCCATTCCTACCATAACCAGATTCAAGAGTCACTTTGACTCCATGAGCAGTACTAGCCCTTTTCTGTTCTTTCTCTGCCAAACAGACTTTCAATAGAAAAGGGGAAATTTTATAATTAAAAGCACTCCATTTCAATATAAGACATTTATAAAATACTCAGTTTTTTAAAAGAACTGAGTAGACTTGAAAGGACTTTTTACCAACTAGTTTTGAAGTTCACTCTATTGCCCATGCACTAAAGAAAAAAAAAAGCCTTAGATAAAATATTTACCTTTACATAAATAAATGAACAACCCCAAATTAAGGATACAGCCTAAAACTTGATCCTACAACTATCACAGCTGGGAAAGTCATTAAGAGGCAGCTGGCAGCTGAAACCCTGCCAACCTGAGTCTATCATTCTCAATGTTTGTGGTATTAGAGGGAAAATTTAGTTCCCAATAAACACAATCTCAAAAGCCCACCCAGTTCTTCCAACTTCTTGACCTTTAACAAATTGGCAACCCACTGTCTAAATAACTTGATGATTTTGATGATCTTTGGCAAAGGAATATTAAGGCCTCAGATTATGACTTCAAAAACTTACACCCAATATGACTTAATGACTAACTTACAGTCAGGCTACTAATTAAGTTAGACAAACATTTACTTAGAAATTTAGCATATTATATGCTTTTTCCCTTCTCCAGTATTCCTTTTACTATTAAATAATTAGAACACAACTGAAGAACACAAGATGGTTGACAAACTCATAGTCTTTATACCAAGTTATTAAAATTAATTATGTCCAAAGCAATACTGTTTGAACCCTGAAGCTAGTACTCACATAAAGAAATTCCACAACTTAAGCAGTTGATATTCATAGGAAAATACATTAAAAAGATTGGAACACATGGAGTTATTTTGAGATGCTACCCTAATAAAAATGTCAATTCAAATTGTCTAATATGGTCCACATGATTAAATATACAGATGTAATTAGTAATTTACTGTTTTAGAAATACCTTTTATCTCTAGAAAATGAGCTTGCATTATATTTAAAGGAGAATGGGCAAAAGGCAGAAATCACAAGTATATATCCCAACATATTTTCTTCTACATACATCATTTTTAAGATGAAATGTACATAATAAACAAAACATGCAAATAATTTCAGCTTTTTAAACAGCTTTGAGGTATAATTGATATACAAAAAACGTGGACATGATTAATGTATATCATTTGATGAGTAAGGAGATTTGCATGCATATGTGAAACCATCACCAAAATCAAAGTGATAAATATATCCATCACCTCTAAAAGCTTCCTGCTTTGTTTTGTTTTTGTGGTTAAGACCATTTAACATGAGATCTATTTCTAACCATTTTTTTCAATGTACAATACTGACTTTTTAGCTATAGGCATTATACGGTATAAGAGATCTCTAGAACTTGTTCATCTTGCATACCTGCAACTTTATAATTGTTGAACAGCAATGCCCCAATACCCCCATCCTCACCCTCTGGCAAACACCATTTTATTCTTTGTTTCTTTGTGTTTCACTACTTTAGATAGTGAATCATTCAGCATTTATACTTCTGTGCGTGCTGCTAAGTCGCTTTAGTCGTGTCCAACTCTTTGCGACCCTGTGGACTACAGCCCACCAGGCTCCTCTGTCCATGGGATTCTCCAGGCTAGAATGCTAGAATCAGTTGCCACACCCTCCTGCAGGGAATCTTCCCAATTGAGAGACTCAACCCACGTCTCTTACATCTCCTGCACTTCCAAGTGGGTCCTCTACCACTTGCATAACCTGGGAAACCCATTTATCCTTCTACAGCTGGTTTATTTCTCTTAGCATAATGTCTACCATGTTCATCCATGTTGTCACAAATGTCAGAATTTCCTTTTTTAAATGGCCGAGTAATATTTAATTGTGTGTAATACCACATTTTTTTTTTAAATCTATTCATCCGTCAATAGACACTTAGGATGTCTCCATGTCTTGGCAGTTGTGAATAATGATGCTACAGTTGACATGGGAGTGCAGATATTCCTTTCAGACTCTGATTTCAATTATTTTGGCTACAGACCCAGAAGTGGGATTGATGAATCACAAACTGTCGTTTTTAATTCTTTTGAGGAAGTTCCATACTGTGGTACCTAGTGGCTATACCATTTTACATTCCCACCAATAGTGTAGAAGCACTTCAATTTCTACATATCCTTATCCACACATATTACCTTTATTTTATTTCTTTACGGATAATATCCATCCTAACAGGTGTTAGGTGATACTTCATTATCATTTCTATTCACATTTCCCAGGTGATAAATTACATTGAACATCTTTTCATATACCTGCTGGACATTTGCATGTCCAACGGTGAATTCAATACTATCTCCATCAAAAGACAAATGGCATTTTTACACAAATAGAAACACAATCCTAAAACTCATATGAAATCACAAAACACCATAAACAGCCACTCAATCTTGAGAAAGAAGAAAAGCATTCCACTTTCTGACTTCAAAATATATTAAAAAGTTACAGTAATCCAAACAGTATGATACTGGCATAAGGACAGATATATACATCAATAGAACAGAATACAGAGCCCAGAAATAAATGCATACATATACAGTCAACTGAGCTATAAGAATGAAGAATACACAATAGGGAAAGGAGAGCCTCTTCAACTAATGACCCAGGGAAAACTGCATGTCCACATGAATATAAAATAAGATCAGATCTGTATCTTATACCACACACAAAAATCAATTAAAATGGATTAAAGAGTGAAATGTAGTATCTGAAACTGTAAAAACCTAGAAGAAAACACAGGAAAAAATAACTTCACTTTTGTCTTTACAATAATTTCTTGGATATAGCAATAAAAACAAAGGCAGCAAAACAAGAAGAGAAAAGTGGGACCACATCAAACTAAAAAGCTTCTACACAGCAAAGCAAACAGAATGAAAAGACAATCTAAATAATAGAAAATATTTTCCAACCATGTATGTGATAAAACATTGATACCCAAAATATATAAAGAACTTCTAGAGTAACTAAACTGTAAAATAAACAAAAAAATAAAAGTTAACAAAGGCCTTTGATATTTTTTCAAAGTATTATTTTAAAAAATTTAGTACCAATGTTGGATCAAGAAAACTGCATTAACTACTCCCAAATATATACATCAATTTGTTGTTTCTTAGACAGAAAAAAAAAATCACTGAAAACTATAAAAAAGGATTATGTATAAAACATTTTTGTTCAACTTATTTATTCTTTACAAAATATTCACTGCAGCATTATAATACAACACAATGGTTATGCTTTGTCAACTTCTCTGCAAATTTTAAGTTTTGTTAAAGCAAATTATACCCTTGACATGATTTGGGCTTCCCTGGTGTCTCAGACAGTAAAGAATCCACCTGCAATGCAGGAGACTGAGGTACAATCCCTGAGTTGGGAAGATCCCCTGAGGAAGGGAATGGCTATCCACTCCAGCATTCTTGCCTGCAGAATTCCATGGACAGAGGAGCCTGGCAGGCTACAGTCCATGTGGTTGCAAGACATTATTATAGTTATTGTGCTCAGTCATGTAAGACTCTTTGTGGTCCCATGGACTGCAGCCTGTGAGGCTCCTCTGTCCATGAATTTTCCACTCAAGTATACAAGAATTTTTCAGTCAAGTATACTGGAGTAAGTAGCCATTCCCTTCTCCAGGTGATCTTCTTGACCCAGGGATCAAACTCATAACTCCTGGGTCTCCTGCATTGCAGGCACGTTAACCTCACCAGGGTTGTTTTTATTTTTGTTTGTTTTTAATTGTGTTGGCAAAAAATTTCGTTACAGTTGTTCTCTAAAATGTATGGGAAAGTCCAAATGAACTTTTGGCCAGCTCAACAGATCCTAATGGTTGTTACAGGATCGACTATTTCTGTTATCCTAATGGATTGCTCTCATATTAGTGAAATTCCCTTGAAAATATTCATTTCTGATTCAAACACTTATGAACCAAAGGCTTGACACAAAATGTACATTTGTCTCACAACAAAAGCCTTTTTTTTGGGGGGGTGCAGCATCACTCACAGATTTTAAGGATTCATTACAAAACATATGCCTCATATCTGAAACTATCTTTTAGCATTTATTTACTTATGGTGTAAATAAGAAGCATTAGAATCCCAAATTATGACAAGCTGGCCCATGGGTTTGATACAGTTTTTGCTGCTTCTCCTAATCCTCTCCACCATTTACCCGCTCACCATAAATGGTCATCTAGGTAGGACAGGTAACTCCACCAAGCTTCTCCAGTTGAGTAATCCATGGAGATTATTATTTTAAAAGAGCTACTCAAGAAGGAAAAAAAAGCAGAATATTGGTTTTGTTAATTCTATAATCATTTAATCTAGTTTAGAACATGTATTTATTGCCATGGACTCTGATGCCAGGCACACTATAATTTTTTGTGTGTGAAGTGTCTTATTAAAAGAATAAAGAAAATGAGAAGTATGTATTTATGAACTTAAATGTTAACCAGGCATATTTAATAAAAAATGATAAAATCACCACAGTTTTACCTGTGTAAAATATCCAATACCAAGAAAAATGATGACAGTATACTGCAATAATTAGGTGTGCAAGCTCTAGACACAGACTGAGTTGATAGTCAAAGGTCATTACAAATTGCATGCCCTTGGGAATGTCACCTGCCACTATGTGACTCAATTTCTTTGAGAAAAGGATATATACTATCTTGAGTATTAAATGAACTATAACTTTAAAAGAGCATTTTACATCATTCTTGACAAGTAGCAAGCAATCTCAGTTAAGTCGTGTCCAACTCTTTGTGACCCCATGGACTGCAGTACGCCAAGCTTTCCTGTCCATCACAAACTCCCGGAGCTTGCTCAAACTCACATCCATCGAGTTGGTGATGCCATCCAACCATCTCATCCTCTGTCATCCCCTTCTCCTCTCATCTTCAATCTTTCCTAACATCAGGGTTTTTTCAGATGAGTCAGTTCTTCGCATCAGGTGGCCAAAGTATTGGAGCCTCAGCTTCAGCATCAGTTCTTCCAATATTCATTCAGGACTGATTTCCTTTAGGATGGACTGGTTGGATCTCCTTGCAGTCCAAGGGACTCTCAAGAGGCTTCTCCAACACCACAGTTCAAAAGCATCAATTCTTCGGTGTTCAGCCTTCTTTATGATCCAACTCTCACATCCATACATGACTACTGGAAAACCATAGCTTTGACGAGATGGACCTTTGTTGGCAAAGTAATGTCTCTGCTTTCTTTTTTTTTTTTTAATTTTTTTTATTAGTTGGAGGCTAATTACTTCACAACATTTCAGTGGGTTTTGTCATACATTGATATGAATCAGCCATAGATTTACACTTATTCCCCATCCCGATCCCCCCTCCCACCTCCCTCTCCACCCGATTCCTCTGGGTCTGTGGTACATGTCTCTGCTTTCTAAGACACTCTCTAGGTTGGTCATAGCTTTTCTTCCAAGGAGCAAGCATCCCTGCTCCTCTGTCCATGGAATTGTCTAGGCCAGAATACTGGAGTGGGTACCTGTTTCCTTCTCTAGGGGATTTTCCCAACTCAGGGATCAAACCCAGGTCTCTTGCATGCAGGTGGATTCTTTATCATCTGAGCCACAGGGAAGCCCACAGTAAGTAATCTAATTAATGATTAACTGATTTACGAGTGAAGGTATGATATTTTATTTAAAAAAAAATCATGAAGGACACATACATTGTATTAATGCTTAATGTACTATGCATAATATATTAATAGGTTCTTTAGAACATCACATGGTTAAGACAAGCAACTGAATATAAATAATTTAAATTTGTAAAATAATTATATCCTTAGATACTACATAATATGTATTTGCTTAGGCATTAAAAAAACCACCAATGAAGAACCAATTAATATTAATACATTTCCAAATTCACAGTGAATAAGGTAGTTACAACTCTTTGAATTTCTAGTTTTCCTTCATTCTTAGCTGATGAAACTATTTTAAAAAATCAACTACCAAGAAAAAGCATTTAAACTGAAAGACTCAATCAAAACATGATCAACGCAATCCAACATAATCCAACGTTTTAACACTCTTTTCCTCCTGCATGCACTAAATACTTTTTCTTATTAGGAAACTAGGATCATTACAATGATCTCATTCCCCTTGCAATTGAGGAACATTTATCTCAGGGCAAACTGTACAATATTACCATTGTGATTTCACAAAAAATGAAAAGCAAGCATGATTAATCATAATACTCAAAAGGGGCTAGTGTTCACCACTAATTCTGCTTTCTCTATAAAATGATTTCAGGAACAAAATGAAAACTGAAAACTAACCCATTCATATAAGATGTCAAGTTGCTAACTCATCTGACTTACTAAAATGCAGTTTTTATTCCATAAATTTTAACCTAATAGTAAGCCTTTAATTTCAACAATGTTAAATAGTACAATGGACAGGTTGACTAGAGCAAATAAGAGACCCAGGATATGAGACCTTGTTCCACAACTGACAGACTGCACAAACTTGAGAAAATCATTCAGGTTCAAGTGCCTACTGCTAAACTCTCAGAAGTATTTTAAGATAAATGATCATAATTCTCCAACAGATGAGAGATCATGGTCGTATAAACCTGTGGATGCTCAGATAAACATTAATTATGACACGAGTTAAATTCAATTAAAAATGCAAACCAGACTTTAATTTTAGTATTAAGGGAAGCCAATATGAATTTCATTAAAATGCTAACAGCTGGAAATACTACAAAAATAAGGATTACAATGTTACTATTGAATAATATTTGAGAAAATACATTCACATAACATTTTTACATTTGAAAATATATCACATAAGAGTATGAAGCACAAACTAAGTAAGATTTTAGAGGTATCTCTTAACAGACTTCAAATATTGTTAGGTTATATTCTGTCAAAAGCCAAAAAACTGAGGGTCCAATTTTTTAAATACTTAAATTGCAAACAATATATTTTACAAAATTTCAAAAGAATCTGTTTCAGTCAGAAGAAAAAAATCAACTTCAAAACGTCAGCTTTTTTTTCTGAAATAGCTATAAATGCCATCAGTTTTTGTGCATCTCTTTAAAAGTTATTTAACATCTTAACATTGAAGTTGAATCTGAGGGAAAAAAAGGACTAATTTAAAATAGAAAAGCTTCAAGAATATGTTTTGTGAATAACAGAAAATGCTAACAAGGACTTCCTAGCAAATTATTGAAATGAATAAATCAAAGAGGGGCTTCTGAGGTAGTGCAGTAGTAGAGAACTGGCCTGCTAATGCAGGAGAGGGAAGAGATGCGGGTTCATTCCCTGGGTCAGGAAGATCAACTGGAGAAGGAGATGGCAATCCATGCCAGTTTTATTGCCTGGAAAATTCCACGCACAGAAGAACCTGGTAGGCTACAGTCTATAGGGTCCCTAAGCGTGGGACACAGTTGAGCAACTGAACACACATGCAAAGCAGAGACAGAAATCCTAAATGCAACTCTGGATAGCCAGATATTTACAAACATACTGTTTCTTAAACTGATTTAATATGTGCTCCCTGTAGGGAGGGTTTTAGAGTAGCAAGACATGCATGTACATGAACACACGTGATAAAATTGTTTCCAATTTATATGGCCATAGATAGAGAACCCCAGGAGAAACTGAGTAGCTTCCTTGGGACAAAGGAGCATTACCTACTGGCGACTTTCACATGATCTGTGAAGCTTCTGAAGCTTTTAGACTCAGGATTTACACTGTGGTTCTAGAACTGATATCAACAGTATCGGTTCAGTTCAGTCGCTCAGTATGTCTGACTCTTTGTGACCCCACGGATTACAGCACACCAAGCTTCCCTGTCCATTACCAACTCAACTCCTGGAGCTTGCTCAAACTCATATTCATCGAGTCAGTGATGCCATCCAACCATCTCATCCTCTGTTGTCCTCTTCTCCTCCCACCTTCAATCTTTCCTAGCATCAGGGTCTTTTCAAATAAGTCAGTTCTTTGCATTAGGTGACCAAAGTATTGGAGTTTCAGCTTCAGCATCAGTCCTTCCAATGAATACTCAGGACTGATTTCCTTTAAGATTGACTGGTTGGATCTCCTTGCAGTCCAAGGGACTCTCAAGAGTCTTCCCCAACACCACAGTTCAAAAGCATGTTCCACTAATTCAGTGTATATTTGTTACTCATAGTATTTCAAATGAACTCAGAAAAGTCTCCATCATCCATCAGCAGAAAAGACAACCAGTGCTGAAGTTGCCTCAACTAGGAGTTTTCCACAAGTTTGTAATTACTGTTTTTGAAGAAATATTTTCAGAATTAATATTCCACAGAATATGTTTTCAGTATGGCTACTCTGAATAATTTGAAGTTTAGCCTTGGATCATGACAACAGGGTGGGGAGGGGGACGGTGCACATAAAACGCAGAATTGGTTTCACAGTATTTCATCATGAACTTTTATGGTAAGAAATAGATGTATGTAATATACTACTGTAATTATTACAGGGCTGTTGAACAGTGATACCTAGCCCTCAGTACACCTTAATCTCAGTACCTGCAAAAGTTAGGGATTTTATGTTTATTTACATACAACAGAAACCTCACTTGGCTAAAATGAGAGTGTATGATGAGTTCTTGCTGATTTTGCTAGAATTCCAACTTAGAAGCTAAGTGAAGCAACAAAGAGAATGTCTAGATTGAAATTAATTCTGAATCAAACAACAAAAGCTTGTAGACAGCATCAAAGTTGTAGGAAGCTTGTAAAGCTGTGTTAAAAAGAAATGAAATGCTAGAAGTAGATATATGCTATTAAATATTAGGAAAGCACATTCAGTAGAAAGTCAGATAAAATATCGATTTGCAAGAATGGGTAGGCAGTGTAGAAGTATGAATAAGGACTCTGGAAAAAAATTTTCTACCTCCAGAACAATGTAAAATGCTGAGTTCATTTCTAGTGGCATATTGAAGCAAAGTCCCATAGAGGAAAAAGAATCATCTGTAGAAAACAATATAGCTATTCTTAGGCTACTTACTAGCTAAAATTCTGAGAGACAGACAAAAGGAGGTAGAGAAAATGACCTAAAATAAATGGGAATAAGAATAGAGTAAATACACTATAGAAATAAGCACCAAAAAATGTAAACATACAAAGTGATTGGGCACCCTAGAGTGTCATGACAAAAGAGAATGTATCAATCAAGAAGATGAATATGAAACCCCTAGCTCAAATGTCCAAAAGAGTTATTAATAAATTCTATTTAACAGCAGAGATGATGAGTTGTCTATCCTTATGTGGCTTACCTATTTTCACCTAGAGAGAGCAATCATCAAATTCTAGAGCCCAGAACATACAAAATTAAGTGAAGGTAGATAACAAGTTATCAAAGAAGAATACTCATCTTCTTTCAATAAGACCAGATGTCCAGGTCTTCATTAATCTAATCTCATGGCACAGAAGAACTACCAAACATTACTGTAAACTCATTATTGGTAATCTATATGAAATCATGAATATTTCATCAAGCATTAATTCTAAAGTCAAAAAAAGTTTTTCAGCTTTTACAGTAGAAAGAAATGTGGAGGACCACTTAGTCCAACATGGAGCAATATTTGGAGTAAATGCTTTATGTGAATTTAGAGAAGGGAGCAATGGATTCTGTAAGAACAAATCAAGGGAAAGTGAACTTTCTTTTCTGATATGAATACAGATAAGTAAATCAAAGGGAAACTACAATGTATTTTTCTATTGCTTTAGTAAAAGTTTTTTATTCTAAGAAAATATGTATTTAAAAGATTTTTGATAACAACCTTCAACAACCTTTATGTACTGTGTAGTTTTTCATCCATTTACTGATCAGTCATAGCCAGAAGTGCAAGACACAGCTCATAAGCACATATTCTTGAATCAGAATGCTCAGGTTTGATTTGGGCTTCATGCTTCTTAACCATATGAACTTGTACAAGCTACTTAACCTTTCTTAGTTGTATAAGACTATGTGAGATAACTGATGGCCAAAAATCCTTGTTCAATATCAACTTTAATTATTAACTTATTTAATACTCAACTCTCACAAATGCTATGAAATATACTGTCTCCAATTTTAAAAAAAAGAAAATAACACTGTTGGTGGGAATGCAAACTAGTACAGCCACTATGGAGAACAGTGTGGAGATTTCTTAAAAAACTGGAAATAGAACTGCCATATGACCCAGCAATCCCACTCCTGGGCATACACACCGAGGAAACCAGATCTGAAAGAGACACGTGCACCCCAATGTTCATCGCAGCACTGTTTATAATTGCCAGGACATGGAAGCAGCCTAGATGCCCATCAGCAGATGAATGGCTAAGGAAGCTGTGGTACATATACACCATGGAATATTACTCAGCCATTAAAAAGAATTCCTTTGAATCAGTTCTAATGAGATGGATGAATCTGGAGCCCATTATACAGAGTGAAGTAAGCCAGAAAGATAAAGAACATTACAGCATACTAACACATATATATATGGAATTTAGAAAGATGGTAATGATAACCCTATATGGAAAACAGAAAAAGAGACACAGAAGTACAGAACAGACTTTTGAACTCTGTGGGAGAAGGTGAGGGTGGGATGTTTTGAAAGAACAGCATGTATATTATCTATAGTGAAACAGATCACCAGCCCAGGTGGGATGCATGAGACAAGTGCTCGGGCCTGGTGCACTGGGAAGACCCAGAGGGATCGGGTGGAGAGGGAGGTGGGCGGGGGGATCGGGATGGGGAATACATGTAACTCCATGGCTGATTCATGTCAATGTATGACAAAACCCACTACAATATTGTAAAGTAATTAGCCTCCAACTAATAAAAATAAATGAAAAAAAAAAGAAAATGAAATGAGTTGCAGAGAAATCACAACCTATGTCCTAGGTTATCTAGGAATAGCTCATCACTTTTTTAGTGTACTTCCTATGATTTAACAGCATATTTCTGCAACAACTAGAAAATTTGCAATTTTAGATTTCAGGCCTAATTATCCTAATTTTAGTACTATTAGAGTCCCCATATGTATGTAACTTTGCATTCCACTAAGTGGTATCCTATATTGTCCCTAAAACAATGATTGAAAAACAAGAAATTTAATAAGCATTAAGCAAAACTAAAATTTTACATTGGCTTAGATTCTTACCACCAAGATATGAATACACATTTACAAATCATGTTAAACAGTTCATATTTCCCCAAATATTTTTTTTTTTGGTCATTGCTATTGTTCTTTACTGCTCTGTACTATTGACTAAAATACCACTGATGAATACATAAACTCCCTCTCTTGCGACAAATGAAGCATTTCTATTTGGCTTTCATTAAAAATTTAAGGCAATGAGAAGCATTTAATATGAAGCTGTGGATATCCCTGGGAACCTTTGTTCTCATCCTACGTTTCAGTATTTTCTACAGTAGTTCTGTAGAAAATAGTTCTGTCTGCTTGCGATTGGAGGAAGAGTACTGAGTTCTGGAAATAAAGCTGTCCTCCTGGCTCTTCATGGAGAAGGCAATGGCAACCCACTCCAGTACTCTTGCCTGGAAAATCCCATGGACAGAGGAGCCTGGTGGGCTGCAGTCCATGGGGTCGCTAAGAGTCGGACACGACTGAGTGACTTCACTTTCACTTTTCACTTTCACGCATTGGAGGAGGAAATGGCAACCCACTGCAGTGTTCTTGCCTGGAGAATCCCAGGGACGGGGGAGCCTGGTGGGCTGCTGTCTATGGGGTCGCACAGAGTCGGACATGACTGAAGCGACTTAGCAGCAGCAGCAGCAGCCTGGCTCTTCAAATAAACTTAGAGTTATCTCAGAGAAAATTCAACTAAATAACTTCCCTCTTTTTTTTTCATTTATTTTTATTAGTTGGAGGCTAATTACTTTACAATATTGTAGTGATTTTTGCCATATATTGACATGAATCTGCCACGGATTTACATGTGTTCCCCATCCCGATCCCCCCTCCCGCCAATAACTTCCCTCTTAGAATGTGCATGTGGCATACTTAGTAAAAAATCTGTATAAGTACAAACTGGGAATCTCAGCTTTGATAACTCCTTAGTGATTCTGAGACATTCTTATACATGTACTCTGATTCCAGAGTACATATGGAAAGAATCAAGAGGCATTTCCCTAGATGGGAACAAATGCAGGTTTTAGCATCAGAATGACCTATGTTGGAAAACCACTTTATTCACTAGTTTGGTGTTTGAATTTACTTGGTTACCTGAGATTGAGTATATTTACTTGTGAAATGAATGTGATGAATGATGTTCACTTCTGAAAGATTCTGAATGAAATCAAATAGAGAAATATTACACTGAATACAATAGGAAGGGGCTCAGCACAGGCTTGTTTTCTTCCATTTCCTTTCTCATGGACACCCATAACTAAAGGTCTGTCTTCTCCTTTGATGAGATTTCAAGCAAGGTATAAGTTGATCCTTGAACAACACAGGTTTGAACTGCACGGGTCCACTTTTATGCACTTTTGATACATACATACGACAGTCCTATGCAATCCATGGATGTGGAAACCTAGATATGGAGGGCTGACTGTAAAGTTACCTGTGAATTTTCAACTGTGCCTGGGGTTAGTGCCCCAAACCCTGCAGTGTTCAAGGATAAGGAAATCAGAAACTACATCCAGACAGGCAAAAGTTAAAATACTAGGGAAATTTATGATATTAGTAATCATTAAGTAATATTCATTTAAATTATACTATTTGTTAGGCATTGTACTAAAGTGCTTTCTATGCATTATCTCATTTATTCTTTCAAAAACTGTTAATATGACAGCTAATTTTATCTATAAACTTGACTGGGCCAAGAGTACCTACACATTTAGCCAAACTACTCTGGTTGTGCATAAGGATTTTTGTGGATGAGATTAACAATGAACCAGCAAAGTGAATAAAAAATATTGTCCTCCTCAGTGTGGGTGGGGCCCATCCAATCAGTTGAAGAAAGACCTTATTAGCACAAAAGGCTGAGTAAGAGGAAACTCCTTCTGCCTGACTACATGAACTAGACATTCCTCTTTTCTGGTCTTCAGAATTAAACTGAGAAGAAGAAGAAGAAGGAAAAAAAAAATATATATATATATATTTCTTTTTTTTTTGCGGGGGAGGTATCTGGAGCCTGTCAGCTTTCAAACTGGAATGTGCCACTAGTTCTCCTGGGTCTCACCTGCCAATTGCATTTCTTGGGAGTTGTCAGTAGCCATAGCTGAGAAACCAATCCCTTACATTCTTTCCCTTCCCCCTTCTGTGCCTTCTTCCTCTCCCTCCTCCACTCCCTCCTTTCCTTTCTCTCTATATTTAGCCCTACTCTATGCGGAACACCAACTAATAAAGTTAACTTCTGCTGCAAACTCAATTTTTTTATGTAGCTTTTAAAGCTGTTACGGATCACAGTGCTAGTTAAGTGGGAGAGCTGGAACTTACAGCTAAACCGAGTGTATATTCAAAGTTCATGTTGTTAATATTAATAGAATGCACTGTTTAGGCAACATAGGCCAAGTGCAACTCACTGCATCTGTTTTCTCACAGTCCAGAAGTTGGAATCTACAGGTGTCAGTTACAAAAAGATTGAAGCACCTTGGCATAATACACAGAATAGCTCCAAGGCAATGGGAGATGATGGACAGTCTACTTGAGAATGGAGAGAATACAAGAAGTGGTAGAAACTGTCAAGGACAAACCCACGTTTCCCCAGTTTGAAGAGAGCTGCAGGGAAATAGCTCCATTCAAGTCTAACACTGTGAGAAGGAAGGACCAATAGTGCCAACTGTTTCAGCTTTTCAAGAAGAGCCAGAAATTTAAGTTTGATGAGAACACGCACTTTTTAAATGTTGGCAAATAACACAATTTGTATCGAGAAACAGCAAAATATGTCTGTATGCCAATTGCAAGCAAAGACCAAGGTAGAAGGAAGATTAAAAAAAAAAAAACTACATACACAAAGCATACACATACATGCATACATATATATACACATTATATTTTGTATATATATAACTGAACCGCTTTGCTATACACCAGAAACTAACACAATATTGTAAAATATACTTCAATAGAAAAAAAAGTGTATGTGTATATATACATATCAAATGTTTATATTATATATATATATATATATATATATATATATAAAACAAAGATCCATCTAGTCAAGGCTATGGTTTTTCCAGTAGTCATGTATGGATGTGAGAGTTGGACTATAAAGAAAGCTGAGTGCTGAAGAATTGGTGCATTTGAACCGTGGTGTTGGAGAAGACTCTTGAGAGTCCCTTGGACTGCAAGGAGGTCAAACCAGTCCATCCTAAAGGAAATCAGTCCTGAATATTTATTGGAAGGACTGATGCTGAAGCTGAAACTCCAATACTTTGGCCACCTGATGCAAAGAACTGACTCATTTGAAAAGAACCTGATGCTGGGAAAGATTGAGGGCAAGAGGAGAAGGGGACGACAGAGGATGAGATGGTTGGATGGCATCACCAACTCGATGGACATGAGTTTGAGCAATCTTCAGGAGTTGGTGATGGAGAGGGAGGCCTGGCGTGCTGCAGTGCTTGGGGTCACAAAGAATCAGAAACAACTGAGAGACTGAACTGAACTGATACATACAATATGTAACAACATATAGTATGTGTGCATATTATAATACATATATGTACATTGATATTGCAGATACTATGTTTATAATATATACACCTATATAAATATGTACTATGAATTTCAGGTATAATTTAATCAATGGATATGTAACTCCTTGGTATGTATAGAGGTTCTGTTTTTTAGATTCTTCTAGATAACGTATGGCTTGGTGTTAGGAACGCATTAGGCCTTTCATTAGTGATGCATGTTAGGGAGGTAGGTATGGTCATAATCATTTTTTCACGTCACTTAAATGTTTTCCAGGGCAATGTTTTAGGCACAATGTTTACACACAAATATATTACCTCCTAGCAGCTCTAATGTAAGGAAGTCAAAGTAACGACATATTCATTAAGTATACTAAGAGATATAGTGTGTCAGAGAGACAGTAGGAAAAGAGAAGAATGAACATCACAGAACATGTACTGGAAGTGTGCATCTACTAAATTGATCACACGGGAGTTGACTTTTTGTGGAGTTTGCTCAGCGTTCAAATGTTCTTTCGATGAATTTATAGGGGAAAAAGAGGTCTCCCCATCCTATTCCTCTGCCATCTTCAGGAGTTGACTTTTTAAAGGTTTGAGCTCAGAAATGAGGACGATGGACAAGAGTATTTTGATGCCTCTGCAAGATCAAGTTATTGTCAGTCACATACTCTTTCTACATGAAGGGTGGCTGCATTTGATTCTAGTTATGATCTAACAAGAAGAACCAAGTAGTATAGCTAACACAGTTTGATGGATGTCTAACAACTATTTTCTTACCATATTCTTCCTCAGTCAAGAAATGAGCTGCAGGGGAGGGACTGGAGTTCGAGAATAGCAGATGCGAACTATTAAATATATGATGGATAAACAGCAAGGTCCTACTGTATAGCACAGTATGTATAGCATACTATATTCAGTATCTTCTGACAAATCATAATGGAAAAGGATATGGAAAAGAATATATATATATGTATGTTGAACATAGGACATATATACATACATATACTATACATATATAGTATGTTGGACAGGGAAGCCTAGTGTGCTACAATCCATGTGGTTGCAAAGAGTTGGACACATCTGAGCAACTGAACTGATAAAGTATGTATGTATAACTGAATATATATGTGTGTGTGTATATATGTCTGTATGTGTGTGTATATATATATGTATATAGTCATATGTATATAGAGTCAGTGTGCTGTATAGAAGAAATTAACTATGCTATAAATCAACTATACTTCAATGACGTTTTTTAAAAGTGAGTTGCATAATAGAGGAGGAGGGAGACCCCAGACACGCACTTAACAGTCTGGGGAGATAACCATAATATCTGTGACTGTTTCTGTAGAACCCCTATGCACTGCCTATTTCATTTTAAATGTACTCCTACAATGATCCTGTTGATGAGGAATGACTTAGGGACTGAAACGTTCAAAGATAATATTTGTAATGGAAGAAAAACCACTTCAGAAGCAAAGGCTCTTGGGTAAGAAGAATCAATATTCCAAGCAGCACTCAGACCTGAAGATTGATTTCTTCATCCCAAGCATATTAATAGTGTTTTTCAAAACTGGTCTAAAGAACATGTATACTCCAGCATCTCCAGGAGTGCCTGTTAAAAATGCAGACCCCAAAGCCCAGAAAATAATACTTCACCCATTACTTGTCCTAATTTTTTGCATTCCAATATTAGAGTCACTGAATTAAGAAAAAATTATTTTTCCACAACTACCACAGAGGGCAGTCATATGCAAGTTATTTCACAAAGTAAACTATCATATTCTGATTTTTAAAGTATTATTTATGAGAAATGCACTTCTGTGTTAAATAACCTCTTGTAGGAGAAATGACAGAAATAAAAATGTCAGTAACATTAAAAACAGTCACCCTACTATTTAGAGGCCAAACTTCAAACTCTTAGCAACCACTTAGAAAACGTGCTTTTTAACCATTGCAGATATAGTTTCAGAGCTAGATTCAACTGGCATATCGGCAGGTAATAGAACTTAAAAAGACTATGAGAGACATTCTTGGCCAACTACTCAGAAACTACGTTCATCCCTCACCACTGTTTCTTAATGAGAACCAGAATTTGTTTAGGTATCACCAACTCCTTCTAGAGAAGAATCTAGGCCTCTCCTTCACATCAGGGGTGAATATTTTGGTCCATTCTGATTATGATAATTATGTAACAGGGAAGAGGCAATTTTGACTCCATGTTGGATCTGTTTCTATGACTTTAACCTTTGCTGCCCATTGCTTTTGTTATTATAACCATATATAATGGCCTGACTTGGGGAACTCTGCCCCTCTGCCTAAATGTTAAAAATGACTTTGTTCTGAATGTAAACACCAGTGGATGACTACAGGAAGAAAGAAATTAATATACCCCCCCCACAAAAGCTGGCCACTCCAGAAGATATTGGTAAGATTAATGGCTTTACTCCCTCACCTTCCCTGCTCTGTTATATAGAAGAACCTGGTATCCAGACTCCAATTAGATGGTTCTTTCGAGACATTAGTCTGCAATCTTCTCTGCCAGGTAGCTTCCTGAATAAAGTCATACTCCTTGCCTAAACACCTCCTCTGTAGACTCACTGGTCTGTCATGCAGTGAGCAGAGTAAGCATGGACTTAGTGACAATTACACTCCCCTTCTCCATTGTTAGTTTAGGGAAATGTGATATACTTAGGCCTGTGATAAACTTACAATAAAAGAAACACAAGACTGTCTGGTGGGCAACTCCTGAGGGTGGTCTCCTTTACATTCTGGCCTCCACACCCTTGTGTGTGGATATGATGCTTGGATTTGTGGCAACCATTTTGTAAATATGGGAAACAAGCCTAGAGACTAAAAAAAAAAAAAAAAAAAAAGTACTAAAAACATTTCAGAAAGGAGGAGGAAGGAGGAATAAAGAAAGGAAGGACTACAAAGAATGAGAAATATCAGCTCTTTATGGTATCTCTGAACCCTTGAATAAACCAATTAATAACACGCCACATGATTTTGCAGGCCCAGTTAGCAGAGTCATCTAAAACAGCTGGTCTATTACCCATTCCCTCCTTTTACTAAGGGAATGCTTCTAGATAAAGAAGGCAGGTGACACAGTTTGTTTTCCTTGTAAATATGCTAATAACTAGGCCTACTTTAAAAAATCTAATGGGTGGCTTCCCTGCTGGCTCAGTCATTAAGTATCCACCTGCCAATGCAGGAGGCATGGGTTCAATCCCTGGGTCGGGAAGATCCCACAAGCTGCAGGGCAAATAAACCTGTGTGCCACAACTACTGACCCTGTGCTCTTGAGCCTGGGAGCTGCAACTACTCAACTCCCGTGCCTCAACCACTGAAGCCTGCACGCCTTAGAGCCCGTGCTTCCCAACGAGAGAAGCCGCTGCAATGAGAAGCCTGCACCCCACAACTAGAGAGTAGCCCCTACTTGCTACAACTAGAAAAAAGACCACATAGCAACAAAGACCCAGAGCACCCAAAAATAAATCACTAAAAATTATTTTCAATAAAGGAACGGATATGGGAAAACATAGTAAAAACAAAAAGATCAAACGCTATTTGCTATGATAAAGAGCCCTAACATCTATAATGCTACCAAGCAGGATGTTCATGGATAAGGATTATCCATAATCCTTATCATTAACCCATAATCTATGGAATTATGAAGCATGACTTACTTAAAAATATTACTTAAACCAGGGTTTAAAAATGGAGATATTTCATAGTTTAACCACTCCGTGCTTGTCAGATAAAGCATGACCCTCACGTGATACTTCCTCTTTCACTGAACACAGAAAGGAAAGACATGAGGAATCACAGACTTCCACTGTATTTGTCTAATCCTCCCTTTTGCCTGCATCTTTGAAATTATTAGTAATGCTGACACTGCATAAGACACTTGACTCAGATGATTCTGATTTGACAAATCTTAGACTTTGTGTTGGCTCATCTTATTGGGTAAGATAATGTCTCCTCATTTTGCAAGCCATTTTGAACTCGGTCTTCCTGCATATCAATTGGGATGCTTCCTGTGGAAAGTAATAGAACTACAATGGCCAATGAAAGAAGCAAAAGCATTAATGAAAAACAACAGTTCACATGGAAAATATGAGGCATAGAAAAATCTGGAAGAGAAACTGCTCTAGACAAGAATTTCATCCACTGATAGTAAGAACAGATTGTTAATTAGCACAATAACCATGTCAATATTTTACCTATATTTTTAAAATTTACTATTTGTGGCTCAGATGGTAAAGAATCTGCCTGCAATGCGGGAGACCTGGATTTGATCCCTGGGTCAGGAAGATCCCCTGGAGAAGGGAATGGCTACCCATTCCAATATACTTGCCTGGAGGATTCCATGGAAAGAGGTGCCTGGCCGGCCACAGTCCATGGGGTTGCAAAGATTTGGACACAACTGAGCGACTAACACTTTAAAAAAAAAAATCACTTTTCACAGATAAATAGTATTTACTATTGGGGGTTCTTCCAGGCTATAAGTACATGCTATTTTTCTCTAGTCCACACAGATGGGTACCTATTGCCTTGACTAGAGATTATCAGACCATATCTGGATACCTGACAAAAGTGCACCAATCAGATACTCTTCTCCATGAAATTTTAAATAGGACTATGTCTGCAACCAATCTTTGTGCACTGCTGGGCATGTAACATGCAAACATGGGAACTGCTAGAGTGCTATTTCCTGGCTATGACACTTAGCAGAAAAAATTCTCATGCTGAAAAAAGTAGGTATGCTATGAGAAGGAAGAGTGAGAAACAGCTCAAGCAAAATTCTCATGAATACATCTATAAATATTTAGGTACAACAACAAAAAGATTTAAAACAGGATGTGGTTGATTTAGTTAGTTTGGTATGGTTTTGGTTCTCCTTAACCAAGCTTACAGCTTTCCATATTAAACACTGATTTTAAAAAGTCATTTCAAACATTGTATTGGCGAACTGACAGTTGAGTTCATTTTCCTGGGGACCAAAATGAGTTCTCCAAAAAATCTCTCCTTACAGTCAAGGACAATTCCCACTTGCATGAGCCAGCTCACATGTGGTATTCTGACTCAGAAATCAAATGTACAGAAACTATCACGTGCAGGTTGTGCATAAATCTGAACACACTTGCAAAAATATCAAAGACAAATATATGGGATTAAGATACTAAAAAGATGAAGAAATTAAAGTCTTTTGTATACAAATGTTCTCACCATTTGTGTGTGTGTATATATGTGAGAGAGACAAAGAAAGAAAGAGAGCCAAAGAGCAAGAAGTAAAGATTTTAAGTGGATCTTTAAGTGGGAGGAATAATGCTAGCAGCTGCAAAGAGAGACAGGAAAGGCATCAAGATGATAGAGTAGTTGCCTCTCAGATCAAATATTGTGGTTTTGCAAACTCAATTTATTGCATTAAAATAGACTTGAGCTTTACTCAACATCAAGGAAGTAACACAATGTCCTCTATAAGTCCTTCCTTTATCTCATTGGTAGAGAAAATTACTTGTGAGACTCCTCTGGTTCAAATTTGCATAAATTCCCAACTTTAGGGGAATATATTGGAGCTTCAGGTCCATGCCTGACCTCCAAGTTAATGCTAGTTCCTTAAAATAAGGACATAACAAGAATGCCAAAGAAGTCAAGGATTTTAATCATGATATAAAAGCAAAGACAAGATATAAAATGCCTGGAAGAAAAAAGTTTTAAATAAATAAGCAAAATGGCAGAAGAAAAATCCTAGACTGGATCAACATGGTGGAGCAAGGTGTGGAGCTCTGCTCCCACTCCACCCATACTGCCTCACAAACACATCAAAATACATACACATGTGGAACAATTCTCACTGAAAACTAACTGGAACCAGCAGAAGGACCCCTAAACACCTAAGGCACACAACAAAATGCACAAAGACTTGGGAAGGAAAAGAAAAGTGACTAGGTCAGGACCTATGCTCCTGGGATGGGACTCATAGGAAAAGGGAGATTGCATGAACAGACACACTTCCTGGAGAGTGAGTGATCAGAGCCACAGAGTGGACATGCCAGTTCAGGGGTTCTACGCGGAGAAGATGAGCCCCCGTGGCTGCTTGGACTAGTAGGAGGACTAGGAAGACTAGTCCACTATGGACTAGTAGGAGGGCTGTGAGAAGCCTGGACTCTGCTCATGAGGGTCGTGTTTGGGCTGGCTTGCCCCCACAGAAGGACAGAGAGAGATCTACCTGAGCAGCTGCTGGGTTTCTCATGAAGGCTTAGTGCACAACTTGAGCCAAACAAACACACCAGCCCCACATACTTGACATCACAGCGCAGCACAGGATCTGAGGCAGTCATGACTGGGGAGAAGACTTAATCATGGGTTGAAGAAGTAACTAGTCCCAGGGGGGACCTGGGTGGGGCAGCAGCAGTCATTATGGGCGCTTACTTGAGCAGCCAAGATCTCTAACAGCGGCCATGACACCAGAGCTCAACCCCACGCATCCCGAGAGTCTCTGCAGGTCCTGTCGGCCTTGCAGTGTGACTCCACCACAGGCTGGGGGTGGCAGAGGCTGCCAGTGATCTGCTGTGAGGGACAAGGGGGCATGCACAAGGCAGCATCTGAGGGTAGCAAACAATTGTGGGCACTTGGACAGGCATCACACTGAGACCACTCAGACCTCTGTCTGTGGCCAAAATGACCTGAGACTCAGCACAGACCCCGTGTGCTTTAGCAGCCCCCATTTCTGAGGTAAGTTCCCAGGTATGCGGAGAGGGGAATGTATACTTAAAGAGAACAGAGCCAAGCAGGGCCTGAAACTCAAGGCTTCCCTGCTTCAGCAACTTGGAACCAGACCCTAACTCTCACAGGGTGGAGATGGGCACTGAATGGAGACCAAGTCCTGCCTGACACTCAGCTCCAGCTCTAGCCCCTCCATCTCCAGTTCCACCCACTCCCAAGGTGATAGCTGCCTGCACTTGCTGAAGAAAGAAGTGACACACGCCCATGTCAAATCCAGCTCTCCCACCCAAGGCACTGGGAACATGCAGTGTGTATAGGAACACACCCATGTTAAGAACACCCCTTCAAGACCACAACAGGTAACTTTCACCTCAGTTTATTGAGGCAGTGAAAGTTAAGCAAAATGAAGAGGCAGTGGAACTGCTCTCAACTGAAAGAACAAGATAAGACACTCAAAATAGTATCAACAGAAATAAACACATTATCAGATAAGGAATTCAAAGCATTAGTAACAACAATCTTAACTGAATTAGGGAAAAGAATAGATGTACAAAGCAGAAAATTCAACAAGAAACTAGAAAATATTTAAAAGACCCAATGAGAAATGAATTTGATAGCTGAAATTAAAAATACACTGGAAGGAATGAGTAATAGAGTGACACGGAAAATGCATAAGTGATCTGGAAGACAGAATAATGGAAATCTCTCAATTGGAACAGCAAAAGAAAAAAAATTAAACATTCAAAAAGAGTTTAAGACATCTGTATGATGCCATCAATCATACCAAGAAGGATAAGAGAGAGAGAAGGGTATCACAAAATTTCTTTCTGGAAATTACAGCTGATAACATCCCAAACCAGAAAAAAAAAACAGAAAGATACCCAGGAACAAGGAGAACAGAGGACCCTGATAACATCCCAAACCAGAAAAAAAAAAAAAAGGAAAGATACCCAGGAACAAGGAGAACAGAGGATGCCAAAAATGATGAACCAAACATCTTCACACCAGGACACAAAATTAAAATGGCAGAAGTGAAAGATTAAGAGAATTCTAAAGGCAACAAGAGAAAAACAGAGCCATATACAAGGGAATCCTAATAAGGCTATGAGGTGATTCTCTGAAGAAACTTGGCAAGCCAGAAGAGAGTGGCATGATATCAAAGTGCTGAAAGGGGAAAAACCTGCAACCAAGATACACTACCCAGCAAGGTTACAATTTAGAATCAAAGGACAGATAGAAAAATGTTGCAGACAAGCAAAATTAAAAGAGTTCATCAACACTAAACCTCCTCGAAAAGAAATGTTAAAGGGTCTACTCTAAGTGGAAAAGAAATAAGAAGCTACAGGATAGGGGAAAATCCCACTATGAAAGGCAAATGCCTAAAAGGACTGAAGAGGAAAATATAGACAGATATAGAAGGATGTAGATATAGAAGGATATAGATGGTAGATATATAAAAGAACTGACGATCAACAACTTTATAAGCCAGTTCAAAGATAAACAGAAAAGAACTGTAAAAGCAACTCTAACTACAATAAACAGTTAAAAAATAGACATGAAGATGTAAAATATGACACCAAAAGCCCAAAACATAAGGGGGATTAAAACAGATTTTTTAGAATGTGTTTGAACTCAAATGGTTTTAAGTTACTACCAGTTTAAAACAAGTAGATATGGTTGTATGTCAACATATATGAATCCCATGGTAACCACAAATCAAAGACTTCCAACAGATATACAAAAGATAAAAAGAAAGGAACACAAGCATACTACTAAAGGAAAACATCAAACCACAAGGAACTCTCATCAAAGTGGGTAGAGAGGGAACGTATCTCAACATAATAAAGGCCATTTATGACAAAATCATGGCTAACATCACACTCAATGGTGAAAAACTGAAAGCTTTTCCTCTAAATTTAGGAACAAGGATGTCCACTCTTGCAACTTTTATTTAACATAGTATTGGAAGTCCTAGCCACAATAATCAAACAAGAAATACAAGGCATCTGTATCAAAAGTGAAGAAGTAAATCTGTCCTATTTGCAAATGACTTGATACTATATAGAAAACCCTCAAGTTTCCACCAAAATAAATAAATAAATAAGGAAAGCTGCAAGACACAGGATTAACATACAGAAATCGGGTGGGTTTTTTAATATGCTAATAATGAACTATCAAAAAGAGAAACTAAAGAAAAAAAAATTAAAATCACATCAAAAACAATGAAATACCAGAAGTAAACTTAGCCAAGGAGGTGAAAGACCTATACACTGAAAACTATAAAACACTGATGAAGACAACTGAGAATGATGCAAAAAAATGAAAAGATATCACATGCTCTTGGATTAGAAGAATTCATATTGTTAAAATGATCACACTACCCAAAACTACCTACAGATTTAATGCAATCCCTACCAAAATACCCATGACATTTTTTACAGAATTAGCATCATCTTAAAATTCATATATAACTACAAAATACCCTGTATTGCCAAAGAAATCTTGAAATAAAAGAACAAAGCTGGAAGTACCATCCTCCCAATCAAAACAGCATGGTACTGGCACAAAAACAGGCACACAACAATGGAACAGAATAGAGACCAGAAAAACCTACATATTTAATGATTAATTGATTTGCAACAAGGGAGGTAAAAATAAACAATGGAGAAAAGACACTCCCTTCGATAAGTTGTGCTGGGAAAACTGGACAGCTACATGAAAAACAATGAGTACTTACCATATATTAAAAAATTCAAAATGGATGGAAGACCAAAATTTAAGACCTAAAACCATAAAACTCCTAGGAGAACACACAGGCAGAACATTCTGACATAAACCGTGGCAGTATTTTTTATGGATATGTCTCCTTAAGCAAGAGAAATAAAAGCAAAAATAAATAAAAACTAATTAAATTTATAAGCTTTTGCACAATAAAAGAAACCACCCTGGAGAAGGAAATGGCAACCCACTCCAGTACTCTTGCCTGGAAAATCCCATGGGCACAGGAGCCTGGTGGGCTACAGTCCGTGAGGTCGAGAAGAGTTGGGCACGACTGAGCGACTTCCCTTTTGCTTTCAGTCCTCAGGAGGCAGTGGTTGTGCACTTAGGGTCGTCAGGCCTTTTTGTGCAGCGTCCTCCCGAACCTCACAGCGGTACCGCTGCTCCTGACTCTCTCAGGTTGCTCCGCAGTGGAAGTTCTCGTGCCGGGAGTCATCTGAGCCCACAGAAGGAGACTGAGTTTGGTTCAGAAGAAAAGTAGAGTTCTATTCTTCGATCAAAAAGTGGGAGAAGTGCACGCTCAGGCTGTAGACTAGCTGCTCTTTATAGGGCTCTCGCCAGCCAGGAGCGGGCAGAGCCCCTGCTGGTCGGGTGCAGGTGTGCTGCTCCGGTTCCGGACCCCACACCCGGCACAGTGCCCTGCACATGTCTGGCCCCTGCCGTCTTGGATTGAGCGTCGTGTGCGGAGCTTCTGTGCATGGTCTGGGAGCTGAGGTGGCAGCACAGCCATTTTGCACTGGAAGCTCTGGTCTTGCCGGGGGCAAGACCTCTGCATGTGGCAGCCTGTGAGCAAATGAACCCAGACTAAGCACAAAGGGAAGAAAAGGTTAGACTTATTGCTCAGGTTCTATTTTTATTTCCTAGAAAATAATAGACTTTGCCCAGTGACACTAGCAGGTAGCTAGTATTATAATTTCCCATTTCAGAGATGGGGAAACCTAGGTCCAGAGAGGATAAAAGAGTGTTGTTTGAATGCTACGACTGGGTTTCAAATCCACATCTTTCAAGCTTCCAGTCTACTTTTAAAGCACAGCATCTGCCTCAGATTTTCCATGCACTGATCTGTGCCTGAAAAATATTTTAGGCCATTAGTAATAAAAAAAAAAAAAGAAAAGAAACCACCCATTAAAAACAAAAACAAAAAAAACCCTGTGGAATGGGAAAAAACATTTGCAAATGATATGAACAACAAGGGGTTAACATCCAAAACACGTAAATGACTCAAACAATTCAATGCCAAACAACTCAATCAAAAAATGGGCAGAAAACCTGAATAGACATTTCTCCAAAAAAGACATACAGATGTTTCACCAGCACATGAAAATATGCTCAATAGTACTGATCATTAGAGAAATGCAAATCAAAACCAAAATGACCTATCACCTCACAACTGTCATAATGGCTATCTCCAAAATATTTACAAGTAACAAATGTTACAGAGGATGTGAAGAAAAGGGAGCCCTCATATACTGCTGGTCGAAATGCAAATTGGTGCAGCCACTGTGGAAAACACTATAGAGGTTTATTTAAAAAAATAATATAACTATCATATGACCCAGAAATTACATTCATGGGTATGCATACACACACACACACATGTATATATATGATGAAAATCCCAGTGTGCATAGCAGCATTATTTACAATACTCAAGATATAGGAGCAACCCAACTGTCCATCAACAGATGAATGGATTAAGAAGATGTGGTATTTATGTACAGTGGAATATTACTCATCCATAAAAAACAATGAAAGTCTGCCATTTGCAGCAACATACATAGACCTAGAGAATATTATGATTAGCAAAATAAATCAAAGTACTATATACCACTTTTACATGGAATCTAAAAATGAATAAATATCATAAAATAGAAACAAATTCACAAATATAGAGAACAAAATAGGGGTCACCAGCAGCAGAGGGGAAGGGTAAAGGGGCAAGACAGGAGTATGTGATTAAGAAGTTCAAACTACTCTATAAAATAAGATATATTGACATGGTGGGGGGGAGGGGGAGGGTGAGAGGTTTGGAGAGTGTAACATGGAAATTTACAATACCATATATAAAATAGATAGCCAATTGGCATTGGCTGTATGACTCAGGAAACTCAAACAGGGGCTGTGTGACAACCTAGAAGGGTGGGATGGAGAGGGAGATAAGAGGGAGGTTACATACGTATACCTATGGCTGATTCGTGCTGATGTTTGGCAGAAACCAACAAAGTTCTGTAAAGCAATTATCCTTCAATTCAAATACATTTTAAAAAAGAATACAAAAATAAATAAAACAGGATATACTGTATAGCACAGGAAATTTTAGCCATTATACTGTAACAAATTTTAATGGGATATTATTTGTAAAAGTACAGAATCACTATGCTGATCACCTGAAACTAACATCACTGTAAGTCAAATATAATTCAATTAAAAATAAAAAAATAGTGATTCCTGATACAATTGGGAAAAAGGAAAAATAGAAAACCTAATAGAGTGAATGGAGGAAAAAAGCAAAACATGTAATGTACATGAGATCAATTTGCCAACATTCCTTGGTTCGTGGAGAAAGTAATGGAGTTCCAGAAAAACTTCTGTTTCATTGACTACATTAAGGCCTTTGACTGTGTGGCTTACAACAAACTGGAAAATTCTTGAAGAGATGGAATAATAGACCACCTTACCTGTCTCCTGAGAAACCTGCATCCGAGTCAAGAAACAAGAGAACCAGGCATGGAATAATGGACTGATTCAAAATTGGGAAAGGAGTACAACAAGGCTGTATATTGTCACTCTGCTTCTTTAACTTAAATGCAGAGTACATCATGTGAAAGGGCAGGCTGAATGAATCACAAGCTGGAAACAAGACTGCCAGGAGAAATATCAATAACTTCAGATATGCAGATGATACCACTCTCATGGTAAAAAGTAAAGAGGAACTAAAGAGTCTCTTCATGAGGGTGAAAGAGGAGAGTAGAAAAGCTGGCTTGGTACTCAACATTCAAAAAACTAAGATGGCATCCAGTCCCATCACTTCATGGCAAATGGGGAAAAAGTGGAAGCAGTGACAGATTTTGTTTCCTTGGGCTCCAAAATCACTGCAGATGGTGACTGCAGCCATGAAATTAAAACATGCTTGCTCTTTGAAAGAAAAGCTATGACAAACCTACACAGCATATTAAAAAGCAGAGACATCACTTTGGCAACAAAGGTCCATATAGTCAAAACAATGGTTTTTCCAGTAGTCATGTATGGATGTGAGACTTGGACCGTAAAGAAGGCTGAGCACCAAAGAATTGATGCTTTTAAACTGTGGCATTGGAGAAGGCTCTTGAGAGTCCCTTGGACAGCAAGGAGATCAAACCTTGCAGTCAATCCTAAAAGAAATCAAACCTGAATATTCATTGGAAAGACTGACGCTGAAGCCAAAGCTCCAATACTTCAGCCACCTGATGCAAAGAGCCAATTCATTGGAAAAGACCCTGATGCTGGGAGAGATTGAAGGCAAAAAAAGAGGGCAGTAGAGGATTAGATGGTTAGATAGAATCACCAATTCAGTGGACATGAATTTGAGCTAATTCCAGGAGGTAGTGGAGGACAGAGGAGCCTGGCTTGTATATGAATACTGGTTTGTTATATCTTGATCTTGTAGGTTTTGAAAAACTAATTGCAGTTGAACAAATCACTATGCTATATTTACATTTATTTTTATTTCAGTATGACTAAGGTAATCTATTATAATTTTAATTTGTATGTTTTAAAAAAACTCATATACAATGTTTTTCTTATCTACACAATAGCACAACCATAGTCAATATAGTCTACCTTTTTGTTTTGTTATCTACCAGTATTACTTGACAATGATAGAAATATAGAGTGGCACTGGACAGCAAGGGAAACATGAGAAACTGTTGTGTATGAGTTAATTGTGCACATTTTGGTTCTACAAAATGTATTACAGCATTATACATGGAATGCTTGAGAGAATTAAATGTAAATTTAACCTACATGATACTTGGGTAACTATGCTAAGTCATTTATGAAGTCATATTTAAGAAAAAAAGAAAGAGCTGAATGAGCTCTCCATCTTGATGACTCAAACCATGATCAACATATAAACAGAGAGTAAACAATTATTTTTTAACAGGATGGCCTGATCATGCAAGCACCTCACCCCTAGTTTTAATATGAAATCTCTTCTAAATTTTATCAGAAACTTTACCTGGTTCTGAGCAATAATTATCTAATGATCATCTACATATTCCAGAATTTAACAGGCTAATGTTTTTCACTTAAGCTACCAGTACTTTTCAAAAGTCAGTGCCATTTGATGATCTTAAAAAAATAAATTCAAACAAGACATAGATTTAGCCAGAATCTTGGATATTTTTGTAGGCCTCTCGTCAATCAGGCACAAAGAAGAGCTACAAAAACACAGCAGAAAGACCTTTCTAAAATTTGCATAGTTCAAAACAATTAAATACACAACTACAACAAAATATTCTCTTCCTTGGACCATTTCAAATTTCCATTCTAGTTTCTACTTCTTCCCACCACAATATTTGGTGTGGTGTTTAGTCGCTAAGTTGTGTTCGACTCCTTGTGACCCCATGGACTGTAGCCTGCCAGGCTCCTCTGCCCATGGAATTCTTCAGGCAAGAAGACTGGAGTGGGTTGCCCTCTACTTCTCCAGGGAATCATTCTGATCCAGGGATCGAACCTGTGTCTCCAGCTTTGGCAGGTGGATTATTTACCACTGAGCCACCAGGGAAGGTGCCACAATTTAGCCACTCACAAGTCATACCACATGGAAGCTGGGAAAGAGAGAAACATCAGGAGAAACAGTGGAGTAGCTCAAATCACAGAAACTTGTAGTCTTTGTCATAAGAAAGTTCCTTTTATCCTCTGATGAACTATAGGAACCTTGAGCTATTTACTCCAAAAGTCTTAATGACTTATTCTTTAACTCATATCTCTGGGATTAGATTTCTTGCCCATCAATGGTTCAGCTGAAACATGCTCACCTGTCAACTAATCTGCTTGGAGAGGGAGAGAGAGAAAAATATTCTTAGTTAAGAGCACAGGCTTTTACTGAGCATGTTCTGAATCCTGACTCTATGACTTACAGGTGTGAGACCTTAGGTAAATGATTCATTTGCTCTGTGTCCCAATTATTTACTTGCAAATTCATAATAAAACGTTATTTTCATCATTATTTTATGAGCATTACATAATATAATATTGGCAAAGTGCTGTGAAAAATACCTAACCAATTATTACGAGGACAATGGGAAAGCTATTTGTAAGAAAGGAATGAAAGTTATCCAGTGGTGTATCAAATCGTGGGTCTGTTTGATATGCAAGAGGGACAAATTGTATTTAAAGAGCTATCTGAAATAGTGATGTCACAAAGATGGCAATATAAGTGGTTCCTGGTCTTGGTTCCCCTCACAAGAGCTGAGAGTGGGGTGGGAGAGGTGAGGCTGTATCTCAGACACCCAAACAGACTGCATTAGATAGTAAGTGAGGCAGTTACTGCACTGTGCAGCACCACATGGAGAGGTCTCCCCTGAGCCTCTGGTTCCTCAAGTGGGAAAGGGAAACCCAGGGGTGACAATCAGCTTCCCCCAGCATTGTGGGTCACTTTGCAGAAGAGCTCAACTATGATCTTGTACCTTGAGAAGTCCAGGGGAATCAGCAGGACTCGAGCACTGGGAATCGGTGATGGAAAAGAGGGGAGGGGCTTGCAACAAGCAGCACAGGCATTTCAAGTTCCTATGCATAATTCCCAGGCAGTAAACCCAACCAATGGCTTTGTTCATCTGCAGAATCAAGTCAGTGGCATACTCTGACCAGGGCTTTCACAGGGTGCAGATTGACCTAATTAAGATTTTCAAATAAGGAGGTCTGCCAGACTTAGGGTCTGATTTTCCCACGGAAAGATCTGAATCATAGCCCCACGTGCTGTGGGAAGTGTCTTCTCATTTCATCTGACCAGAGGACTGGCAAGAACTCCTAGAAGCAGTGTGGCCCAGTAGCACTTGAACCAAGAGGCAGACAGGCAGGCAGAGCTGGTCACCCCCACAGAAAAGTCACCACCAGGCATGGAGCATTTGAGTGCTGCACACAGACAGGGGGATTAAATCAACATCAAGTCTGAGAGGACCTCCTCAGAGCCCTTCCTAACTGGAGATCCTTGTCTGGGAAATAGAGTAGCCTGGAGTTGCCACTCCTCAACCATGCAGGGGCAAAGGAGCTGAGACACAGCTCCACCCACTGTGCTGGATGATAGTGTCTTCCAGCCCCATCTAACCAGAAGGGCTGGAGAGAAGTCCTGGAAAATGTGCAGCCCAGCAGCACTTGAGCCAAGAAGTGGGTAAGCAGAGTTTATAGAACAAATCCAGTGGTCCTGTTTACCCAGGGAACTTGGGGTGCTGTTCAGCTTGAGTTAAGACAACAAAGAGCTCTACTGGCTTTAGAGCTGCTTGTCTCACTGCACCTGGGAAGGAAATCTGATTTGTAGTCCCACTAAACACTGAATATTTCCTTCAGCTCACTTACCCAGAGTATACAGGAAGCTGCACAGCCCATACAACAGTCCTATATACAGTAATGATTGAAAAGAAAGCACAACCTATGGTTTCCCCCATTTGTGGAACAAAACTGATGGCCTCACTTAAACAGTGAATTCAGTTCACTCTGGCACTATTCAGGTCCCCAAACAACAAGCTGTACAGGCACTGCTGCCCTGCCTGGAGAAGGAAGCTGATTCATAGTCCCATCTACTAGTGAATATACTATCCTGTCCAAACCATCTAGTAAAGCCTTACCAGAGAATCCAAGCAACCATGGAGGTCATCCTACAGCCTCAGTTGGACAGGGACTGAGCAAGCAGTCCTATACAAGTGTTTTCAGCCAGTGACACACACCCCCATCCCCATTCTCAGGGCTTGAACACTTTTCCTTGCCTCAAAATAGAACATACTAACAGGCCCCACCTGCCCAAGAACATTACCAGCAGACACCCTCAGAACTGAGTTGACTGAGCTGACTGGTGAAGATCTATCTCAGCCAAAACAAATCTGCAAAGTCTGGAAGAGGAGCCTGATTATTCAGATGCACAAATACCAACGTAAGGAATCAAGAGATTGTGAAAAATAAGGTAAATATGATACCAAATGGAAGTAATTAAGTGCCAGTAATTGAACCTAAAGAAATGGAGAACTATGAACTCTCAGACAAAACCTCAAAATAATCCTGTTATGGCAGTTCAGTGAACTAGGACAAAATACAGGCAACTAAATGAAAGAAAGTAGCAACCATGAAAAACAAAACAAAGGCAACACCACAAAACAACCAGCAATCCTATTAATAGAATTGAAAATTACAATAAATAAACTGAAGAATTCAATAGAGAATTTCAAAAGCAGACTCAACCACATAGAAGAAAGAATCAGTGACCTGGAGAATAGAACATTAGAAATTACCTAGTCAGAGGAGTAAATAAAGTGAAGAAAGCCTATGGGAAATTTGACACACAATGAAAAGGAATCATATTCAAATTTTGGACATTTCAGAAGGCAAACAGAAAGGAATCAAAGTATATTAAAGCAACAATGGCTGAAAATTCCCTAAACCAGGGGAAAGAAATGAACATCCAAATCAACGTGGTTCAAAAGATCCCAAATATATGGAACCTGAATCAGGCTACATCAAGACATACTAAATGTTCAAACTCTAAGAATCCTAAGAATAGCAAGAGAAGAGAGAGATGTTATATACAAGGGAATACACATAAATCTATCAGTGGATTTCTGAACAGAAACTTTGCAGGCCAGGAGACAATGAGATGACATATTTAAAATACTGAAAGAAAACAACTGTCAACAAAAAATTGTATACCCAGTGATGATGTTCTTCAGCAATGAAGAAGCAAAACAAATGCTGAGGGAGTTCATTACCACCAAACCTGAGTTACAGGAAATTCTGAAGGGAGAGCTTTGAGTGGAAGTAAAAGAACAGTAATTAACAGCTTAAAAACATAAAAAGGTAGTGTAAATCTCACTGGTAATGAAAAATATATAGTCACTGATTCTGCAGTAGGAAAATAGTGATGCATAATTCAACATAATTCAACTCTTTTTTTTTCTTAAGGAAGGTTAAGAGCGTCCTGATATTTGTGACTTATTTTAATGATTAAATACAGATATCTAAAATCTAATTTTGTATAGATGTTTCCCTTGTTTTGGGAGGTGTCACCCTGATACCTTCTGGTCAAATGTTCAAGTTATATTTCTATATACTAACACAGGAAAGTGAACATTGGCCATGTAACCTAATACAACCCACTAAAACCTAATACTGTACACAGGCAACTTATGTTATAAACCAATGACACCTCAATGACATAAATAAAATGAGAGAGAAAAGTAGTACTTAAAAATTTAACCAACTTCTGGTGTCCCATCCAGTGTGCAGGAAGCTTGGAAGACGCCATACTATACAAACAAGGAAAAAGGCTAAACAAACAAAAATCAGCAACTCTTCCTTGGTCTCTAAGAGAATTGAGGTCACATGGCAAACTGCTACTCCCTGCCCCCCCCCCCCCCGCACCCCACCAAATCGTTGAAACCACCAGTCTCCTTTCTTGCTTGTTGGCAGGAACTTGCAACCAGATTTATATCCACCACAGCTAACCCTCAAGCAGAAAACCAGAAGATTTCCTTCTGGGCAAACAGATGTCACAGCAGAAAAGACCTTAACATACAAACATTCAGAGACCTCCTAAAGAAACAACTGGGTCTATGCTCAATCACTCTACAGTAAAGCACACCTGCTGACAAAACCTGCCCATGTGTAAGATGTGAACTAACATTTTAGTCTCTGTGTCTTAAGCCTAAATTGGCAGTCAAAGAAAACCAGGTGTTTGAGAACCCCAATATGAAAGAATAATCAAATCTTAAAAAAAAAACAGTAAAAAACACACTTGTAGTAAAGAAGACAATGTAAAACCTGAAGAATGCTTTAAACTTGTAATATAAGTAGAGAGATAGAAGATGTTGCATAACAGAAAAAGAACTTGAGACCATAAAAAACAATGTTGAGAAATCTAAAATACTTTTTGAATATGATATATATGATAGCAAAAATAAAAACAAAGTCAATATAAATATTTAGAGGTTATTATGAGGATGCTGCTCATAAAAAGACATGGAAAAGAGTAGAGAAAAAAATTTACTAACTATATGAAGGCATAAATACCCAATAATGCAATTTCAGAATGACAGGGGAAAACACAGGGCAGGGAATATACTAAGAATTAATATAAGAAATTGCCTCAAGTTTACCAAGAGCTTAAGTTTGTAGAATGAAAGGTGCTTAAAGGGTCCAGTATGTGAATAGAAAGTGCCACTCCAAGGCAGAAAATCATGACATTTCAGGACACTGTGAATAAAAGTTACAACCATAGAGAGAAAATCATAAATCCAATCCCTTTCTTTTCCTTTTTAAAGTTATGGCCACTATCTAACTTCTATGCTACCTTAAAATAAAAGAACAAGCATCAACTTTTTTTAAAAAAAAGTAGTCCTCCTAAAATACTATCTGAAGATTAAGATAAATTTAACATTTCCAACTTTATGATTCCATAGAACTGCTACAATATAATTCAGAATTTTGTAGTCAATCCTCCCTAAAACAAAATAACTCTTAATGGCCTATGACCAAGGCAGTATTTTTACCTCAATCCTTTTCCTTCACTTCTTACTTGGTGACAAAATTGATATCAAATGCATATAAATTATACCAACTATTTTCTCTAGTGAGAAAATCTGGGCTATTTTAACTGTTTTACATTTTTACTTGACTATTTTTTGAAGTCTAGATGTTACAGGAAAGAACTGACTCCATGCTGGATCTATTTCTTTACTTTTAGCCTTTGTTTCCCATTGCTTTTGTTCACTAAAAGGATACGGTTTATACATAATGGCCTTCCTTGGCAAATCTTGCCCTTTTGCCTGAATGTTAAACCAAAATGCTTTTGTTTAGGACCCTGTCCACCTGTAGATGGCTACAGGAAGGAAGAAATTAACACATCCCCTTCCAAGGCCAGCCATTCTAAAAGATACTTGCAAGATTAATGGCATTTTTAGTTAATTTCCTCACCTACCCCAAACTCTGTTCTATAAAAGAACCTGGCATCCAGACCCTGATAAGATGGTTATTTTGAGACCTTAGTCCGCCATCTTCTCAGTCTGTTGGCTTTCCAAATAAAGTTGTATTACTTGCCTCAACACTTCGTCTCAGATTCACTGGCCTGTCCTGAGGCAAACAGAGTGAGCTTAGACTTGGTAACATAGATATGGACACATTTTCTCCAAACAACTGAGTATAAAATTCTCATTTCTCTATTCTTATGAGTTCATATGTTTAATTTTGCTTTTATAAGTTTAAGGAAATTCCATTTGCCTTTCTTCTCAAGAGATTCAAAACTATTTGCTTTTTTCCCAGCATATACATGACCATGATATCAACATGATCAATGTGAGAAGCAATGAGCCACCATTTGCTCATGGAGCTTTACTCTGCCGACAAAAATTTACTTAGACTTAGCTGAGGTGGCATCAAAATAACTGTCTATAGAAACTGCATTTATTGAGTACTTAAGCCACTATTCTCTGACCAAGACATCTCAGGAAACTTCCTCCAAAGAGGACATAGAAAGATAGAAAGCTCCTCCTCTAAAGCTTTCTCTTTAAAGTAACAAGGATACAAACATTTAAATGAAACTCTTATTTATACTGACATTTAGTTGTACGGAAACACAAGTGGCAGGATTTCAGATACATGAAAGCTGTGAATTTATCAAAATAAAGTTTAAATAGAACTATTCAGCTACAGAAAACCTATTTTCCAAACCCCACATCTAGATGCATGGTCTGACAGTAGGAATGAACATTTAAAATTGAATTTATCCCTGAACATTTGGGAAGTGTAATTACCCTATCTGTAGCTATAAAGCAGGCTCACAGACAGTTTCCCAAATAACAAGTCATTTTTTAATAGTGAAGATTTCAGCAAGTCTAGAAAGTGTAAAGGGACCTTGGTTAAAAAAAAAAAAAAAAAAAAAGACCTACACAGAACTCCTAGGTTCAAGTGGTTCCCTTATCATAAACTCCAGATGTCTTCATTCTTAGTACTGGGACTCGCTCATCTTTCTGTGCGATCACATCAGGACGAAGACGGGAACAAGTTTATAGAGAAAAGAAGTGCCAGTGTAATGGCTCTGCAGCCAGATAATGCAGAGATAGCAAGTCATGTTCACAGAGCAAAAGGACACACGTTTTCTAAAATAGGAATTCTAATCCCACTGGGCTTCTGTGTGTGTGAATTTAACCTTTAGAATTCGAATTTTTGAACCCCTGGAAATGAACTAATGCTTTGTGTAAACTACAGAAAACAGATGGAAGTGTGTTCCAGGCAGCACATTTAAATACAAAGACCATTTCTGTACCTGCAAAAGCTGCTGTGCTGCCTCGAAGGGTAAATCTGAGTTTAACAAATCAGATGAAGCTACCCCACAACACGGCTCCAATTCAGAGGAGATAAGTACTACTGTGATTTCCCAAACATTCACATTATCACAAAAATGAGAAGTGCACACTTGGTCTGACATATAGAATAGATATTTCTTATTCTAAAAGCATTCAACTGAGTCTTCATGGTGCTACAAAAAACTTTTAAGTTGCTTCATCACCGGATTAATAATTACAGGTTTTTCCAACTTTTAGTACTGACAGTTAGCAAGAGAAAACAGTTACTTGAAAAACCATCTTGAGTCCAATCATTTTTGTACTTAAAAGCCAAAGTTTTAGAGAGGTGAAAAAATAATGTTTTACTGTGTTATATTCACAATTCTTTGATTATTGCATTAAAATACATATTAAATTTACTAGCAACATTTTAAAGTGTACAATTCAGCTGTATTAAGTACACTCATACTGCAAAACCATCATCACCATCCATGTCCGTAACTCTTTTCATCTTGCAAAAGTGAAACTCTATACCCATTAAGTAACTCTCCATCCCCTCCTTCCCCTCAGTCCCTGAAAATTCACCATTCTACTTCCTGTCTCCATGATTTGATCACTCTAGGTACATCATACAATTGGAACAATATAGTACTTATATTTTTGTGACAGGCTTATCTGACTTTGGAAGATGTCTTCAAGGATCATCTACACTATAGCATGAGTCAGAATTTCCTTTTTAAGGCTGAATAATATTCTATTATATGCACTTACTAAATTTTGCTTATCCATTCATTCAGTGGCCAATTGGGTTGCTGCCACGGTTTAGCTATTTAAGGTTGCTATGAACATGAATATTTAAATGAATGTTTAATGCAATTCATTTCTTAAAAAGAAGTAGGTTCATGTTCAAAGTTAGCAGCCATCTATATGGTGTACCTTAAAATCACCCCATTTTTGCTAACAGGCAGATACAGTAATTGTGATCACCATAAATATACTGAGAACCCTAACTGAAAATATACTAGCAGCAGGATAAGAGATGCAATCAATTGAAGGTTTTTACTTCTTGTGAAAGGATGAAATTAAATGAATGAGGGAAAGTGAGTCCAAGTTAACTGCAACACTGTGTGGATTCCCAAAACACATACACAACATTAAAACCTAAAACATATGCCAGCGAGAAAGAAGGAAGAAAGGGAAAAGCTTCAGGGTATTTTAAGGTGGAGATGAGACAATTTTGTTCACATAATAAACCTTAAATTTTACCTTGTGATTAATTACATTGCCTTTCTCTCGACAACATGGGCCACAGACTGAAATAGAACAGAACTAGGAGTTGACATTTTGCAGCTATGCATATGCTGTTTTGACATCCTTTGTAAACTGTCAAAACACATTTCTCATACAAAGTTTCTGCATCTTACAAGGAAACCAAAGATGGTATACATGCAAACTTTATTTTCCAACTATTTTTAAGGCTAAGCCTACACTTTGAGTTAGAAATTTTTCCATTTTACTGCTAGAGAGTCACAAAGTCCAAAGGCTAGCCTTTTGCCAGCTTTATTGAACAATTTTAGGTAATTGTGGAAACATCTTTTTTGCTCCTAAAAATTGCAACTCATTATCTGCTCTCTCCAGCACTCAACCTAAACCTGTAGTACTAATTTTAACCTCTTATGTTATGTTAATAAAACCTAACAGCAGGCATTAGTGTACAGGACATAGAGGTTATTGAATCAAAACACCTTATAGACAATCACTACTCTACCCTAATACAGCAAACTCCAAAAAGATATCTAACACCAGAAGTTTAAAAACCTGATAAAACTGAATATCAGAACTTGTGCATCAAGCTCAATCTTTTAAAATTAATGATTTTGTGGTTGATGTAACAATTTTACATACAAAAGACTGAACAGTATTAACTAAACAGAGGAGTTATAGCCTACGGGGTGTATGTGTGAAAAGACATCACAGGGTCTGGCAATTGCCACCTTCCTCTCTATCCACCTAATCATTTCTGCTGAGAGTTAGCTTAGAGTTTAAAAATTTCCAAAATATTTTAATCTTTGGGATCTGAGAACAAGGACTCAAGTTCCTTGGAATGTTCATCAACTCATAAAATCCTAAATTATTCCTAAAAGTTATTTCTAATGCTTTGTTTTCTCTTTACTCAGTAGGGATATATGCTGCTGTTGTTCAGTTGCTCAGTTGTGTCTGACTCTTTACAACCCCATGGACTACAGCACGCCATGCCTCCCTGTCCTACACCATCGCCCAGAGCTTGCTCAAACTCATGTCCATTGGGTCGGTGTTGCCATCCAACCATCTTGTCCTCTGTTGTCCCCTTCTCCTCTTGCCTTCAATCTTTCCCAGCAACAGGGTCTTTTCTAATGAGTCAGTTCTTCACATCAGGTGGGCAAAGTATTGGAACTTCAGCTTCAGCATTAGTTCTTCCAATTAATATTCAGGACTGATTTCCTTTAAGATTGACTGGTTTGATCTCCTTGCAGTCCAAGGGACTCTCAAGAGTCCAACACCACAGTTCAAAAGCATCAGTTCTTTGGCGCTCAGCTTTCCTTAGAGTCCAACACTCACATCCAGATATGACTACTGGAAAAAACCATAGCTTTCACTAGATGGACCTTTTTCAGGAAAGTAATGTCTCTGCTTTTTAATATGCTGTCTAGATTGGTCAAAACTTTTTTTCCAAGGAGCAAGTGTCTTTCACTTTCATGGCTGCAGTGACCATCTGCAGTGATTTTGGAGCCCAAGAAAATAAATTCTGCCACTGTTTCCATTGTTTTCCCATCTATTTGCCATGAAGTGATGGGACCAGATGCCATGATCTTACATTTTTGAATGCTGGGTTTTAAGCCAACTTTTTCACTCTCCTCTTTCACCTTCATCAAGAGGCTCTTTAGTTCCTCTTCGCTTTCTGCCGTAAGAGTGGTATCATCTACATATCTGAAGTTGTTGATATTTCTCCTGGCAATCTTGATTCCAGGTTGTGCTTCATCCAGCCCATCGTTTCTCATGATGTACTCTGCATATAAGTTAGAGAAGCAGAGTGACAGTATATAGCCTTGTTGTACTCCTTTCCCAATTTGGATCCAGTCTGTTGTTCCATGTCCAGCTCTGCTGCTTCTTGACCTGTATACAGGTTTCTCAGGAGGCAGATAGGTGGTCTGGTATTCCCATCTCTTTAAGAATTTTTCACAATTTGTTGTGATCCACACAGTCAAAGGCTTTAGCTTAGTCAATGAAGCAGATGATTTTTCTGGAATGCTCTTGCTTTTTCTATGATTCAATGGGTGTTGGCAATTTGATATCTGATTCCTCTATAATGCATGATCAATAAAAAATATTAACTTTACAAAGAAATACATTCAATAGTGAATATTAAACTATTGGAAAATGCCAGTGAACAGTATTGAGTAGTACTTTAAGAACTAATATTCAGACTTCCTGGCGAGGTTAACTTCATCAGTGCACAGAATCATGTGTTGAAATCATCAATTTGAAAACTTATTTGTTCTCAAACACATTATTTCTTGGAAGATAACTAATAGCATTTCTATTAAGTATACTATCCATATAAACTATTGATATTTTATTTATAAGAATGTTTTGCTAGCAGCAGGCAGATACACACACACACATACACACACACCCTTACAGCATTTAGATCTCTACCATGCTTCCATCAGTGCTTGGTTACTGGAAATGTCAGCCACATCTTCTGTCTCAGAGAGTATGTATTCCCTCTTCTGGTTTGATTTCCACTTGGTTACACATCTTTCACCTCTGTAACATTTTTAATATCCATTTTCCAGCTTTAATTCCCTTAGGTGGATTGCAACACATTTTCCATGTGTTCTAAATCTGACTGTTGTTTTCTCATAATTTGATACTGGAAAACACAAATTTCTGAAGAAACACTGGGAAAAAATTACTACACGGAAACAAAACTGAGAAACCTTTGTGACCTGCTGGAGAATGTATGGGTACTGTCTTTACCTCATTCGAATTTAAGGCCAGTCCTAAAGGTGACTTTACCTCCATTACAAAACACATGACTTTAGAAGAAAGGAGGTTACATATGAAGCATACAATTTCTTAATAGTAGAAAAATAATCTGTATTTGTTTGAACACTGAAACTATACATAGACTAGATGAGAAAATATTAATGCAACACTTATATCCTCAGTACCTACAGACTATTCACATTTCCATCCACTCTCTTCCTTCCACATCCATACTTGATGTTACACTCTACACACAGAGAACTATTAGACATGTTGATCAATCACTAACTCTGCCAATGAATTTAGAAGATATATCAATTGCTCTTATGACTGCATTATATTTAATTGTGTGGACAACAAAAAATGAAATATGACATTCATTCACCTGTTTTCTAATTTATCATTATGAAAAACAACTTCAGAATACCTTTTTGCATCTATACTTTTGTACCTTGCATGGTCAATAAATCTTAAAAAGTTATGTGTAATCAATTATAATTTATCTTAAATATTTTTAATGAAGCAAAACATGGCAATTCTTTATATTTTGATTCTTTTTCTTGTTCTAGTTATGGTTGTTTATTGTTTCTCATATCTAATTCATTTTCCAGCAGTATTATTTTCTTTTAACTTTGACAATTTACGTCCAAATAATGAAAAAAAATTCATTTGTTAAAGAGTTGGATTATGTTATTTTTTAATGTCACTTCCTATAATATGATTTAAGAAATATGCTAATATTTTACATCATACTATATTTAGCAATAAGGATTAACATTTAAAGATGAGGCTATTTCTTACAGATATTTCTACTTCTGGGAACTTCCTTCAGCCTGTCTAAATATTTATTACTGTGAAACTACATGGCATACAAGAGTAACTTCACTTTTAGATAAAAGGCAGAGGGCTATATTTGTATGAAACAACACAAACCGTAAATTACCATATTTATTTAGGCAAGCAGGGCCAATGAAAGTTATTTATAACTATAGATTAATCAGTAATAACATTTTTAAGATGTCTGAGCATATGCTTAATATCGCAGGTCTAGGCTGTCATGAAACTTTTATTGCCTATAAGAAATGCTAGCAGTTTTCCAGGGTATAAACTTTTGCTTCCTAGAGAGTAGAGCACATTATGAACATGTTTTTAATAGGACTTCATTTTCTGATGATGGCAATAATACAGATGTGCAGTCTCACTTTTTCTGCCCTAGGCCAGACACCTTTGGATATTACAGATGTTTCATCTGAGAAAAATTTTCAACTGACTTTAAAAGTAGATTATATCTAATTAAAATGCAGATCTTCTACTATTTAAAAAAATTAAAGATAGCGGTGCATAAAAAAACAAATAAATGCTTTGAGAGGTAGGATGGGAAAGAATTGAAAAGGAGGAAGTTTAATAAGCCCCTATAGAGAACGATGTGATCTTGTATACAGGGCCTCTTGATGACAAGAAATCTCCCAATCTGGGAAACATTTCATTAAAAAAAAATACTTTTTGAAGGCAAGGGTCAATCCTAGGTCAATGAGGACAATAAATGGTAATAATTGTGTGCAGTATAGTATTAAACCATCCAAGTTTACCATTTTATCTGTGTTATAGTAACGACGCATTAGATAGCAAAGCATACAAACAGACAAAGTATGCTTTGTCTCAGGCCTAAAATGAATTAATTTTGGAATACATGGCTAATTTTATTATTATTGCAGTTTGGGTTCACTGGGAATCCAAGTCTGAAAGAGCATTCCAGGTGTTTATGACGGTGTGCCCATTATAAATGGATTAAACACCTATAGAGTGAAAGAGTAAAGAATCAAGAGTAGAGAGAGATCGACTACACTACCAAGCCAGAGAGCATCTCCTGCCAACCCTAAAGGAAATTCTGTAGCTAGAATTCCTCCTACTGAACGTATGAACTTTGTACGAAATGAAAGGGACTTTCTATTCCCTCATACATCAGTCTCTGAATGAGGTCAGCGTAAGAAAGTGACCTGATTCGAGGTCCTTCTGCAGCTGAGGCAACCTCCACAAGAGCTCATGATCGAAGGCAGTCTGCAACAGAACTTCCGTCAGGTCGGGTAAAGCCCATGCTCTGAAAGGCAACCTGGGCAACATTGCCGCATTGACCACAGAGTTTACTTTGCACAAAACAGATGGTATTTCCTAAATCTCTTCATAGTTAGCATTTTCCCACAGGATGAGAATAATAAAAAATGATACTTTTTTTTTTCATACTTTTCTGGCTCCACTCTATAGAGTAATCAAAACTTTTGGTAATTGACCTTTCTTTAAAGCATACTGCCTGAAAGAACTTCAAAGATATGAAAAGTAGTTTCTGTTCTTTAAATATGTACTCTTTGTAGAAAAAGACTTGAGTAATCTGTCAAACAAATATATATATATATACATATATATATATATAAAATAGGAATTTACATATGTGCTTAAGTATAGTTATATATTACAAACTTTATTAAGGAGATAAAAACAATATTTAAAGTGAAAGAATTAAAATGGCCAACAGTTTCTTTCTCCACACAACAGAAATCTCATTTTCAAAAATACTGAAGGACGCCTGCCTTGCTTTCAAAAAGGTGAGTCTTTTATTTTTTTTAATTTATTTTTATTAGTTGGAGGTTAATTACTTTATAATATTGTAGTGGTTTTTGCCATACATTGACATGAATCAGCCATGGATTTACATCCCGACCCCCCCTCCCACCTCCCTCCCCATCCCATCCCTCTGGGTCATCCCAGTGCACCAGCCCCGAGCACTTGTCTCATGCATCCAACCTGGATTGGCGATCTGTTTCACACTTGATAATATACATGTTTTGATGCTGTTCTCTCAGATCATCCCACCCTTGCCTTCTCCCATAGCTTTTTAACCTGATTTATTCAAATGTCCATCAGTATTTTTAAAGATATAGCCGTTGTTTTAATTCAGTGAGTAAACTAAACTGAGTTTCATATTCAGAATTTCAATGCAAATCTTTAAGAAATATCTGTAATATGACCATTACTCTGAACCAAACTGCAATTGATTTAATATATTAGAGAATATAATAGCTATTCAATTATGAAACATGTATTTCTATGAAATGAAAAAGTAAGCATTTCTCACATTTGACTAGCTATAATTAATAATATATTTTCTCATGGGGTTCATTTTGGAAACTTTCTTCATAAAAGGTTTCCACTTGTTATTCAAAACCAGCCTGTTTCCAAACTTATACTAGTTACATGACCTCAGTAATTCACCATGCATAAGTTTTAGAGAAAATGCATTTAGAGATTTTAAGGTGATTAATATATGTTAACTGGTAATTTAATGTATTTTATGGTATATATGACTTAGGCCAAGGCAAATATTGCCAAGTCTGCTTCTTAATTTTAAAATAAATTGCTCATGTCACAAAAGAATAATTTTACTAAATCCATTCTATTGAGATTAAGATATCAATTAGCTATATAATTGGTTTTAATTTAACTTTTGCAGGTCAGTTGTCAAATTCAGATTGCTATCTTATTAAAATATGTGTAATAACCAAAATACTATGCAGCACAAATCACTTGACAAACTACAGGACCACGTCTCCATAGAGCGTTTCTCTCCATCAGTTCTCAACACGCACGACTGCATCTACAGCTTCAGTCAATGCTTTGTTCCAGTTAAACACCTTTGTTCAAAGTTCTGCAGAGTTTAGACTTTTCTAACTTCATTTGATGTCTCCCTGAGTCACATGCCAGGGCTGTATATTCATTCTTATTCACTAAGTTTCATTGTGCACAGTCTTTTAGATCTATTTAATTATCTCCCTCTGTATGGATCTCTGACTGGCCAGGAATCAATTCAGTTCCTATCTGTCATTTAGAAATAGAAACATTTAACAAGATTTAAATGATTCACATAATTATTAACCAATTCAGGGTAGAAACTGAATTTTAAGACATATTTTATGAAAAACATCTTTTCATGAGTGGATGTGAGATCTCACCTCCAACTCTCCCCACAACATATTGCACGGTAGTTTCAAAGACTCTGGGGATATGTGTAGGTCTTTTTTTTTTATCTTTTAACTGAAGGATAATTGCTTTCCAGAATTTTGTTGTTTTCTGTCAGACCTCAACATGAATCAGCCATAGATACACATATATCCCACCTTTCTTTTTTAATCCCACCTTTGTGATTCTAATATGCCACTCATAACTGATGAATGAGTGTTGTCAAAGAAAATGTAATAATGTGGTAATAGGTTTGTATTATATTGACATACAAAATAGTTGTAAATATTACAGAATTATAAACTAGCAGCACAATGTTTATACTCACATCTGTACTGCCACTTACGGAGAAGGCAAAGGCACCCCACTCCAGTCCTCTTGCCTGGAAAATCCCATGGACGGAGGAGCCTGGTGGGCTGCAGTCCATGGGGTCGCTACGAGTCAAACTTGACTGAGCGACTTCACTTCCACTTTTCACTTTCTTGCATTGGAGAAGGAAATGGCAACCCACTCCAGTGTTCTTGCCTGGAGAATCCCAGGGACGGGGGAGCCTGGTGGGCTGCCGTCTATGGGGTCGCACAGAGTCGGACACGACTGAAGCGACTTAGCAGCAGCAGCAGTACTTCCACTTAATTATATGTCATCTATAAAGACAACTTACTGCATTTATATAAAATCCACTATATAATATTAATCATATATTGTGTCTGCAAAACATATGAGTGCATATATATGTGTACATATGTACATACATGCACATGCGAGTCACAAATGTTAATAGTTTTGATGAGGGTTATGTCTGTGATTTTTATTTTATATTCTGTTGATTTTTTACAGAACATTGTCAATTATCATTACAAAAATGATATGCTATTAAAAAACAATTAGAACAATCCTCATAACTGGAAGACTTTTTCCCCCCTACTCAAGGACTGAGACCTCAGAGCCTTTAGAGAAAACACTAGTCAGTGTGGAAGGAAAGGGTATTTCAAATCAGACAAGTCAGCTGAATAAGCCAACGAATCAATGGGTTCCTATATTCTAATTCATTCACATCTACACTTTCTATTTCCCAAACTGAGCCCCATGAAGCAACAATGCACAAAATGCTTCTCAAAAAGTCCATGACAAAATATGTTCAGAAAACTCCAATCTTCTCTTCATGTTTTATCATACACTTAGGCACAATAAAATTTCTCAGAAACCAGACATTAAGAAACTTACTTTGTTTACCCTATGTGTCCCAAACTCATTTGATCACTAAATAGTATTAATAGGACACGGAATTCCATCAAGTACAAGCCAGTAAACTGTTAAAATTTGAAAGGAGAGGATAATTTAATAAAGAATTTAAGGGAAAAGACTGACATTGTGATACATAATAAAATACTAAAATACCTTTGGCTGGTGATATTTCTTTGGAAGAATTTTGGATTTTATTGAAAGACATTCTTTTTAAAATTAATTTATTTTAATTGGAGGCTAATCACTTGACAATATTGTAGTGGTTTTTGCCATACATTGACATGAATCAGCCATGGGTGTACATGTGTTCCCCATCCTGACCCTCCCTCCCACCTCCCTCCCATCCCATCCCTCAGGGTCATCCCAGTGCACCAGCCCTGAGCGCCCTGTCTCATGCATCAAACCTGGACTGGCGATCTATTTCACATAAGATAATATACATGTTTCAATGCTATTCTCTCAAATCATCCCACCCTTGTCTTCTCCCACAGAGTCCAAAAGTCTATTCTTTACATCTGTGTCTATTTTGCTGTCTCACATATAGGGTCATCGTTACCGTCTGGAAGACACATTCTATAGCTATCTATGTTTAGTGGTTAAGAGTATGCCTGGGGAATTTGGGGATGGATGGGAGGTTCTGCTGCATTCCTGGCAAAGTAAAAGAGCAAGGGAGAGCACTTGGTGTGGGCAAACGTCTTAACCAAGAACTTGGGCCATCTATATATCACACATGTATTGGTGACATCAACGATGTACACACAGCATATAAAATTAGTTGTATCAGATTTAACAGTAATTTAAAAGACAAAGAATATGTAGAATTTATGATTAATTTTTTAACAAGTACTCATGTCTATTAAATATTTATGTCCTTGGTCATGGCAATTGCTTTGGCCTTATGTCAATCTACAGATAGAGCCAGAAAGGATTTTTAAGCCAGAAAGGGTTAAGGGACCACTCACATTCATATTCATTACTGGGACTTACGGTAGTAGGAGTAAGTCCACCTTCAATAGCTCTGAACAGTGTTGTATTGTCCTTTGCTTCCTGGAACTAAGAACTACCTACTCCTTCAGGTTTTTTGGTTCATTTGTTTTTTTACCAACCAGTGATGGTTCACTAATTCCTTCCTAACTTTTCTAATAGTGTTTCTCAAAGTGTTGTCTTTAGAGCAACAGGATCAGCAGCACTTGGGGGCCTGGTAAAGTGCAAATTGTCAAACCCTCTTCTACAACTACTGAATCGGAAACTCTGAAGGTAAAGCACCTTGATCTGTGTTCTAAGCCCTCCAGTGACTTTTGATACACACTCAAGTTAGAGAACCACTTCACTAAAGAAGTATGATTGCTGTCTGTCCTGGATGTTTCTAATAACCACATCAGATAGCCCTTTATAATTCACAAACCTAATTTTAAATGAGCCAAAAATTTTAAACATAGCAGTTCTGTTGTAAAAATAACATGCAGGCAGTAGAAATTTGTACAAGATTTAACTGAAAATTGAATTCAAAGTTGGCATAATGAAACTTGGAACAGATTTCCCCATAGACCTAATGCTGCAAGATTGTGGCAAAGGAACAAAGCCATTCCAAAGAAGTCCATTTGTATCAATTTAATTGTACTCCAGTATTGATAGCATTAACTTCAGTTCCAAGAGAAGTGACAATGAAGTTTAAGAAGGAAATGAGAAGGTTGAGAAAAGGAGAAAAAATAAAAAGAAATAAGTAAAGAGGCGAAATAGTTACTCCTATTTTTTAATGTAGTGATAACTACAGGTACAATGCAAAAAAAAAAATTCTCTGCATTAAAACTTGCTACATATATCAAAATCTTAAATTTTTATCAAGTCCTCTTTACAATAGAGCTTTATCTTCTCCTCAAATCTTCTACATCATAGTAATAAGGTTGAGTGTGCATATTTTGCTTTAAGCTCTGAAACTGGTGAAACAAAAAAGTGCCTCCTAGGTTTGAGCAAGAAATATGAGTTAAGAAATATAATAAGGAGTAACATTATATATTGCTCCAATATAATAAGGAGCATTGGAGCTCTCAAGAAGTGCAAGCTCTAAGGAATCCTTTTTACATTTTTGACACTACATCTCAAACAGAACACATCTCCTTATCTGTGTGCCAGTTTGTGACTGCTACATAAAAAACAAACAAACAAACCCCTTTCTATCTGCCCCACCCCAAAATCCAAACTATGTGGGCAATGTTAAAAAGAATGCAACTGAAAATTATTTACCAGCTATTAACTTGTAAATTCAGGCAGCTATTCCTGATTTTTAGGTTATTCTCCACTTTTATCTAACTCATGAGTCCTCTCTGATTTCTATCACAATAGATATAACAGATATTGTGTGGCATTTTCAGAGCATCTAGAGAAGGGATATATGCAACTTTCATAAGTGTCAATCACTGAAAGCTTGGAAATGGAGAACCACCACTGACCTTTTCTCTGCTTTCATAATGGGGAAAACAGGAAACTAACTTCAGTAGTCACTACAAACAATCTAAGAAGGCTCCTGCAATGATTAAAAACCAAAATCAAGTTGAAAAAAAAAAAAAAGCCAGAGCTCCTCAAAGTTGGGGGCTCATAAGAACTTCAGGGGGAGACTGAGGACGGAGACCCATACACCCCAAACAACTAGGCATTCATTTTTTAAAAAATTTCCCAAGTAGTTACATTGCTCAATATAGAAAATTATTGTCAGGAGTAGAATTACTCCAACTTTTAAATCTCATGCATAAGTGTTAATTCCTGCTTATGAGTTTTCTAAAGAGCCTGACCAATATTCTTTAACTTAGAACATATAACCATAGGTACTCAGGGGCTTCCCCACCAGATGAAACCTACCACCTATCTTTTCACATCTTGATTAAAATTCAGTTACCCTTTAATCTTTGGCGAACTTGTACCATGGATGTAATCCCTGTTACAATTTGCTTTTGAGTCAGAACTTCTTTAAATGCATTTGCGTAAAATTACACAATTTTACATATATATGCCAAATACATTTATGTAAAATGTATTTGACATATACATTCGAACCACAAAATGTTTTCTTTCCCATTTTCCACTCCTATTTTGTGATGGTTTGACATGTGAAAGACAATTCCAAGGTACAGACACATCATCGTAATAGAAATCTCCAACCCTCAATATTACAAATTCAGAATTGATAGCTCATCTTCAGTACTACCTCAAATGATGTTAGAAGAAAGGGCAATGGGAGCACGGTAGTGTGGAGGACGACACAGCAGATGGGGGCATTTTACAGTAAAAATTGTTTTTCAAATGGACCAGTTTTCAGTTACTATAATGACAGAAAAAGTATAGAAGGTGTTCAAAAGTAGTCATTCCAGCCAGATTTCTTAGACTAAAATATAGCCCTATACCATCACAATGTACATACTATGCTTGTCTTTGGGCTGCCTGCAGTTGCTATCATCTGTCAGAGTGAAATTATGCCCATTCTCAAAATAGCATGCCAGTTTCCTGGGATCAGACAGGTCAGGTTTCAGTGGATAACAGATATGAAAGGGTGACTTAATGTCTCTAAACTAGAGACAGATTCATAGCTATCAAATCTAAGTCCATTCTGTACGATGAGCTTCACCTGTTTTAAGAGATAAAGACAAGAGAGCTCATAACCCAAACCTCACGTAAATTTATGACTGCATAAACAGGAACTCCTGAGGGTTTAAATTTCCCTCTCTGCACTAGAATGACAAAAGGAACAGCAGTAAGAAGCAAATGAAATAAGCCAGTTCCTGTGACAGGACACCCTCACACCACTGTTACTCCCTTACCCTTCTCCTCCCTTACCAAAATCCACTAGAGGGTATAAAGGCTCAATATTCACAGTCTTAGCATCATTTGCATCTAAGGATGACCATGGAACACGGTGTTTGCTATGGATGGATACAAGCACCAGTTCAATGGAGTGAGTCTAGAAGATATATAACTGGTGGCTTTCTTTTCTTCCAGCCTTAAGTAGTATCTGAACAGTAGCTGTCAACTTGTAATCAGAAAGAAAAGGCCAAGAGAATCAGACACACTAGCCCTGATATCACAGAGATGTCAAGCCAATATCAGAAGCAGCCTACCTCCAGACACCTTGTTCTATAAAATTTGTAAAGACCACGGTTAGCTGGGGAGGCTGTTCAGTTCAACAAAATGCGTAACTGATACACAGTCTCAACATAGTGACTTTTTTCCCAGTTGAAATTTCTCTCATCATCCATATTTCTAGTGTTGTACTCGTGAATACTTAACAACTAGCTCCCACAAAAGGAAAAAAAGAGAAAGTCCTGATTACTAGCATTTGCTCATTTCTCGTAGAAATTAAGAGACCAGCAACGATGTCGCAAAGTGCAGATAAGAAAGGATTCACACAATCTGATCTCATAAGCCAGTGTAAACCACCTCCACTACATCACTGGATATTTCCTCATTAGCTAACTACATGTTCACAAAACTACTACAGTTCATTAATGTTATTTTCAATTTTGTTATAATATAGAACAATTTCTACAGAGAGAAACAGCTCAGAATTACTGAATGTCAAGATAAATTGGCTAAATTTATTAAATCGGAAGGAGCTATCAACTTTAGGAAAAACTTTAAGTGGAAACTTAGAAGCTGTTTTCAGTCTCACACCAAATGTACTTACTAACTCAATATGAAAATTTCCAATTTTCCTCCTTGGAGGAAAGAACAGAATTGAATTCACTATCACAGCAGAGAAAATTTAGAACACATTTGAAAACATTGGTATAATGTTAAAAAAAAGTTGCATGGAAACATATTCTATCTCCCATAAATTTGCATGGCTCTATCAATAATCCAGAAAGGGAAATTTTTCCAGTCTTGTAATCTTTGGGTCGATCTATTTCTCCACCAGGGTTGCTGTCATACTCAATTACCTAAAACAGAATAAAACTTACACTATAGTACAACATACTTTAGTAGCTGTTATCTATGAAAAGTAATCCCTACAATTTCCTTACCAAGGTCTCTGTGGACAGGAATCCTTATAAATTAAACGAAAGCAAAATCTTAGCACTCAGGATTTTGTTTTCTTTTTTTTTAAGCACCAAAGTGGTTCTTGTATAAACAGGCACAATGAATTACCCCACTCCTTCAATATGACATGAGCATATAATTTTCTTGGAATGGATAAGTACAGGCTTCATTACCAAAGTGATTCTTTAGATATTAAATGGCATTGTAAGAAAACATTTCCAATTGAAATAATTGGCAGTTCTGAAAGAGTGGTTATTCAAAATGTCTTCTGATTTCTTACTTTCTCCCTTGTAAAATCCTTAATATCTCCATCTAATTTGATTCTTGGTTTGTTCTAAGAATATCTAATTTTCAGTGGCATAGGGTATAATTTAAGAGCATTAGCTCAAACTGAAAAAAAGTAAGTTCACTTACATTGCATTCTTGTTTTTAATAAGGATTGTTAAAATACTAAAGAAATATGCCACGTGTGTTTTAAAATAGTCATTTGGCCTAACTTTTACGTACTATTCTTCACAATAGGCTCTTTATAATCACTATAAATAAGCAAAAACAAATTACCAAAATTTGGGTGTAACAATCTTCCATATTTGGAATAAAATAGGAGTCTATCAATGTAAAACTATCACCAGAAAGATCTTGTTATAGTGGACTCCAAGATCAAACCAAAAATAATATTTATATTTTTAGACAAAATCTGCTCTGATTTCATTCTCAAGAAAATGCCTGAATTTATTTCAGCATTCAAGAGGTTAACAAAACCTTCTGTGACACAAATCCATAGGTACACTTTACTCAATTATTCATGTATTATTCTATGCCAGTAAAGCATCTAAAGATCTGCCAGGAGACGCCAAATGAAACAAACCACACATACGCAAAAAAGATCCTAAAAGAAATCAGAGTTAGTTAAATTCACATCTGGCTTAAAAAGATTAACAGCATGGAGCTGTTTATGTTACACTGAGCTATTTCTAATTACAGGAAAGCATACCCAATCAATAGGAGATCAAGTGCCTGTATTTAAGTATCCAAACAAACAAATAAAAAAACCAACAGCTGTAAATAGATTGTATTGAAATACTTACAAATGGTGAGATTTTACCTTTAGGATACCTGCATTTTATACAGACAGGCAGTCCTGGTTTGGGTTAGCCATTTATTCTGTTAACAGTTTTCACCCAAGTAATGGGATTTCTCATGATTACCGAGGTAATATATGTAAACCATAACCTCATCAAAGTTCTTGGTAGAAATGAGTTAAGAATATGCAGTTGTGATAGGAAAAAATAAGAGAGAAAGTTCCACACTGTTGTGACTTCTCAAATCATGAAACCAGAGTATAAAATCAAAGAACTACAACTATGTATTATGAATATTTATTATAATCATCTTGTGTCTTCAATTTTTAGAAGTTCTACTTATTAACTGTGTGAGAAACAATCTCCAGTAGTGCCACTAAAAATATAAACATCTTATGTAAAGCTTATTTTTACATCCTTTGGGGCACTGTAAAATTTCCCTTGCCATTTAACTAGGTCTAGAAACAAACATATATGACATAAATTGGGGGGAGAAGAGGAGACAGCAGAGAGACATAGGTATTGCCAGTGTAACAAGTTCTTCGGTTTGCTTTTCTTTGGCATCCCTGTTAATCCCACCACATGTTTTTCTGTGCATAGCAATTGGCTACAAAAAGTATTTATTAATAGCAACTTCCCCTTATGCTTCAGAATTTTTTAAAAAAAATCAATACCTAAAAAATAATACAAAAAAAACCCACTGGTTTCACAAAGGTACAAAAACCAAAATATTCAAAGCACAAATTCTACTTTATGGGATGGTCTTTAAACCCTGAGATGGACCTATCAAAAAGAGAAAGGCTGGCAATGAAAATTAGACAACCTGTTGGACCTCTCACTCACTCCACTTTGAAGGTCTCCTAGTTCTAAAAGCTTAATTTCACAAATGTAAAAGAAAAAAAAGAGTAAACTGGATTTAAGAAAAAGTGACTCAAAGTAGCATCTGATATGGAATCCAAAGTTATAGAAGGCTTAATTTCCTTTAGAGATGGATTTAATCTGTCCATCTCCATATACACAAGCTCACACAAACCTAGTTTTGAGAATTAACTTGGAGATCTTTTTCTGCTTCTTTCACGCACTGACAATTCTTCACAGAATTAATTCTTAACACACTTTTCCAAAAATAATACTCTAACAGATTTATAGTAGATATCATTCTGCATATTTCAGATAGTTATAGCTACAAGTTACTGTCTAATAAACTGCATAAACAATAGCCATTTTAAAGCAACGTATGAAAGTATCCAATGTATTTTTTTCAAATTGTTATTTTAGGGTGACTACCTAAAGCCATTCTATTATCCTACCTGTTGAATGAGAAGGTCATTCCATTAAAGACAGTTTACTATTCTTCCCTTTAAAATCAGAGAAGGATGTTAGGTTATTAATGTGACCAGAAGAAGCTAAGTGTAATTTTTAAATTGAGAACTATTTGTCCCAGGTACTGTCAGAGACAGTATCAGAGACCATTCTTTCTTGACTTATAGGTATCATTACCAATTTATACTACTAGTGAAGAGAAATCCTGCTTTACCATCTTCTGAACTCTGCCGATGTGTAGTTTTACCAAATTCCTGTGTCTCTTACTCATTTTTTGTTTTCGACTGTGTTATTTTCTTGAACCTCATGTCAGAAATAGACTTGCACAGTGACTTTCTACCTTTATCCTCTTCAGCATCCAGAAATATATGTCAAGAAACCTGGAAGGGTCCCCTTACGTTGCCATCCACGATTTGGTGCATTTCCAAGGAGTGAGCGGATTCAAGCAGCTGAAACTTCATCCTTTGGTAAAGCTTAACAGCTGCTTGTATTTACAGCTTTAATGACCTATCCTGGTTTACAAGTGTTTGCACATGTAGGCCAGACCACCAAATGCTAGAAGATTCCTTACAAATGAAATTTACACATGGGAGAAAGTTCACTGTGGTAACGCCGCAAAAAAAAAAAAAAAAAAAAAAGCAAAACAAACAAACAAAACACAAAAAAACCCTTAGACTTTTCATTCCTGCTTCTTCCCTGGCTTTCAACTCCTCTAGTTTCGCTCCAGGCATGCAAGCCTTCCTGTCACCCCCTCTGACATTTTCCTTCAGCACAGATGAAACTTCTCAGGTTTCTTAACTCTGCCCTTGGCCACACCCTGACCAGGCATGCCTTCTCACACCTCCCCAACCCTCCCTTCTGAAACACAACGTAGGACAGTATTTCTTTGAAATCGGCCTGCTCATCCCTTTATATTTTTAAAACAAGTTCCGTCCTATCATAAAACCGATCGTCGGCGGCTTTCTTTAAAAAAAAATTTAAAAAATCGCCCACCACTACACCAGGATCTACTTGACCCGACAGAGAAACTTGAGTGTCCGCCGCTCCCGGAGAACGACACCCCTTCCCCCTCCTCCCCGGACGCGCCCCGCGTGGTTCCCCGCCCGCCCCGCGCGCGCGGGGGCGCGGGGACAGTCCCCGGCCGCTCCTCAGCTCTGCGCCACAACAACTTTCCCAAACCCCGCACTAACTTCCAGGGCACAGCCTCTACGGAGAGGAGCCGGATCGCTCTCGATACTCCCCAACCCTACCGCCCCCCCCCAAAAAAAAGCAAAAGCAGCCAGGTCCTACCGGCGCGGCTCCTGATGACGTCGGTGAATCCGTCTCCGGCGGCGGGTTCCCGGGGCTGCCCCGGGCCCCCAGACTGAGCCATAGCCAGACGCACGTGCCCCGGCTCCCCCACGCCCCAAACTTTGGAGGCAGGTGGGTCCGCGCAGTCCGCCTGATGCTCTCCTAAGCAGGTAGCGAGCTGGGGATCTGGTGTGTGTGAGGGCGGCTGGCTCCCCTCCCCAGGCCCTCAGCCACCGAAACAGGGATGCGTCGCGGGCGGGGAGGGAGGGTGCGCTGGGAAAGGCAGAAACACCGAACCGACACCTGCCCTGGTGGAAAGGGGAAGCCGTCAGATGGCCCAGCCCATGCTTGGAGAGGAGGGAACAGGTGTTCCCAGCTCCTACCCCCCACCCCCAGATAGAGTGGGCGAGGCCTGGCAGGTGAAAGCTGAGGAGGGACCCGGTGGTCAATAAATCCACAGGCAACTTGGAGACTCGCTTTTCCAGGCTGCGCAGAATCGCTGCAAACACAGGAGCAATTAGGGAGCCGCTTGCCAAAAGCAGCACATGAGGTCATGAATGATTTAGTATCGCCACTTATAAGAGGAGTACGCTGAGGAGAAGGGTCTTTGGCTTTTGCTATCTGGGTCACTCACACGTTGTGTACCCTACACTGGTATCCTGACTCAGAGGCACTACCAGAAATAGGAAATACAGGCTGAGCATAATCATATTTCTTAGGATATTTCACCAAAGCTACCCACCCTTCTTTCAGTGTATATTCACTCCGACTGCCTCCTCCATCCCTTCCTCCCACCACTGAAGCTAGAATTAGATTGGACTATAAACAGCTCATATGACTTTATTTTCTAAAAATTTCAGAAGTGACTTTCACTTGGTTAGTATCCTTACTCCTCCATCCACCCCACCCCAACACACATATAATTCATCCTGCACGTCTTCCTGCAGAAGCTCAGTCACCCCAAATTCTGCCCATCACCTACCATAGACAAATTAACTTTACAAGAAGAGCTTGGCAAGGGGCCTAGCAACAGCTAAAGATTTTCTTTTCTTGTTTTCTTCTGCGTTTTTTTCCAGAGTAGATTCTTAGCTTCTTCTAAAGCACTGGCTCTCTACCATTGCTAGACAGCAGAATCATCTGGGATTTTTACAAACCACTAAGGCCTGGTTTCCACCCCTGATTTTCATTAAGATGATGCTTAATTGTTCTAGACTCTTACCTGCCCATCAGGAGTGTAAAAGTCTTGCAAGTAATTCCAATGAGCAATCAAATCTGAAAAACATCATGATGAAAGAACTTATGAACATCCAATTGGCTGCCTTCATCAAGACAATTTTATCTGTAACCTTCTTCCATTCCCATTATAATGCCTTAGATTAAAAACATATTTGCTCTCCTGCATTCCATTGCCAAATTGGCATTTTCCATGACAGTGGGTGATTTAAATTGACAAAAATATAGTTGTTAGGCTTAGCTCCAGAATTTCCTTAGATTAAACATATAGCAATGCTCAGGATGGAGTCTCCACTAGATATTTCTCAGTTGGCGTCAGCCTGAGATGCCTGTTGAAAATCTCTCTTTACTGCTCTGTACAGGCAGGCGCCTTAGGTTTCCCAAATGCCTGTTCTTTTCAGACCTATCTGTTCTCTTTCTAACAAGTTCATCAGATGGGAAATACACAGCACAGCTCCTATATCAGAAAAGAAAAAAAGTATAACAGTCATTAAGAATTTTTTTTAATCACAAAGATTGTGGCATGCTACTTTTTATATTATTATACTACTTTAATCAGAACAGTAAGGAATTGATACAGACAGAGACAAAATGATGGAACAGAATAGAATCCTGAAACATATCCAGGCAAAGGAAATTCACTATGACATTTCAGTGCAGTCATTAAAAATGGAATATAGAATAATGGTGTTTCCATAAAGTTAGACTCCTGTAATTTAAACTATATAAAAATAAGCTCCGGATAGACTGAAGATCCAAATATACAAAATAAAAGCAAAGAAATGAGGAATCCGTAACAGTTTAAGTTATGGGGGCATTCTTAAAGCAAACACTAATCTGAGGTGACTTTAAGGAGAAAGTTGTCACTTTTAAGTACATAAGAAATAAAATTTTCCATAAAGCCAAAGACTTTATAATAAGGCATAAAGACAATAAACTGAGATAAAATATTTAAAACATCTGAACAGAGGTTTAATATCTCTACTTTAATAAAATTGTACAAATTGATTTTAAAAAGCAAACAATCCAGTAAGAAAAAAAATGAATATGTAACCTGAACAGAAAATTCACACAAAAAATATGCAAATATCTAGTGAAACTGTGAAATGTTATCTACCTTCTCATAGTCAGGAAAAGGCAAAAGGAGATAGTATTCCCCACCCTTTGGACAGAGGATAAAGCAAATGAATAGAAAAACATCCAATTTTGGAAGTAGGGTAAGGAAAAAAAGCAATTCATATACCACATTGGTAAAATATTGATAAATTTTAAGAAAATAATGTAAAAATAGCTATTAAGATGTACATAATCTGTTGCCCAACAGTGCCTCTTAATGAATCTATCTGACAGAAATAAAATCACCAGTATATGAGGATATACATAAGGTTCTTTATTAAAGCCTTATTTCTAAGAAGACATCCACTGAAAACCACCTAAATGTGTTTCACTTGGGAAACTACTGAAGCAATTATATCATATCAATCAATGGACTATTATGCAGCTACTTTGAAAAAAAAAGGATATGATTTGTACCCTACATAAATCACTATCAAAATAAAACAAACCCAGTACTATATTAAAATAACAATATATGTATCAATTAACTTCATTTTATTTGAACAAGCGACCGCTCATTTTAACACACGAAACCCAAGTATCTTGATTCATCACATTAAAAACACAAAGGGTAAATTCACACTCACAAAGTTTTAAAAATACAAAACCTCCTAGCAAACTAAGAATGGAAAGAATCTTCCTTAAACTGCTCAAATGTATCTATAAATAATAGCAAACACTACTTTAATATACTAGTCAGTGTAACAAGAAAACAAAGTTACAAAGTTTGGAAAGGAGAATGAAGTTTTTATTGTTGTCAGAAGACATATACATAAAAAACCCAATCATCAGATAAAATATTACAATTAAGTGGATAGAACAAGGTTTTTGGATGTCATTAAAGTACAAAAAATAATTGTTTCTAGAAACTATTTTAAATTATATTTAAAAAATTCTATCAATAAACATATTTGCAAGAACTCTAAATACAAATTATATAAATGAGAGGAATTAAAGAAAACCTAAATAAACGGAGAACTATACCCTGCTCATGGATTGGTAGGATGGATGTTGTGAAGATGTAAATTCCCCCAAAGTTGATCTGCAGCCAGTGAAACCCCAATTAATCCCATCAAGTATGTCTCTGTGTGTGTGTGTGTGTGTGTGTGTGTGTGTGTACATTCTAAAATGCATGTGGATATGTAAAGGGGCAAAATAGCCAAGATAATCTAAAGAACAAATTGAAGGACTTTTCAGTAATAAATCTTACAATAATGATTCAGCTCAGTCGTGTCTGACTCTTTGCGACCCTATGAACTGCAGCACGCCAGGCCTCCCTGTCCATCACCAACTCCCAGAGTCCACCCAAACCCATGTCCATTGAGTTGGTGATGCCATCCAACCATCTCATCCTCTGTCGTCCCCTTCTCCTCCTGCCCTCAATCTTTCCCAGCATTAGGGTCTTTTCAAATGAGTCAGCTCTATGCATCAGGTGGCCAAAGTATTGGAGTTTCAGCTTCAACATCAGTCCTTCCAATGAACACCCAGGACTGATCTCCTTTACGATGGACTGATTGGATCTCCTTGCAGTCCAAGGGACTCTCAAGAGTCTTCTCCAACACCACAGTTCAAAAGCATCAATTCTTGGGCGCTCAACTTTCTTTATAGTCCAACTCTCGCATTCATACATGACCACTGGAAAAACCATAGCCTTGACCAGATGGACCTTTGTTGACAAAGTGATGTCTCTGCTTTTCAATATGCTGTCTAGGTTGGTCATAACTTTCTTTCCAAGGAGTTAAGCGTCTTTTAATTTCATGGCTGCAATCACCATCTGCAGTGATTTTGGAGCCCAGAAAATTAATGATATTATGGAGTTAATTATTGTAATTCAAACAGTGTGCTTTGGTGTGAGGACAAATACTCCAATAGAATAGAACTGAAAGTACAAAGTCACATATATGGTCCCTTGATTTATGACAAAGATGGCACTGCAATTCATCGGGAATGAAAATTCTCAATAAATAGTGTGGAGTCAATTAGAGACTCGATTTTAGACTAAATGTGAAAAGTGTTAAAGGAAAAACAATAAAAGTGGAAAAGGTAACATAGGAGAATAGCTTCATGAACTTGGGATGGACATTTTTTTTATAGGACATAAAAACACTAAGTTTAAAGGAAAAAGATTGGCATATTCACTTCATTAAAATGAGAACTTCTGTTTGTCAGAGGGCCTCAGTAAGAGGCTGAAAATGAACAACACAGAGTGGAAACGTGTGTGTCTGTGTGTGTGTGTGTGTGTGTGTGTGTGTGTAAAAAACCTAAAGGTACCTGGAATATATAGAATACTCATACAAATCAAAAAAAGCAAAACCCAGTCCTAACAAAATGAATGAAATCTTGAATAGCTGTTTTACCAAAGAGGATATCCAAAGGACCAATAAAAATATGGAAAGATGTTAAACATTGTAAAGGCACCAAGATATTAAAATTTAAACCACAAAGCAAAACAACTACACACCCATTGTAATGGCAACAATCAAAATCAAAACAAAACTGAAAACACTAAATATTGCTGAAAATGTGGTGTGATTGGAATTCTTATGCACGTTATGGAACTGAAAATCACAACTTCTTTGAAAAACTGCAAAATACACTAAAGCAAAAATTATGAATACTGCATGACACGTAAATCCCACCTTTAGGAGTATTCCCAACAACAACAAAACCGTAACTGTATCAAAGACAGGAACAGTAACTGCAGCATTTTATATAACAGCCGAAGTTAGAAACAACCCTCATATCCGTCAACAGTAAAACTGATAAAAATACATGGCTATATTCATAAAATGAATGTTATAGCAGTGAAACTAATGGGCTACTGCACCATGCAATAACATGCATGGATTCCACAGGCATAATTTGAGCGAAGGAAACAAACACTAAAGGTACATACTCTATATGTCTATTTATATAAGGATTAAAAGCAGGTAAAACCAATTTATGGTGATAGAAGATAACACTATCTTTAGAGGGATGCAGTCATTGGGGTCAGGCAACAGGGAAGTTTCTGGTATTCCTGTAATGCCTGTTTCTTGTTCTGGGTGATAGATATACTTGTTCATTTTGTAAAAATTAGTTAAGCTGTGCATTATAAGGGCTTCCTTGGTGACTCAGTTGGTAAAGAATCCACCTGCAATGCAGGAGACCACATGCAATACAGGAAACCCATGATCCAATCCTGAGTTGTGAAAATCCCCTGGAGAAGGCATGGCAACCCACTCCAGTAGTCTTTCCTGGAAAATCCCATGGACAAGAGCCTGGTAGGCTATAGTCCATGGGGTCGCAAGAGTCAGACATGACTTATGCATATTTATATTTTTCTTTATGTATATTTCCATGTGAAATTCCATTTTTAAAATAATCATAGGTTAAAATTGCATGCAAATATGTTTAAATATATCTGCGGAATAGTGTTAAATACAACAAGCATATTTTAGTTTACTATTTATAGTATCTCATTGAAAAAAAACTATATCAGTGTATATACTGTTTGTACAAGTAACTGTAGAAAAACATACATATGAACGTATAACAGGGAAACTATGACATTTTAAAAATGAAGCCAGATTTTGTGAACCTCTGAGATGCTTAAGCTTTGAAAGACTGAGAGAGTAGAGCGCTGGAAATGTTGCTGATTATTTTGTTCTATTAGAAACATCTTCAAAAGTTATTTTCAAGTCTGTGTGGAACCCCTCTGGTGTAGATCATCAAGCAATGAAAAGGAAACCATTGCAAATCTCCCTTCTCCCTAATCCATACTATTTATGTATTTCAACAAATAAAGAAGATAGACTTCTTGGCATTTTCTTATTCAAAAACTAAGGTTAGAGAGGTTGGAATACTTCTCTTTAGATGAGGCAGTTACTTCTGGGTGACTGTTTAAAAGACCTATAGAAATTTCAGATTGTTATTCAGAATATTATCCCAAATAAAAGAATTCCATGGACCCTGCTAACCTTTCAGTTACTCTACATCAGAAAGTATTTGCACCAGAGAGATAAAAGACATTCAAATATATCATGTCAAAGGGTTTCAGATTACCACCTAAAGGCATTTATTTTATGAACTGTCCAACTAGGAAATGAATAGCATGGTATGATTAACTGAAAGTCCACACCTTAATATGAATAGATCATGGCATCCTAGAAGCTCCCAAAGATGGCATATCCCTATTATATTAAAAATAAGCACATCATATAGCTTCCTTTAACAGATAATGCTGAAACATATTTTAGATGTCCATTTTATGCAGTGTCATCACTTTTATATAGAAGTATCCATTGATTGCTAGAGAGAACTTTCATGAATCAACACGGCTATTAGTTGGTTTTCTCTTAACACAGATATTTCAGAAAACTCAATTTGAAATAAATATATTTTAGGGATGCAGAGAAAGCATTTTTTTTTCCCTAGGAGACTGGAAGTTGAGTTGATATTTTTAGATTCCTGTCGTAGAATCTGCAAATTTTTCTAAGAAACGTTTTCTACACAATCAAGGGTAATTTGAATCACCACACTTTCCCATTCTTTCCAAAGACTTTTTTTAGGGATCTCTTTGAAATTTTGACTACTAGAATGCTCTAAATTTAAGCATTCTCTTCTGGCATGTCCTAAGACTAGGAGTATTTTAGGAGAAGAAGGAATGTTGTCTTGATACTGAAGATCTAATGATATTAGAGGGCTTCCCTGGTGGTTCAGTGGTAAAGAATCTGCCTGCCAATGCAGGAGATGTGGGCTTAATCCCTGGGTGGGGAAGATCCCCTGGGGAAGGAAATGGCAACCCAACCCGCTCCAGTATTATTCTCTGGGAAATCCCATGGACAGAAGAGCCTGGCAGGCTACAGTCCATGAGGTTGCAAAAAGTTGGATGTGACTTAATGACTAAACAACAACAATGATATTAGCACTAAAATTTAGGTGTTAAGATTTTTCTATTCACTATCTGTAAAGTTCCAATATCCCATGCTGCTCAAGATCAGTTTCCTAGGTTGAATCTAGTAGTAAGATTAATTTTCCTCATCCTGCTTGTTACCATCAAGTTGCGTCTCAAAGATGGGGGCGCACATGAGCTTTTAAAAGCCTCTCTACCCTAAGCAGACACCACTTTTTGTTCATGCTAAACAGACGCACACCCATATACTACATGGAACAAGCACTGAAGTTTTCCATGAGCTTCCACATCATAAATATACTGAAAACGGTATATGATGGGTCAAAGAATAAGTCCACCCTCTTACCTCTAAAAGTGATTCTCTTGTATCCCCTGACATCTCAGTTCCAATTTGACTCTACCCCTGTGTGATCCTGCTGAAAGATCATTTCCTTCTGGATTACAATGCCAACACAGTCTATACATGACTGACATGTTTAGAATGGTCTTGAAACAGTTCATTTTATTGGAACATTAGGCAAATACTCATATGACAAAGAGAGCAAAGAAACAGTGCAAATTAATTAGAAGTGTAGCAGAGGTTGTTGATGCCACATATATCCTCTTGGCACAGAGTTTCTGTCTGTGCCTACAGCCTCTGAGAGCAAGCATAGGGGGCTTTGTGCCTAAGGGCATTCTCTGGCCTTTGGAGTCTGCTAGGCCCATCCTCAGAGCAGGCCATGTACACTGGGAAGGTAATGCCCTCAAAGCAGTCTGCAGCAATGACAAATGAGAGGAGGTGGATGATTCTCCAGCTTCCTTCCTTCACAAGATGAAATAACGTGAAAGGGAAGGTGTCAGTCATTCAGTTGTGTCTGACTGTTTGCCACCCCATGGACAACAGAGGAGTTTGCCCACCAGACTCCTCTGTCCATGGAATGCTCGAGGTAGGGAATACTGGAGTGGGTTGCCATTCCCTTCTCCAGGGAATCTTCCAGACCCAGGGATCGAACCTGGGTCTCCTGCATTGCTGGCAGATTCTTTACCAACTGAGTCACTAGGGAAACCCAAGATGGAATAACTCTGAGGCAAATATTCTTCCCAGTCTCCTAAAATCCCTAACGAGATTGAGACCCAGTTATCCATAGCAGAAACCTATTCATTAACACATAGTATATTAGGTTTTGTCCTTTGCCTTTATCACTTCCCTGTTTCCCTACTAGAGGTATCGCCTCTCAATGTAATCCTTTGTTTTGAAATTTATGTCTTAGCATCTGCTTCCAACTGTAGCTTTGCCACTATTTTTCTATGTAGCCTAAAGAAACTTCTGGATGTCATTTATTTATTAAAGGACTGGAAACGACTGCTTAGTAATTAATGTCACAAACAGTTCTAAAATTATAATTGTGTCTGGAGACCCAGAATTTGCCAAAAATTATCAAATGTAGAGCCATGCTTGATTAGATAATTGAAGAGGAGGAGGAGTAAACTCTTTTTCTGAGCTCTAGTTGTAGCAGAAATGTTTTCAGAAGTCCATACTGTCAAGTAAAAGACCATCCTAACAGGCAATACAGGAAGCATACTAGTTTCTCAGTGAAAATTTCTGGTCAAATTAAAACTCCAAAAATTAAAGTTGCAAACAATAGTGGTTTCTTCAAAATGGTCTATACAAAGAAGAAATAAATTTGACATGAGTGTAGTCACAAAATAACTGTTGGTCATACATTTTTATTTCAGAAGGAAATCAAAAAGAACAATCATCAGTTTCTTCTGCAGATTGATTCATTTTGCAAAATATGCCTGTGTTCTTGCCCAAATCTGCCTCTTAACCACACTGACCCTTTTCTTTTTTAAAAAAAACATATTTATTTATTTTTTATTTTTGGCTATGCTGGGTCTTTGTTGCCACACGCAGGCTCAGTAGTTGTGGCACTCAGGATTAATTACCCCACCTCACGTGGAATATTCCCAGATCAAATCTGTGTCCCCTGCATTGGCAGGCAGATTCTCAACCATTGGACCACCAGGGAAGTCCTGTCTTTTCATGTGTGTGGCAGATTGCATTTTTGCAATATTTTTGATTCCACATGCTCTACCTGAACCTTGACAATACCCAGTCAAGGAATATAGTCTCTTTCCCTTTCCTTGGAATTGGGTGGGTCTTGGTGATTGCTTTGATGAATTTAACATGGCTGAAGAATGCCGGGTGACTTCCAAGGTTAGGTCATAAAAGGTGATAATGCTTCTTCCTTGTTTTCTCTTTTGTGATACTCACCCTTGGAACCCAGCCACCATGCTATGAGGAAGACAGGCAGCCACCTGGAAAGGTCATGTATAGGAGTTTTAAGCACAAGGCCAGTAAAACTCCCGATTAACAGCCAGTGCCAAGCATCAGACATGAGTAAGGAAGGAATGTCTTACATGATTCCAGCTCTCAGCATTAAGTTGCTTTCTATGACATCATATGGAAGAGATCAGATATTCATGTCAAACTTTGCCCAAACTTGCAGATTCGTGAGAAAAATAAATGCTGTAATTGTTTTAAGCAACTAAATTTTGAGGTGGCTTATTATGTAGCGAAATATTACCAAAAATAAATGGTAAAGTGGAAATATTACCCACTAGAGATGTGAGGACTAATGAAGTAATGTTTGTGAGAATCATTTGCTAGCTGTGAAATGCTATGAATATGAGGAATTTTCATTTAAATCTTGCCTCTATAGAACTTATAATACATTGGACATATAAGGTATACACATAAATATTTGATAAATACATTATGAATTGTTTAAAAAGTCGCTATAAGAAGCTACATTTGTGTAGCTTGTGTGTAGTTGTGTCCAATTTTGCAGACCACATGAACTGTAGGCTGCCAGGCTCCTCCATCCATGCAATTTTCCACACAAGAATACTGGAGTGGGTTGCCATTTCCTACTCCAGGGGATCTTCCAGACTCAGGGATCAAACCTGCATCTCTGCATCTCCCGCATTGGCAGGCAGATTACCACTGAGCCACCTGGGAAATCCATAAGAAACTAGAGGGAAAAACAACCCTGTATGCAACAAAATTAAGTATGGGAGCTAATATAACAGTCAACAAATATTTCTCTGCATTGTATACATACATTTGGATCTGTATGCAAATTGTTCATCTATGCATGATCCAAAGCTGAACAAATTTGATGTGTGACAAGAACTTAAGCCTTTCAGACACTGGGAAATTGTCCTCTGTAAATTCATGGACAACACATCCAGTCCTATGCTTTCAAATATGTTGATCTCACAGCTTCACCATGTCCCATGAAATCTAGGCTTGTCATTGAACTGCCTATTCCATTTGTCCAGTGAGATATTTAAAGGATGTTTCAAGTTCTTGATTGCTCTCCCTTACCTATCAATATGTATGCTCTTCACCCATCTCAGTTAACATCTCCATCATTTACCCATTGCTTAGGCCTAATACCTAGGTGATAGCTATTTTTTTCTATGACATCTCATGTCTACTGCCTTCTCTCACATGGCAAATCAACCTATCAGCAAATCCTACAAACTTTACCTTCAAAATATACCTCATACTGTGAATTCTCATAACTTCGATCATCCTTGTCTAAATTGGTAGGTTCTATTACCTGACTACTGCATCAGCTTCAGAGCTGTTCTCTGGGCTTCCCCTCGTATTCCACTACAGACATGTTTTAGGTAATAACAAGAGGGATCTTTTAAAAATATTTAGCAGATGATATCACTTTGATTCTTTTCTATCCTTATTATTTTTTAATTATAGTTGATTTATACTATTAGTTTCAAGTGTACAATACACTGACTCAATATTTTTATAGATTATACTCCATTTAAAGTTATTATAAAATATTGGCTATATTCCCTGTGTTGTACAAAATATCCTTGTATCTTATTTCTTTTATACATAATAGTTCATACCTCTTGATCCCCTACCTCTATATTGCTCCTTCTCCCTTCCCTCTCCCCACTGGTAACCAGTGCTTTGTTCTCTATATCTGTGAGTCTGATTCTGTTTTATTATATTCATTTGTTTGTTTACATGATTTTTGGTCTTAATTCTTGTAATGGTTTCTCATCACACTTGGATTGTAGTCTTACTTCTCTGAGCTTATTTCCTACTACTCCCTTCCCTCAATCACATTGTTCCAGCAATAGTCATGCCTCATAAAATATCCCACCCTCAAATCTTAAGAGTTTTGCCTTTTAATGACCTAAACCACCAGAAAAAGACACAAATGTTTTGCCATATGGGCTTGAGGCTAATTTTTCCAATACCTCATTTCAGCCTGTTTACCTTATTTTATGAGTGCTTAGCTGGATGTGTGCAATAGGACATATATTGTCTTTGTTTAGTTGTTAAGTTGTGCCTAACTGTTTTCCAACAACAAGCTCCGCTGTCCATGGGATTTCTCAGGCAAGAATATTGGAGTGGGTTGCTGTTTCCTTCTCCAGGGGATCTTGCCGACCCAGGGGTTGAACCCGCTTTCCCTGCATTGCAGGCAGATTCTTTACCGCTCAGTCACTGGGGAAGATAGATATATATCATATATCTAAGGATATATTTTATACATATGCATATATATATATACACATATACATATATATATATATAATCTCCTAATATATATCCTAGGCACTGTGCTAAATGCTAAGAGTACAGTGGTAAGTAAACACTCTGGACCTAATGGAATGTCCCATCTTCAGGAAGTTAGGAAAGCAGTGATCAAATAATCACAAAAACAAATGTAAACTTACAGCTGTCAAGGGGCCTATGATAGCAGTATATGGCTTCCTTGGGGAGGCTAAGGAGGGTTTCTTTGAGGAAGCACTTATTTATTTGAGATCTGTAGATAACAGCTAACAGGATCTTTCTTTGGAAGTCCTATTAGAGCCAATGGTCTGTTCATGGTCCCCCCTGAATATAAATCACAAAGTCAATTATGTCCAAAATATGGCTCTTATTCTCTCCTACTTATTTCCACCAGCTCTGCTCTTCCAAGTACCTTTTCCAGCACTTACACAGTAACACCAGTATTCCAGTTCCTCAGGCTACAAGAATTAATGTCATTCATTTATCATCACTTCCTCTCTCACACCTCACCTTTAATATATATCCAGAATCCAAGTACATCTCCCCACCTGCAAAGTGGCTTCCCTGATTCAAGCACCATCACTCCTGAATTATTTCATACCTTCCTTTATGTTTTGGAGGAATGTCCTTTATAGACGGGAAATTTTAATTATCCAAATAATTAATTTAAAAATAAGACAAAGATACTTCTCTATTCAAAATATTTAGTGGCTTCTTATTTCATTATAAAAAAAGTCAAGTGTATACTCATACAACAGCCAGTAAGACTCACATATTTAGCCCTTGTTGTCTCCATTTCCCTTTAACCTAACCATCTACTATCATTCTTGTTCACCCTATCCCAATTCTGGCTGTTAAAACATTTTCAGCACATACTCATCTCAGGACTTTTGTACTTGCCCTTTTCTTTGCCTGGAAGACTTTTCCATTTATATTATGGCTTGCTTCCTCACCTCCTTCTGGTATTTGATCTCTTTCTCACCAAGGCCATTTGTGACCTGTCTATTTAAAATTGCTATCACCTATCCTCACTGTCCAAAATTCTCCATCACCTTTGCCTATTTTCTGTTTCTCCATAAAACTTACAGCTTGTGACATACTGCACATTTTTCTTACCTGATTATTTTCTCTCTTCCCTGACTCATGATACAAGTGTCCTCCATTAGGGTAAGGATTTTCTTTTTTGTCCATTATATACTCTATACAATCCCCAGTGTCTAGATAGTCGCTATTACATAGATGTTAATGAATAAATTGTTGACTGGTTGGATGGTTGGGTGGACTGATGGATGAAATAATAAATAAATGAAGGTATGAAAGGAAAAGTATTTCAAAGAGTGACAATGATACACAAAAAGGAATGGAAAGCTATTGGAGGCTTTTTTGTTTTGTTTTGTTTTGTTTTTTCATTTTGTTTGTTTTTTTTTTTCATTTATTTTTATTAGTTGGAGGCTAATTACTTTACAATATTGTAGTGGTTTTTGTCATACATTGACATGAATCATTGGATGCTTTAAATTTAGGAAAGGCATGGAAGAACCAAGAACTTGTAACTGAAATCATAACATCTGACTCTTATTGTATTTAATAAAGTGTATAAAATAAACTTTAAAAGGATATTGCATTAGTTTAAATCTAAGTGTCTCTTCTTGGAATAGAACCATGATCCTTATACTTTCAGGATTTCTGGAAGCATACATATGAGGGGTTTCTTAAGTGCCTATGAGTTATAAACCTAAGAGAAAGACCCATCGGTTTTCCCTCAATCTTTTGAAAGGTTGTAGCATTCTCGAAGCACTAGCTTTAGACTCAGAAGTTTTTATACTATCCAAAACTATGTATGAAACTCTTGTTTTTATTAACAATTGAGTGCTTAAAATATAAAAAACTGAACAAATACTTTAGATAGAAAATCTTACCAAATTTAACACATACACACATACAGAAGTTAGCCTACTATTGTAGAAGTAGGGCAAGTAAAAAATAAGCTATGCTGCTTTACATTATTATATTAATGTAGTAATGAATTTAAAATAAGTCTGATGATATAATTTGGAAAATTGTTCTTAATTAAAAGGGAAATCAATGGGTAGAGTCCAATGAGTGCATGATATATTTTTTCATAAACAAGCAATTCTAATAATATCCTTTGGGATTTCTCAAGATACTACTATGGACCTGCAGTTATTTTCAAATATTTCTATGACCTTCTGTAAGAAATACAATTTACTTTATATAATGCATACTAGAACACACAAAGATACACTCATATGCATAAAATTGAATTAGAATTCACCTGAAGCAATAATTATTCTTTTTCTGTGAAAGGCATGCTAATGTTTCCTATTCTGTTATACCCTATTCTATTCTATTTTGTTTTAAAATAACAGTTGCTACGAACTACTAAATTAATTTTATAATCAACTAGTGCATTTGGAATTCATAAATTTGTAAACCCATCCGATACAGGAATAGGTGCTTCTGCAAAAAGGACACTGGTGAAATTTTTATAAACTCCAGAAAACAAATATTAAAATAAACAAGAAAGCATCTAATTGTTTTATTTACCAATATGCAAATATTCAGGAAGATATTACTGATATTATTTACATTGACATGTAAATAAATGAAAAGTGAAAGTCACATGGACTTTCAACCCCATGGACTGTAACCTACCAAGCTCCTCTGTCCATGGAATTCTCCAGGCCAGAATACTGGAATGGGTAGCCTTTCCCTCCTGAGGGGATCTTCCTAACCCAGGGATAGAACCCAGGTCTCCCACATTGCAGGTGATTCTTCACCGTCTGAGCCACCAGGGAAGCCCAAGAATACTGGAGTGGGTAGCCTACCCCTTCTCCAGCAGATCTTCGACCCAGGGATTGAGCCAGAATCTCCTGCATTGCAGGTGAATTCTTTACCAGCTGAGCTACCAGGGAAGCCTATAAATAGATGCTGCTGCTGCTGCTAAGTCGCTTCAGTCGTGTCCGACTCTGTGCGACCCCATAGATGGCAGCCCACCAGGCTCCCCCGTCCCTGGGATTCTCCAGGCAAGAACACTGGAGTGGGTTGCCATGTCCTTCTCCAATGCATGAAAGCGAAAAGTGAAAGTGAAGTCGCTCAGTCATGTCTGACTCGTAGCGACCCCATGGACTGCAGCCCACCAGGCTCCTCTGCCCATGGGATTTTCCAGGCAAGAGGACTGGAGTGGGTGGCCATTGTCTTCACAACTGCTATTCAAGCAGTCTCATGCTCAGAGTCCCTCATGCTACACTACAGGAACACTTTGAAGGACATTCTTTTCAAATTTTTGTTTGGAACTATGTGACTGTTGTGGTGAAAAGGAAAAGAAGAGGAATGAGTTTTTCTCTTTCCCTTTCCTGAGAATGAAGAAGATAAAGAGAACAGTGAGCAGGCCTGAATAATTCTAGGTGTTTTTTGTTTGTTTGTTTGTTTTTTTACTGTTAACTGCTCCCATCTCTGTATCTCTGTAACTAGTTTTCTTTTCTGCCCCCTAACTGCAGGAGCTACACCTCACACCTATTTTTCCTTTGACTATGTGCTAAACAGATCCTCTGTCTGGTGTTTACCCTACTCAGTTACTGGGTTACTAACATCAGTTTATGACAGTCTTTGAAGCGATGCAACAGGAAGAAATCAAGACCCTAAAACCTTTGTTCCTCATCACCAACTCCTGACTGTGAGCCCTCATCTTATATAAGCCCCTAGACTCCTCATGGGGGTGGGCACAGTTCTTGAGGTATGAGCCATGTTACCCTGTCTGCTGGCTGAGAATTTGGAGGAATTTCTATTTCCTCCAAACTCTATGTATTTTTTATTCGGCTTTGGTGGGCAGAGAAGGCCAAGATTTTGGCCAGCAACATGACTCATGCTGTAATATGTATTTTGACTGCAAAAAGCCTTTTAAATCTTTATCTACAGTTTTTAGAAATTTCTAACTTTATTAAGAGTAATTAATCAGAGAAATTGTAAATGCTCGTTCTGAACTTATACTATCAGAGGACTAAATAACTGTGAATCTAAGTCATGTATGTGCCCTCCTGTGCGTCTGTGGCTACTGCAATTTCCTCTTATGTTGTACTTTGTAGAGGTTATTCAAGAGAAAGAGTTTTAAAATAATAGTGCATAAAGGTGTCTCATAAGAGGTGTTGGTACAGACAGCAATCCAGAAGGATACTAACTCATGGGTTCCAGTAGATCCAACTGCACATTATCTTCAAATACCTGGGCCCATCATCAGTGGGTCTAGGTGGGACAAAGTGACCATGTATAGCTTACAACAGTAAATGCAAAAGAACTCATGCAAATAAACACTGAAACCACTCAATTCTTTACCTTTGGCAGTTAAATAAAATCTATAGCTTCTGTTGCATCAAAAGGCACACATTTTAGACCTAAGTGTATAGCCTAAACATTATTTTAGATCACAACAAACTGGGAAAATATCTCTATCTGATCAGGATACGAAATGCTGCTATAAGGTTGTAGTAGTGATGTTTTCTTAAACCTTTTTCATTAAAAGATGAAAAGCTGCCATTTCAAAGCTTCAAGGAGTTCTGAGTCACAGGAATTGAAGGTTGATTGTTTCATTGTTTGGAAAAAATTTAAAAAAAACTATAAACATCTGAAAGGATCTTTTAATTTCACATATGCAAAGTCAACACCCTCTTTGGAAACAGATTTGAAGTGCTGTGGTTTTTCCAATGTTGTGTAGGCAGAAAGCCATGTTTCCTTTTGAGAAATGGTTATTGGCTCTGCATGGATTTAAAGTTCACTGTATGTCAATTGGTGCTTATTCTCATGAAGTGCTACATAATCTTGTTTGAGTTATTTATCTCCCAGAAACAAGGAGCTGAGAAGGAACTGGATTTCTAGAATAATGTAGGGACAGGATCCTCATCGTACATGCAGCAAACTGTAAATATTAACAATATAGGCTGTTGATGATCTGACATTGTATTAGCAGCAGTGGACATCCAGAAAGGATGACTGTACCTGGATAGCGTCTAATCATCTAATGCAAGACAGCAGGAGAGGTGGACTACAGTTATCTAGAAGATAATGCAGGGGTGGGGGACAGATTAGCTTGCTAGGGCTACCATAACAAATGACCACACACTAGGTGGCAATGGCACCCCACACCAGTACTCTCGCCTGGAAAATCCCATGGGCGGAGGAGCCTGGTGGGCTGCAGTCCATGGGGTCGCTACGAGTCAGACATGACTGAGCGACTTCACTTTCACTTTTCACTTTCATGCATTGGAGAAGGAAATGGCAACCCACTCCAGTGTTCTTGCCTGGAGAATCCCAGGGACGGGGGAGCCTGGTGGGCTGCCATCTATGGGGTCGCACAGAGTCGGACACGACTGAAGTGACTTAGCAGCAGCAGCAGGCATCTCAAACAATAGAAACTAATCCTCTCACAGTTCTGGAGGCTACATGGCTAGAATCAAGGCTTGACAGGGTTGTGCTGCCTTGGAAGCCCATAGGAAGAGTCTTTCCTTGCCCTCTTCCAGCTTCTGGTGACTGCCAGCTATCCTTGGTGTTTGTTGACTTGCAGCCTCATCCCTCCAATGTCTGCCTCTGTCACCACGGGGCATTTTCTCTGTGTCTAAATTTCCCTCTTCTCGTAAGAACAGCAGTCATTAGTCACCCTAATTGAGTACAGTTGCATATTAACACAATCACATCTGCAAAGACTTTATTTCTCAATAAGGTCATGTTCACAAATACTGAGGATTAAGACTTGACCATATCTTTCTGAAGGACAAAATTTAACCCATAACAGGGGGGAAGGGGTAAATTTCTACATGGGTTAGTCTTAAATAAATAAATGTGTGTACTTAATGGAAGTCTGACTTACTTATGCTTCCAGCCAATTGAGGCTTGGATATGCTATATATACAAGTGTTCAATAATATTGAATATAATCCATGCTCATTGATTCCCAGTAAGAACTAACCAAATAATCGGATAGTAAAGGTTGAATGAAAACTATTTAAATCAAAAGACACCATGTGAAATACCTATCAACTGAAGAGGAAAAGTTAAAATTTTACATAGCCTCCTGCCTTCTGCCTCTGTAACTCAGCTTGCTCCTTCTAAAGTGTGGATCATGTAGGTCACGTAGTCTCAGAAAGTGGGGACTCACAATACTAGGAACTGGAGCTTATCTCAACTCACCCTTGTCTTGCTCTTTGCAATCGCCCAGCCCCTGCAAACCCATTTAATCATGCCTGTCTGTGTGTAAAAACTATGTAATCCCTTTGTTCGGGGCTCAGAACTTGGAGTGTTAACTCCTCTGGGCCCGCTGGTGTAATAAACCTGAGTTCTCCAACTCTCCGAGTGTGGTGCTTGGTTTCTCGGGTACTGGTTTCTGCAACAAACCTTGTTAACTTTTATGATGTGACCTGGAAAAAAATTAGTATTTTGAAATTTGCAAAGTACCAGCATTAAGTTCAGTTATTCTCCTTTTCAAGAATAGAGAATAATACGTTTACTTTTATATGGAAAAAAATGCCAAGCATTAAATATTAACCATACTCCTGAAGATAACACCAACAATGGAATTTCATCATTAGTGGTTTTGTTCCAAAAGATGTAACATAATTCACATTGTGAAGTATTTATTGAGCTGCCATATATCTATGGCAGAGCTCCCTAGGGAGTTTGACACTAGAGATTATTATTTTAACTTAAAGAAGGTATATTTTGTAGAGAAGTAAAATGAGTCAAAGGATACCAATTCAGTAGCAAAGCTGGAACTGGAAGACACATCTAATTCAAATACTGTTTTCACATTTTAGTAATTTTTAGTCACATATTATTTCAAAAAAGCCATCATTATTTTCATAAATTAAGCTCAATATTTACCATATTTAAATTATAACAATATTATAGTATTTAAACTCAGTTTATATTTAGAGTATGTAAATCATAATGTGATTATTTACTAAAGCTATATTATAACAGGAAAAATCTTGATGGCTTGATATTAAATAATGTTTAATGAATAATTATCATATACAGAGTAAAGTAATAGTATATTATATGGATTTTGTAGTACTCTAACATTTGTTAAAGTTTCATGGCACTTTGATAGGCAAATCTTAATACTGGCTTCCCCTCTAAGACTTCCTGAAGGTTACCGAATGGTGATACTAAGCAGTACCCGTGGGACTCTTTGGCACAAAAGCTTTTCTGTGTCCTCCATTTCTTGATTACAGGAAATAGGTTTCCTTAAGTCTCCATGACATTTCCAGAATTACATCGTGCAGGTTCAAATATCTGCTAATTAGGGAAGGAAGGGATGTGGAGACAAGAGAGCAACAGTTAAAAAAAAACAATAGTAGAGCCTTGGGGCTGAGTCCTGCTTCCTCCTCAAGGTATACACATAATATCTTTGAGTTATTTTGTAGATACTGAAACCTCTGCCAGTTGGGAAAAGTTAACTATATGCTGCCCCTAAGGACACAGACTCCAGACCAGTTGGAACCAGAAAGTTGATGATGCTGACTCCCACTTATTTCACCACACAGAAGAATGTCAACAATCTATCACACCCTCTTTAAACTACTACTACAAAACTCCTCCCTACTCCCTCCAGGCTGGGACACACAATTTTGAGGGCATTAGCTTGCTGTGACCCCTTTGTCTGACAAAACAATAAAGCTATTCTTTTCTAATTTACTCAAAATTCTATCTCAGAGATGTAATTCAATGTTGGGGAATAGAGGCTGGATTTGTCTTCAATGGTGATAAGGATGGTGATGACGAATATAATAGCTACATTTTAAAAATGAACTACTTTATTAATACCAAGGTAATAGCCCTGAAATCTCTAATGCAGCACTTCTCGGGTAATCTGCATGGGAACACATGCTTTAGGTTTAAAAACCAAAGTAAGGTTTCACACAACCATTTCAAATCTCACTCCACACACCTGACCTGGCTCTTGTCAGTTTTTTCAATAAGATTATGAGACAGATGTTTACCCTTTAGGGATATAGGACAGCCTGGCACACAGGAAATGTAAAGTACAGGAGCAAGGCAGCACATCAGAGCTCAAGGGTCAATAATTTTTTCTACATTTCTGATCACTCATTTTATTCACTTAGGAAAAGCTCAGTCTCTTGAGGCACCAGGGGACAAAAACAGTTTATAATCCAAACCATCTTATAAAAGCCATCTGTGAGGGTTTTAAAACATGGCCACAATTCAATATAATCCCTATCAAAATTCCAGTGGAATTTTTCATAGAAATAGGACAAACAACTATAAAAATTTTTTTGAAACTATAAAAGGCCCCCAAAGGCAAAGCAACATTGAGAAAGAAGAACAGACTTGGAGGCATCATATTCCATGATTTTACACTATATTTCAAAGCTATAGTAATCAAAACAGTATGGTATGACATAAACATAGACATATAGATCAATGGAACATAACAGAGGGCCCAGAAATAAACTCACATATATATGGCCGATTACTTTTTGATAAAGGAGCCAAGAATATATAATGGGGAAAGGACAGTCTCTACCAAAACTAGTGTTGGAAAAACTGGACAGCCACATCCAAAAGAATGATACTGGACCACTGTTACACCATACACAAAATATTATAACAATTCAAATTATAGAATTGGACATAAGACCTGAAACCATAAAATTCCTAGAAGAAAGCATATTCAGTAATCTACCTGATATTAGCCTTGGCAATGACTTTTTTTAGATATGACACCAAAAGCAAAAGCAACAAAAGCAAAAATAAATGAGACTACATGAAACTAAAAAGATTCTGTACAGAAAGGGTAATCATCAACAGAATGAAAAGGCAGCCTGCTGAATGAAAGAAAATATTTGCTAACCATATACCGGTAATGGGCTAATATACAAAATATATGAGAAACTCATACAACTGAAAAAGAAAAAAATTCAAACAATCCAATTTAAAAACTGGGCAGAGAAACTGAATAAACATTTTCCCAAAGAGGACAAACAGATGGACAGCTGGTACATGAAAAAGGGCTCATCATCACTAATCATCAGGGAAATTCAAATCAAACTACAAAGAGATGTTGTTGCACACTTGTTAGAATGACTTTTTGTCAAAAAAAAAAAAAAGACACAAAAAGTGTTGGCAAGGTTGTGGACAAAAGGGGAAATCTTGTGCACTGTTGGTGGGGATATAAATTGCTGCAGTCACTATGGAAAACAGTATAGAGTTTCCTCAAAAAAATAAAAGATACAACTACCATGCATGTGTGCATGCTAAGTTGCTTCAGTGTGTCTGACTTTTTGTGACCCCATGGACTGTAGCCCTCCAGGCTCCTCTGTCTATGGGATTCTCCAGGCAAGAATACTGGAGCGGGTTGCCATTTTCTTCTCCATGGATCTTCCCAACCCAGGGATTGAACTCAGGTATCTGGCATTGCAGGTGGATTCTTTACTCTCTGAGCCACCAGGGGAGCTTTTTTTTTTTTTACAACAGTGAAGACATTTAGGCAACCTACACGTCCATCAGTGGATGAGTGGATAAAGAAAGTGTAGTCTCTCTCTACATATAATTCAGCCATTAAAAATTGACACCTTGCTATTTGTGACCACATGGATGGACCTTCATGACATATAAACTAAGTGAAATAAGTCAGACAGAGAAAGACAAATACTATATGATCTCACCTATATGTGGAATATAAAATGAAAAAAAACGAAAAATAAGTCATAGATACAAAGAACAGAACAGACTGGTGGTTGCCAAAGGTGGGGGGTGTTGGTGGGCAAAAATGGATGAAATGGTCAAAAGGTACAATTTCCAGTTATAAAATAAATAAGTAATGGGGATGTAATGTGCAGCATTGGTGACAATAATGAATAATACTCTGTTGTAAAATTTGTAAAAAGAGTAAATATTAAAAGTTCTCATCACAAGTAAAAAAAATATAACTATGTATGGTGATGGATTGTGGTAATGATTCCCCAGTATATCCAAATACTGAATCATTATGTTGTACACCCAAAACTAATAAAATGTTATATGTCAAATATCTCTCAATGTATAGTAAAACATGGCACCAAATTATTTGACGCCCTGTTCACTGAAAGGTGGAATATATATCCTCTTCCATTGAATTTAAATCGTGAAACTTCAACCAACAGAGCACGGTTGAAGTGATGCTGTGACTTCTGAGGCCATGCAGCTTCCTTCTTGTTTGCTGGAGCACTTGCATTTGGATCCCAGAGCCACCATGTAAGGAGTCTGAATACAGGATAGGCCATGTCAAGGTATTCCTCCTGACAGAAACCGCTGAGTCCAGCATCCTAGCCACCTCTGTCAAGACAACAGACCAAGTCAGGCTATCTGAGTAGATCAGGCTATCTGTTAACTGAACACCCCTGGCCCTGTTCGAATTTCTGACACAGAAGTTTGTGCTATAATGAAATAACTGTCGTTTTAACATGTCAAGTTTTGATGTTGTTTATGTAGCACTAGAAAACCCAAACTTCAGGAAAATAAGCTTTATATATATATATATATATATATATATATATATATATATATATATATATATATAATTTTTCAGGGTTTGTTCTTTTAAAAAATTTAATTGAAATACAGTTGATGTATAATATTATGTTAGTTTTAGGTATACTACATAGTGAGTGAACATTTGCATACATTGAAATGTATGAAATGATCACCACAGTAAGTTTAGTAACCTCTGTCCTCATAGAAATTTCTACAATATTACTGACCATCTTTCTTATGTTGTATATTACATCCTCTGGCTTATTTATCTTGTAACTTATTTTATAACTAGGGGCTTCTATTTCTTAATCCCCTTCACCTATTTCACCCACTCCCTATATTTTTATTCTTAACAGATATTTAGTGAATGTCTTCTACACACTCTGTCTTTTTGGGGTCATAAGAATATAATGGTGAGAAAACACCAGAAATTCCTATTCTCGTATAGCTTAAATTCTACACAAGAAAGAAAATAAAAATAAAATATAGTCAATATAACAAGTAGTGGTAATTTCAAAAAATGAAGCAAAATAAAGCAGGATAATATTATGAAGCATGCTGGAGGTCATGGATGGCCTCTTTGACAAGCTATAATTTAAGCAGAGATCATATTGCAATGAAGTGAGAATGTGACTCATGTAAGTATCTGAGGGAAGAACATTACAAGTGAAGTGAACAGACACTACAGAGGCCCTGAGGTAAGCCCATGTTTGACATGTTTGAGGAAGGTCTCAAAGAGGTCTGTGTAGCTTACATACAGGGATCTGTGAAGGACGAAAGAGAGTAACTTCAGATAGATTGCAACCTGTTGAATCATAGAAATTTTATTTTTTTTCTTTTTTTTTTGAATCATAGAAATTTTAAAGCCAAGGCTATAGCTTAAATTTTTTTTTCTCCTCAATGAGAAGAAAAGTCATCAGAGACTTGTAAGTGGGGGGGTGTCATGTCTTCATTTAGATTTTGAAAGGGGCTCTCTGGGAGCTAAAGAGAGAAAAGAATGTAGGGGATGGTGAGCATGAAAAGGAAGATTAGTTGTAATTCCTGAAATAGTGTGAGTGAGACATGATGATGATACCCTAATGTGACCCTTATGATGATGAATGATGGCAAAATGTTCAGATTATATCTCAAAGATAGAGTTGGCATGAATACAGTCCATGGGGCAATGCCTTCTAGGTAGAAATGTTGAGTGCCTGTACAATGTACATTTAATTTATTTAGATGTCTACCAGATTAGGGAGAAAAGTTAGCTAGATTAAACACACAAATTCCTTACATTGCCTTTTGTTTACAACTCCAAAACCAGCTCCTGGTTATATCACTCTTTATCTAATCCTCATCTCCCCTCCCACAAGCAACCCTCCATGTGGAAACTATAGAATTGGTCACTTTCCTCCTATTTACTTAAGCTCATAAGCTTGTAGATTTTCTCATTATAACATGTATGCCAGGCTATCGTCATGGTGAACAGGAGCTGAGTATCCACAGATTCATCTTTGTAAAGAACATCACTCTACTTGTCCAAATGCTTGCCATGTCCTTGGCTCATATTCAAACATAACTAGGTCTTCTTTATATCATTTCTGTCAGTCAGTTGTATACATCTCAGTTATATTGATGACCAGGATAATACTGGCATAATACATACAAATTTCGAAGCACATATGTCCACATCTGTCTTCTTTACATGGGTGCTTAAACAAACTTACAGGAGTTTACAAATGTTTTAATGTATACTGCTTTTGTTCTTATAATATTATGTTTCTTTCTTCACCTTTATCAGATTCTATCAACCTTGCCTCCAATAAAATATAGCTCATTCAGTGACTCAGATATTGAGTAATTTGTTCAATGTCGTGGTTTTGGTACAAGTTTAAGTGTTTGGGTATATAGGTGATTACTAGGAAGTAGATAGAGCATGGACAAGGGTTTTCCTTTCTTTATGGGACATTTATATAACACAACTCAAGAAGAATTATTATCTTTTCCTCCTAACACATATGGCAATAGGTTCTAAAATATTTTTCTGTTCCTAAAGAAGTACAAAATACTGATAATTAATTCCTGTATTAATAGTAAGTAAAACTAGAAGCAAGAGTTTGAATCAAGAAACTAAGATGTACAATTAGAGTGAGAATGAATTTGAAATGTGTATATTCATTATTTACTCTTTCATACATCTAGTCATATACACATATACAAAGTCCTAAGCTTTTCTTACTAATACCCACATGATTGGTAAAAAGACAGAATATATACTATTATCTAATGTGATAGGGCTAAAAAATACTGATAAGTATAGCAAATCATGGGTAAACCGATACTATGTCAGAGAAAATGCTATGTGTTCATCAAATTTTATTTCAATTTCTTCTTGATATGACCATATTTCTCATCCTCCTTAACAACTCAGTAAGGGTCGAGTGTCATTATCAGGCCTGGCCATAAAAATATCTGTGCAATTCATCTACATTCTCTCTTCCATCCACCATGACAGTCCTAGAAATCATGTGCTTTAGTTTAAATGTTTTAGCCACATGATGGAGGGAACTTGGATCCCTAAATCACCACTTTGAGTACAACCCAGGTAAGCCACCCAGCTCATGTTGGTGTGTGACATGAGAAAGTAATAAATATGTGTTTCATTATACTACTGGGATTTCAGGGTTCATTTGTTACTGCAGAAAAACCTAGCCTATTCTCATTTATTAAAGGAAGGGAGGAAGGGAGATAGGAAAGAAGGGAGCGAGGGGAAGGAGAAAAAATGAAAAAAAGAGAGGGAGAGAGATAAACTCATCCTAGGGGTGAGGAAGGAGACAGGGAAGATATTTTCTTGATCAAAAGAGATGATGTATTAGGCATGTGCAATTCTTTCATTCTAATTAAATACCCCAAACATACAGTAAACCACTGACCAGAATATAACCATTTGCACATGTCAAGGTGATGATTATCACTTGCCACAAGGTAGTTTTGATTTGGCTATGGCTTTTGCTTTAGATATTTTACAGCAATTTCTCTTTGGTCAAACTACTTTAGTGGGTGGTAGAGAAGCATCTACTCTGCCAGAAACTTAAACGTGCCTCATTTCAAGTCATTACAAATTGATAGCTGTTTTAGTAGTAGTAGTTAAGTCGTGTCCAACTCTTGCAACCCCATGGACTGTAGCCTGCCAGGCTCCTCTGTCCATGGGATTCTCCAGGCAAGAACACTGGAGTGGGTTGCCAGTTCCTTTTCCAGGGGAGCTTCCCTACCCAGGAATCGAACCTGGGTCTCCTGCATTGCAGGCAGATTCTTTACCAACTGAACTATAAGGGAAGCCCAGTAGCTGTTGAAACAACTGTTATCCAGCTTCTGCCAATATTCTGTGAAGCCAAACTTCAGAAACTCAGTGATTTCAAACTGGTGTCCTCTAAATTCTTGCATTTTGATAAGCCTTTCCTTTTGTTGCCTTTACATATAAGGAAAAGTTGGAAAGTCATAAATTTAGATTCAACACAGGATTAAGGTATTTGTATAAGGGAGACATCATTCCTGCTAAAATATCCATATCTTTATCATTAAAAATTGTAAAATCATTACATTTACTCTCTCTAGACATTCCCAAACACTTGTCCTGCCCATATTGACTTTTGTTTTCATGTTGCTTATTCATATACAAAACTCACCAATTTTTGATTGAATAGATCAACGATGCCTGCCCCCACCCCACTTTTACATTGCTGTATTTGTTGAGAGTATCAAAGCAATATCTCCTGTTTTTTAAGAGGATAAGAAATTAAAGACATTCCTTAAAGTTTATCTTAAGTTCTAAGGAGTTAAAGTGAGAAATAGATACATCACCTACATTCCAATGTCAATGCATTTTTTTTAATTATATAACATACTAATACCATCATGTAGAGGTTTTTGGACTTAATGCTTCTGCCCAAGCCACTTCACTGAGTATTCCTGATTTGCTAGAAACCTACACATCATACCAGTTTTGCTGATACTATGATGCAAAAGGAAGCTCAGAGCTCACAACATTCATGTCACATCTCAAAAGGCAGATGGGATTAGTGGGTATGACTTCATATTTTTGGAAAATATGAACATGGCAATAAATCTCCATGGTTTTCCTCTATGGCTAGCTCAAGGCTCATGAATACTGGAAATAAAACAAGTGTCGAGGCTAAATGTGACATATGCAACAAATCCACAAAGTCTAAGTTCCTTGACCTTGTCTAATGTTGGCTGTATCCATCCTGTGGAATTTAATTTTGATGCCATCAATGAATGTTAGTGTGTGATAAAAGAAGTTATAGGTAATCACAAAAATATGTTGGTGAGAGATGTGTGACATTGAAGTTAGAAATTAAATTTTCTGTGGGAAAAAAATGAAAGGAGACCCCCACTGTGACAGGTCTAAATTAACTGATTAGAAAAAATAGATTAAATGTATATAAGACTAGTGACACAAGAGTCATGAGGAAAGTAAAGCTATGAGAGAAGTGATTAAAACAGAAAGTGAAGGCATTTGAGACATGAAAAGTGATCTAGGTCCCCCAAATTACAAACTGCCTATAATGTATTTTACCAAAGTTAAAGTACCACATTCTTTCTCCTTGTGATTAATCATAACAGTAGCCCTTGGGCACATGAATTAAAGTGAGACATAAATCAAATTGACCCAATCACTACTGAGGAATTCTAATGACATAAACAAACAGCCAGCCTCTTCTTGATTTCTCCTCAACATATGGAGACCATACGGTAGACCATAATGAATATTGGAGTATGGAATTCTGGTTTTAGAACCATTACTAGTTTTACAAAATTAAACAAAAAAGGAATCTTGTGGCTGTTCAGTTTTCCCAACATAATGAAAACAAGAGTATCAATTCTTTCTTACTATGCAAGTAGTTGCAATTTTCGAATAACGTCATTTATGTAAAAGTATATAGACAACTATAGCACACAGGACAATTGTGAAATATTAGATTACCTCCAGGGAAAAGTGTTTAGATGCATAGTGGTGGTCTTCTCAGGAAGAGAACTACTGGGCGTTGATTATAATCTCATTTCTATAGATCTGAGGTGAATCCAGACCAGGTTTTAATCATTAGAAATTTAATCATTTTCATTTTCACCAACCACATATATTGATGTGATTATGCTCACAGCAATGCACTCTGCCAGACAGATTTAACAATACCAAGTGCAAAATTAAATACAGTATAGCCATTTGCCAAGCAGCATTGCAGGATTTTTCACTTCAGTTGGGGAGGAAATGGAGAAGGAAATGGCAACCCACTCCAGTATCCTTGCCTGGAAAATCTCATGGACACAGGAACCTGGTGGGCTGCAGTCCATAGGGTCGCAAAGAGTTGGGCACGACTGACCGACTAACACACTTACTTGGGGAGGAATGGGCTAACATAGATAAAGCAGTTACATAACAATGCTTCCTTTGCATCTATTGGAAAGTTCCAGTTTGATTTTAAGAAAAGGATAGTCTGTTCCACCCCTCCCCCCCAACAAAAGATGCTTTGAACATCGAATTTCTGATGATATTTAACACAGGATAGACAACATTCTGCCTTACTTAAGTCATAGAATATGTGCTTTCCTTTTTGGCTTTATAAAAATCTATTCTCTTTCTTCCTCAATTCTTCTCAAAGTTGTAGAAGAGAAGTCAAATGTAAGTTCTTGAAAAGGTAACAGGCTATATGTTTATGTAAGGGCAAAGCCATCTGCAGTGAGTGATTGTGATTGAAATTTGAAAAGTAGAAGATACATTTTCTTTTTTCTTGCTGTCTCATAATACTTCCTCTCCAATTGTTTCTCCATATCACTTTCCCATTTCTATTTATGACAGGCATGCCCACTTCAAAACTTACTTTTCTTTTCCTTTTTCCCTTCATGTACCACATCCAAATGATTTGCTAAGCACCATTCTACCACTGTATCATCTTTTCTATCACTTCTCTTGATTTCCACCAAAGAAATTCAGAATTTAACTTACTTTAAATTTCTCCTTCGAGTATCATACCCCTACCCAATTTATTCTGTAGACAGTTGAAACTCTAACTTTTCTAAAATGTTCTCTTATTGCGGGGACCTTGCTTAAATATCTTCAATGAATCCTATTTAGAGAAAAATCCAAACAAACTTTTTGGCAAATCCAGTATTTTTGTTTTAAAATATATTATAAATTATTTATTTGGTGATATATAGGAAATATTATCACTCAAAATCTTGACAATTAGTATTGCAGAGATAAGATATCTAAAAGTTACTTTCAGTTTTTCAGATTGCACATGGACGTATATAGAATGACTATTAATCTTATGCTCCCCAAAGGGGCCCACAAAAATAATGAGAGGCCTTCTCTTAGATGGATGACTTTTCATTTTGCAATTAAAAAGGGGTAAGGAGGTCCTTCATCATACTTTTATTTAGGGGAGAAGGGGTGTCATGAAAGAACTTAAGGCCATTACTAATTAATAATATAAAGCTACAAAGCAGAAAAAAATCACAGTTTCATTGACTTCCTGCAGATTTTAAGTAGCTTCATGGATTAGATCTTGATAGTGATAAGATTTCCTAGAAATATGTAAGATACTTTATAATGTGTTCAGATCTTTTAATTACTATTATTTATATGCATGGTTATTTTTGAAACTATATAACTTAAACGTCTTATTTTAGCAAGCAGGCTGTTTATAGTAAAGGTAATACTATATTTTGCAATTATTCAACCTCTATTTATTGCACAGTCCATTAAAAGTATGTTTTGTTTGCTAGACTAAGAGACGCTTTACCTTATAATTTAATTTCAGAGATTCTCTTTGCTCTAGAATAAACAACTTTACTTCAAGAAGTCTCAAATATGCTGGACTGGATTGGTGACTTTATAACTGATTTCCTTCACACCTTGTCTCTCTTTTAAGAACATTTGTCACATTTATTTTAATTATTTGTTTACATATGTAGTCTCCCTTACCAGACTATTCATTTGATGAGGATAGTCAACATATAGTTTTTTTCCTTATTTTTTGATCCTCAGCACATAGCATGATGTTTTGAATATAATTGTATATATGAGGCAAAAGTTGATAAAATTTTAGACAGTATACATATTAAAAACACAACTTAAAATGATAGTTTATTTTTTGTAATACAGAAAGTGGTAGATGAGAGTAAATTCCTTAACCATCTAATCTGGATGTACAAAAAATAATGATAAAGTCTACTGAAAATTGCAGATGTGAAATAGCTGTAGTCTATATAACTATATTATTCTCTGTTCCCTGCAATTTGCTGACATTTTCTATAGTTTCCTTTCATTGTTCATCCTCCTGTTCAAGTCAAAATTCAAATGTCATGTCCTCAGAGAGAACATTTCTGACTACTCTATTTTTCTGTATTTCAACATCCCATTTATTACTTCCATAAATATTACCACACAAATCCAGTCATTTTGCATACTGGTTTACTATCTAATTTTCTCTCACTAATTTAAATTCCATATAGGAATAGATCATACAATTTACACCATTGTACCCATAACATCTAGCAGAATGCCTGACACAGTTAACAAAGGAATAAATGAATGGTTGGATGGATGGGCATGCAAATACATACATGTGTCACACATGTTCAATACAACATTGTTTAGGAAGCTATGGGAAAAGTAAATAAAGTAAAATGAGATGGAACTTATGTACGTCATAAAATAATTCCTGATATATTTTCACTTTTGGACCTGTCATTGCCTGCTTGAGTCCAAAATTTATCAAATCCATCTTTTGGTCATCTAGGATTGTATACTATTCTAAAGCTAGAATAAAAATTATAAAAATCAACCTCTAATTTGATAGTTTGGGCCTTGGTGCTTTAAAGCCTAGATTTTGCTATGAAAAGGAATTTATCATTTAATCACTTACTTCTTTAGAAATTATAGTAAGCATATTTCCTTGGCTTCAAGACATAAGGAATATTATAATATATATGTGAGAACATTTAATTTAGCATTACAGCTTAAGATTTATGAGAAAAACAGCATTAAATCTTACAGTCAGCTACACTAAAATGGATAGATGCTACTGATAAGGTTCAAAGCAGACCACCCCACCCTGGCATGGAGATTATTTTGACATGAAAACAAGCAAGGCCCATAAGACTCAGGAAGAAATTCTGAACTTCCCCTTTATTGCCTGAAAGAATTTAAGATAGGAAGCCTTCCCCAGAAAGAAGCTATCACCAAGATCACTACAGTAAAGTATAACTTGAGTGGGTAGACAGAAAGGATCCTAGCAAAACTCATTTGATCAGTGTCCTCTCTATGTCTTTGGATGACCCAGCAAATATTTGATTGCCAAACAGCAATTCATTTTGTCTTCCTGTGAATTACCTTACTTCCCATTGAAACTTCATATCCCTATCTCCTTCTCCTTAGTCCAGAATACACACACACACACACACACACACACACACACACACACACACACACACACACATTCCTTACCTTGCCTTGCTGTCTTTGGAATTCTTCATATTTAAGTAGATTCCCTGTGCACATGTAATACATTTGATTTTCTCCTGTCAATCAGCCTTATGTCATTTTAATTGCCAGCCAAAAGAACTAAGAGGAGAAATCCACCCCAACACTAATCTTTGAAGCAAATCTTCTACACATAGTTCTATATAGTTTCAAGATTTTATTTAATAGGTAATGACAGCATCTATTTTAAATAATAATGTTTGCCCATGTGTGAGACTTTATAAAACATAACCATGCTTACTGACAGGGTTCTGGCAAGAAATACATGAATAGTTAAAAAGAGTTTAATAAAAGGGGTCTCAGTGGGGAAGGGGAAGGGGGAGTTAGTGTTTAATGGGGACAGAGTTTCAGTTTCAGTTTAGTTCAGTTGCTAGTCATGTCCAACTCCTGGTGACCCCATGAATTGCAGCACGCCAGGCCTCCCTGTCCATCACCAACTCCTGGAGTTAACCCAAACTCATGTCCATTGAGTCGGTGATGCCACCCAATCCTCTGTCATCCCCTTCTCTGTCATCCCCTTCTCCTCCCGCCCTCAATCTTTCCCAGCATTAGGGTCTTTTCAAATGAGTCAGCTCTACGCATCAGGTGGCCAAGGTATTGGAGTTTCAGCTTCAACATCAGTCCTTTCAATGAACACCCAGGACTGATCTCCTTTAGGATGGACTGGTTGGATTTCCTTGTAGTCCAAGCAACTCTCAAGAGTCTTCTCCAACACCACAGTTCAAAAGCATCAATTCTTGGGCACTCAGCTTTCTTTGTAGTCCAAATCTCACATCCATACATGACCACTGGAAAAACCATAGCCTTGACTAGATGGACCTTTGTTGACAAAGTGATGTCTCTGCTTTTTAATATGCTGTCTAGATTCGTCATAACTTTCCTTCCAAGGAGTAAGCATCTTTTAATTTCATGTCTACAATCACCATCTGCAGTGATTTTGGAGCACAAAAAAATAAAGTCAGCTACTGTTTCCACTGTTTCCTCATCTATTTTCCATGAAGTGATGGGACCAGATGCCATGATCTTAGTTTTCTGAATGTTGAGCTTTAAGCCAACTTTTTCACTCTCCTCTTTCACTTTCATCAAGAGGCTTTTTAGTTCTTCTTCACTTTCTGCCATAAGGGTGCTGTCATCTGCATATCTGAGGTTATTGATATTTCTCCCAGCAATCTTGATTCCAGCTTGTGCTTCTTCCAGCCCAGCGTTTCTCATGATGTACTCTGCATATAAGTTAAACAAGCAGGGTGACAATATACAGCCTTGACGTACTCCTTCTCCTATTTGGAACCAGTCTGTTGGTCCATGTCCAGTTCTAACTGTTGCTTCCTGACCTGCATACAGGTTTCTCAAGAGGCAGGTCAGGTGGTCTGGTATTCCCATCTCTTTCAGAATTTTCCACAGTTTATTGCAATCCACACAGTCAAAGACTTTGGCATAGTCAATAAAGCAGAAATAGATGTTTTTCTGGAATTCTCTTGCTTTTTTGATGATCCAGTGGATGTTACCAATTTGATCTCTGGTTCCTCTGCCTTTTCTAAAACCAGCTTGAACATCTGGAAGTTCACGGTTCACATATTGCTGAAGCCTGGCTTGGAGAATTTTTAGCATTTCTTTACTAGCGTGTGAGATGAGGGCAATTGTGCGGTAGTTTGAGCGCATTCTTTGGCAATGCCTTTCTTTGGGATTGGAATGAAAACTGGTCTTTTCCAGTCCTGTGGCCACTGCTGAGTTAGTGTTTAATGGGGACAGAGTTTCAGTTTAGGAAGGTGAAAAATTCAGGAGACGGATGATGGTGACAGTTGGACAATAATGTGAATGTACTTAGTGCCACTGGACCGTACAGTTAAATATGGTTAAAATAGTATGTTTTATATTCTGTGACTTTTACCACAATAAAAAGCAATAAAAGTGGGGGTGCTTCATCCCAAAGTTGTGGACAGGATTTAGGGAAGCAGCAAGTGGCAATACAGGGTCTAGGCTGACATTGAAAGAGAGTCACTAACACCACAGATGTCAGCTTCCCAGGACAGATCGATGCAGAGAAGTATAGAAAATGGAGCAGAATGGATATACACATTGGGACACAGCACAGTATAATGCACATGAAATGAAATCTAGAAATTCTTGATTTTGATACCAAAGCTTTTTAAATTTTGAGAAAAGAAAAAACTAGTAAGTTTTACTTCTCTTTTTCTCTCTCCTTCTCCCCTCAAGGAAAATACATTGTATCTAAATAGGAAAATGAGTCAGGTGGTAGAGAATAGGCTTTCCTATACACAGATGTTCTGCTGACATCTTTAATTTTTGAGCACAGTAAGTGTAATAATATAAACTAAGCTCTAAACATTATTATCTGCAATCCTGAAATCAAAGAGATGATGTAGATTTGTCTTACAGTGAAATAAATGCATGCTAAAGATAATTTGAGTACTTTTGTTCCTTAAAATAAATATGCCTTGAGAAGGTCCTGTTTCCTACAGAGCAAGTTCCTTGATTCACTCTTTTCTGGGTGTGTTACATATGCAATTTGAGTGGCAGGTATGCATTTGGGGAGTTTTAACCTAGAGATACGATAAAAGTATACAAGAGGAGTTACATAGAGTATCTTAAAATCACAGTGGTTTCAAGGTAATTCGTAGCCCAACAAATCCAGAAGGTTACCACATTTTTTTCCTCTTTGTGTAGGACTGACTGGCTGTTGAAGATGCTTTCTACATAATTAACCTTATCAAGTTTACCTTTATGGAATTCTCTCCAGCTTTCAAATAATTCTTCATACAATGGAGAAAAATGGGGATAATAATAATAATAATGTACATTTGACCATCTTTAGTAAAATATGTGGGAGCACAGTCTTTATATAAAGGGAAAAATTAGAGAATAAGATTGATTCAGATCAGGGGAATTCTGCAAAGGAAATCACTCAAGAGTTTTCTTTTCTTCCTTCCATTCTTCCTTCTTCTTTCTCTTCCATCCTCTCTCTTTCTTCTTCAATCCTCTCCACTTTCCCTTCTTCTCAAACAGAATATACTAACTTTTCACTAGGCAATGTCCTGAATGACTGTAGGGCAATACAATAGATTCATTTTGAAATATATATTCTACTCAAACATTTGACACTAGGGTGGAAATCAAGCCCACACTAGATAATTGATAATGTTGCAGAGTTCAGATTAAAGTTTCATTAAGTAAAGCTTCTATTCAGCACCTGTTCTACAGACACTTGTTAGATAGTTAGAATTTTCAAAATGGGTCTAATATTTTTAAAACTTCAAATGACATAATTCACTTCTCCTTAAATAATCTTTCTTTTTTCCACTTGCAAGGTTGAACCACACAACTTATCGTCCAACAAGAGAGGGAGTAAAGGAGTATGTGCCACACTAAAAATAAACAAGTCAAATGATAGCTTTGCCTCTAAAATTGTTCTCTCCTTATGAAATTGTGCAGAAAAGTAGCCTTTTCAAAGAGAATATAGGATTATTAATTTCACACACTTTTAACAAGTCAAGAATCAGGCCTGGTGAACTAACTAGATCTACTAATATTAGAGCTTAGACATTTATTACACAATGTACTGAAACTATGTCTTCCACCACTAATGATAAACCATGAAACTTAGTGGCTCTAGAAAAAAAGGAAGACTATGATATGAGAGGAATCCTTACCACAAAGGAAAACACACACACACACACACACACAACGGGAGAGTGGGAAGCCCACACATTCCCTTTTGGATGCCAGTTGGAAAGAAAAGGAATAAAGATGAAGTAGAGAAGGAAAGGAAGCTAACAGTGAGATCCATAGGCCTTTTATCTTCTCTCTCCACCCTTGAAGGGACGTGGCTTAAGTTAGGGAGAAGAAAAAAGGAGAGATGGTCTTTTATTACACGTTGTCTTATAGAGAACTTTGTAATCCTGCTATATTCCACAACCCACTTGGGCATGCTTCAGGGTTCTGTAGCAGAGTAATAATTGCATCATAGCATGGTTAGAAAGACTTCAATTAGGTATTCATGGAACATACTGGATTTGGGGAGGGATGATAAGGGTAGGAAAAGACAGAGATGAAGAAATACCCATGCACCCCTCCCCCCCACCAAAGTTGAGTCACGGAAGTCAGCCCTTCACTTGGCTGATATGTTAGGAGGGAATTTACCCTACATCTAAGGCTAGCCAGAAATTCAGTTCAGTTCAATTCAGTCACTCAGTCATGTCCGACTCTTTGCAACCCCATGGACTGAAGCATGCCAGGCCTCCCTGTCCATCACTAACTCCCAGAGCTTACTCAAACTCATGACCATTGAGTCAGTGATACCAACCAATCATCTCATCCTCTGTCTTCCCCTTCTCCTCTTGCCTTCAATCTTTCCAAGCATCAGAGTCTTTTCAAATGAGTCAGCTCTTCACATCAGGTGTCCAAGTATTGGAGTTTCAGCTTCAACATTAGTCCTTCCAATGAACATTCAGGACTGCTTTCATTTAGAATGGACTGGTTGGATCTCCTTGCAGTCCAAGGGACTCTCAAGAGTCTTCAAAAGCATCAATTCTTCGGTGTTCAGCTTTCTTTATAGTCCAAATCTCACATCCCTACATTACTACTGGAAAAACCATAGCCTTCACAAGATGGACCTTTGCTGTCAAAGTAATGTCTCTGCTTTTTAATAGGCTGTCAAAGTTGGTGAACCTAGAAAGATGAATCCCCAGGTCGGTAGGTGCCCAATATGTTACTGCAGATCAGTGGAGAAATGACTCCAGAAAGAATGAAGAGTCAGAGCCCAAGCCAAAACAACACCCAGTTGAGGATGTGGCTGTGATGGAAGCAAGTTCTGATTCTGTAAAGAGTAATACTGCATAGGAACCTGGAAGCTTAGGTCCATGAATCAAGGCAAACTGGAAGTGGTCAAACAGGAGATGGCAAGAGTGAATGTCGACATTCTAGGAATCAGAGAACAAAAATGGACTGGAATGGGTGAATTTAACTCAGATGACCTTTATATCTACTACTGTGTGCAAGAATCCCTTAGAAGAAATGGAGTAGCCATCATAGTCAACAAAAGAGTCCAAAATGCAGTACTTGGATGCAGTCTCAAAAAAGACAGAATGATCTCTGTTCGTTTGAAAGGCAAACCATTCAATATCATGGTAATCCAAGTCTATGTCCTGACCAACAATGCTGAAGAAGCTGAAGTTGAACGATTCTATGAAGAACTACAAGACCTTCTAGAATCAACACCCCCAAAAGATGTCTTTTTCATTATAGGGGACTGGAATGCAAAAGTAGGAAGTCAAGAAACACCTGGAGTAACAGGCAAATTTGGCCTTGGAGTAGAGAATGAAGCAGTGCAAAGGCTAATAGAGTTCTTCCAAGGGAAGGCATTGGTCATAGCAAACACCCTCTTCCAACAACAGAAGAGAAGACTACACATGGACATCACCAGATGGTCAACACTGAAATCAGACTGATTATATTCTTTGCAGCCAAAGATGGAGAAGCTCTATACAGTCAGCAAAAACAAGACCAGGAGTTGACTGTGGCTCAGATCATGAAATTCTTATTGCCAAGTTCAGATTTAAATTGAAGAAAGTAGAGAAAACCACTAGACCATTCAGGTATGATCTAAATCAAATCGCTAACGATTATACAGTGGAAATGAGAAATAGATTTAAGGGACTAGGTTTGATAAACTGAGTGCATGATGAACTATGGACAGAAGTTCATTACAGTGTATAGGAGACAGGGATCAAGACAATCCCCAAGAAAAATAAAGGGAAAAAAGTAAAATGGGTCTCTGAGGAGGCCTTACAAATAGCTGTGGAAAGAAGAGAAGCAAAAAGCAAAGGAGAAAAGGAAAGATATACCAATTTGAATGCAGAGTTCCAAAGAATAGCAAGGAGAGATAAGAAAGCCTTCCTCAGTGATCAATGCAAAAAAATAGAGGAAAACAACAGAATGGGACAGACTAGAGATCTCTTCAAGAAAATGAGAGATACCAAGGAAACATTTCATGCAAAGATGGGCTCAATAAAGGATAGAGGTGGTATGGACCTAACAGAAGCAGAAGATATTAAGAAGAGGTGGCAAGAATACATAGAAGAACTGTACAAAAAAGATCTTCATGAGCCAGATAATCACAATGGTGTGATCACTCACCTAAAGCCAGACATTCTGGAATGTGAAGTCAAGTGGGCCTTAGGAAGCATCACCATGGACAAAGCTAGTGGAGGTGATGGGAATAAAGTTGAGCTCTTTCAAATCCTGAAAGATGATGCTGTGAAAGTGCTGCATTCAATATGACAGCAAATTTGGAAAACTCAGCAGTGGCCACAGGACTGGAAAAGGTCAGTTTTCATTCCAATCCCAAAGAAAGGCAATGCCAAAGACTGCTCAAACTATCACACAATTGCCCTCATCTCACATGCTAGTAAAGTAATGCTCAAAATTCTCCAAACCAGTCTTCAGCTATACGTGAACCATGAACTTTCAGATGTTCAATCTGGTTTTAGAAAAGGCAGAGGAACCAGAGATCAAATTGCCAACATCCAGAAAAAGCAAGAGAATTCCAGAAAAACATCTATTTCTGCTTTATTGACTATGCCAAAGCCTTTGACTGTGTGGATCAAAATAAGCTGTGGAAAATTCTGAAAGAGATGAGAATACCAGACCACCTGACCTGCCTCCTGAGAAATCTGTATGCAGGTCAGGAAGCAACAGTTAGAACCTGGCATGGAACAATAGACTGGTTCCAAACCAGGACAGGAGTCCATCAAGGCTGTATATTGTCACTGTGCTTTAACTTATATGCAGAGTACATCATGAGAAACACTGGGCTGGATGAAGCACTAGCTGGAATCAAGATTGCCAGGAGAAATACCAATAACCTCAGATATGCAGATGACACCACCCTTATGGTAGAAAGTGAAGAGGAACTAAAGAGCCTCTTGATGAAAGTGAAAGAGGAGAGTGAAAAAGTTGGCTTAAAGCTCAACATTCAGAAAACAAAGATCATGGCATCTGGTCCCATCACTTCATGGCAAATAGATGGAAAAACAGTGGAAACAGTGTCAGACTTTATTTTTTTGTGCTCCAAAATCACTGCAGATGGTGATTGCAGCCATGAAATAAAAAGACGCTTACTCCTTGGAAGAAAATTTATGACCAACCTAGCAAGAAATTAGGGGGTCTGGAACTCCAGGTGCTGTAAGATTGAGCTTTGTATGCAATGAAAGATGAATAAGAGAAAATTTCCTGTGCCATGAAAAACAGTGTATGTGGGATGAAATCATGAGGAAGATGAAATAAGAAGGCCATGTTTTCTTTATGCTTCTGAATGTAGTAATATTGTATTTCTGACTCTACAACATGTCAGGGCCAGCCTCGAGTGTTTAAGAATCTGGGTATAACAAGGGTTTCTGTGCATCATGGTTAAGATGAAACTCCTAAAGTTAGTGTGAGAAACCATGTTAAGGCCTTGGCTGTGCTTGTGAAACAGATAGTTTCATTTGCAGAATTACATATGGATAGAAACAGTAGAGGAAATGGTCATGTTTAAGAGTCTTTCTTAACTCTGTATTTTTGAAAGGGCTGAACTCATTTTCAGAAAACAAAGTCAACAAAGTCCAATTTCAGCAGCAGAAGCTCTCCCATTAGTATTGTTTGGGGTAGATTCGTGCTTGGGAGGGAGAAAATAATGCTTATTTAAAAGGTTACGGGAAGCAAGAAACTGGTCTGAGCAGAGCTGATTCCATGAGTGACCCTTTCCTTCTTTACTTGGAAAGCAGAGGACAGAGATTATACAATGACTTTTGAGGAAAGCAGGGATTGGCAAGAAATTATGTTGGTGGGGAAGTCTCCACTTATTGCTGTTTTTAGGCAGAAGCAGCTGCACGGGCCCTGCTGTAGCAGGCCCAGCTGAGGCTCATTGCCATATCAGGGAAAGGATCTGATATTTAAATCTCATGATTTGCAACAACATAGATGGACCCTGAGGACACTATGCTAAGTGAAATAAGTCAGACAAAGCCAGATACCTTATGATCTCACTTATATGTGTTTCATATATAGATACACATAAATATTTTATATATGTATATATTATATATTTATATTATAAATATTTATATATGTAAATTCATAAATAATACCAGCTCATAGATGCTGAATACAGATTGGTAGCTGTGTGTATGTGTGTGTGGGGGGCAGAAGAAGTGTGAAGAAAATCAAAAGGTAAAGACCTCCAGTTACAAAGTAAATAAGAAATAAGTAAATAAGTCATGAGTCTATAATGTACAGCATGGTGACTATAGTTAATAATCCTGTGTTGAGTATTTGAAATTTGCTAAAAGAATGAAATTTGAAAGTTCTCATCACAAGAAAGAAAATTCTGTAACAACGTATAGTGATGGATGTTAACTGGACTTACTGTGGTGATCATTGATTGTGCATATATACAAATATCGAATCTTTACTTTGTACACCTGAAATTAGTACTATGCAATAAGTCAGTTTGGCTTCACTGGTGACTCAGTGGTAAAGAATCTGCCTGCAATGCAGGAGACTCAGGTTCAATCCCTGAGGTCGGGATATTCCCTCAGTCAGGAATATCCTCTGGAGAAGGAAATGGCAACCTATTCCCATATTCTTGCCTAGGAAATCCCATGGAGAAAGGAGCCTGGTGGGCTACAGTCCATGGGGTCTCAAAAAAAATCAGACATGACTTAGTGACTAAACAATAACACAATATGTCAATCACATCTCAATTAAAAGAAAAAAATCTAATGGTGCACCACACCAAATTTAATCCATGTCTGGCCTACGCCCAGGCACAGCAGGAAGAAGTTACAGAAGAAAGAGACCTCCGCCCCAATTCCCAAAAAGCATCTTGAGTATGAAGTCTCTCAAGGGAGAGTTGTTAGGGAAAACACACTGCCTGTCCGTCCACCTAATGTTACTCAGATCTCAATATTCAACTGCCTCCACAGATGATATAGAAGAGCTATGATTGGGCCTTCCACAGAAACAACAAGACAGGGGGAATGTGAGGCTGCACCATGACAGGCAGCCTAGATTAAGAGTAGGCCTGGTTTTCCAGGGTAACATGATTATCAGGCCACCTGGAGCCAGCCAATCAATATGCGCCCAGTAAGGAAACGGGAACCTATCAGGGGAAAGCTGAAAAGCCCGCGAAAGCCCAAGTTTGAAAAAAGCCCGCGAAGGTTTGAGCCAATAAGATTACTTTGCAAACATGTAACCAATCCGCTTAAGCCAGCTACCAACTGCTTATGCACACCTTATAAATTGGGTAGCAGCTCGGGCTCAGCACTTTTCTGACCCTGCACCACTGCGTTGGTTGCGGCAGTGAGCCCTGACTCGAGTCAGCCATGAACTTCCCTTTTTTGTGAAAAAAAAATAAAAAATGTTTAGATTAGGCATTAAGTAAGCTATGATTTATTTATCCCCATGAATATAGTGAATAAACTGGTGGAAAGGAGCAGGATCCCTGGGGCCTTCCTAGGACAGACCCTTCCTCCATATCCTCTACTTCAGCTCCTCTCTGAAGTACCTAGATGACATACCTAATGCACATTTCCTGAGTTGTTTTGCAGGTGTAAAAAACCTCCCCCTCTCCAACAAAGGGAAGATGTTAAGTACTTGATGACCAAGGGCTTTTGAACTATGGTGTTGGAGAAGACTCTTGAGAGTCCCATGGACAGCAAGGAGATCCAACCAGTCCATCCTAAAGGAAATCAGTCCTGAATATTCATTGGAAGGACTGATGCTGAAGCTGAAACTCTAATACTTTGGCCCCCTGATCCGAAGAACTAACTCATTTGAAATGACCCCAATGCTGAGAAGGATTGAAGGTGGAAGAGAAGGGGACAACAGAGGATGAGATGGCTTGATGGCATCACTGACTCAATGGACATGAGTTTGAGTAAGCTCTGGGAGTTGGTGATGGACAGGAAAGCTTGGCATGCTGCAGTCCACGGGGTTGCAAAGAGTCAGATGACTGAGCGACTGAACTGAACTGATCACGGGCACATAACCCCAAGCCTCCTGGAGCCTTAAAATGGATGATTTTAACCCCTGTGACACCACCCTGTTAACTTACCATCAGTCAATCAGAGACCTGTGCACAAACTGATAACAGAGTCTGCCACCCCTTCCCTCACGTGGCTTTAAAAAGTGCTCTGCCAACCCTTTGAGGAACTGGGGCTTTATAGGGCTTAAGCCCACTCTTCTTCTTGCATGGCCCTTCAATAAACGTTTCTCTGCTCCAAATTCCAAACTAGGCTTCCCTGGTGGCTCAGTCCGTAAAGAATATGCCTGCAATTCAGGAGACCCAGGTTCAATCCCTGGCTTGGGAAGATCCCTTGGAGAAGGAAATGGCAACCCACTGCCGTATTTTGCCTAGAAAATCCCATGGACAGAGGAGCCTGGCAGGCTACTGTCCATGGGGTTGCAAGAGTCAGACACGACTTCGTGACAAAACCACCACCACTGCTCCAAATTCAGTCTGTTTGGCTTCACTGTGTGTCAGGAACATGAATTTGGGTTAACACTGGAACCTGTCAGTATTTCTCATTAGTACCGTCCTTCTTCTCCATATAGCACTTTTTTCATCAGGGTCTTTCCTACTGCTCACTGTCAACTTTGATCTCTGTTTGAAGGCCAGAGTTTGAAATTGATAAGGTGCAGAATTATCATTGGAAAATGTGATTGAAATTGAATGAAAGCTAACAATTGCACAGGCAGTTTTTCCTAAGGATGTGTCATGCCTTGGGGCTTCCCAGGTGGCACTAGTGGTAAAGAAGCCACCTGCCAATGCAGGAGACCTGAGACAAGGGTTTGATCCCTGGGTAGGGAAGATCCCCTGGAGGATGGCATGGCCACACACTCCAGTATTCTTGCTGGGAAAAATCCCATGGACAGAGGAGCCTGGCGGGCTAGAGGGTATAGGGTCACAAACAGTCAGACGTGAGAGAAGTGACTGAGCATACACACACGTGGCATGCCTTATGAAATTACTCATAAATGTATGACAGGCAACCAGAGAGAGGAAGAAAAATGGGTGAGAGGATGACTTCCAAAGGGCTTCCCCGGTGGTTCAGCAGTAAAGAATCTGCCTGCAATGCAGGAGATGCAGGAGACATGGGTTGGAAATATCCCCTCAAGGAGGGCATGGCAACCCACTTCAGTATTCTTGCCTGGAGAATTCCATGGACAGCGAAGCATGGTGGGCTATAGTCTGTAGGGTCGCAGAGTTGGACACGACTGAAACAACTTAGCTAGCCAGCAGGACTTTCCAAAGCATGGAGCTGAAGGAATCTCCAAGAAAGGCCAAGTAGTCAAAGATATCAATAAGGAATTGCCTGAACCCTGAGTAGACATCTGACAGGCACTCTCTCATTCAAAGTGCAAGGACTAAGAGGGGCTTTGGACCAAATGGAGAATAGCTGAGGGCTAATGTAGACAACATGGAAACTGCAGCTGAAAGAAAACATTAAGCCCCCCAACAGGCTATAATTTTTCTAAGAGGCATAGAAATACAGCAAATCTGAGTCAGTTTCAGGTTAAGAATCTGAATAGCTGGATGGAGCCCAGACAAGGCTGAGTCAAGGAGAGGAACTGAACTATAATGTTCAGTAAACTATGTCAGCCAAGTCAAACTCTGGCTAGATTTTTATTCCTTTAAGGAATAGGCACTTTTCCTTCAGTTTATCAATTTTATTGTTTTTATCCTTCCCTTTCTATTTTGGCCATTTCATTTTTGGCCTCGGGTTTTGGATAAGATCCTTTGTAAAAATGTCTTTTTTCCTTTTTTTTTATTTTTAACTAATCTGAAGAGAAAGCAGGGTTGTCTCACATAACTTAAGATGTTTAAAGAAAATGGAGTGACAAATAGAAATGTTCCATTGCAGGAGGTTAGAGTAAATGGCATCTGTTTGCCCAAACAAAGAAAGCCTGCATTCAGACGCTAAAATTCACATTCAGATGTGAAGCAAGAGGCTAGAGTTGTTTACTGGTTATCTGATTTCAGACGTAGCCATGTTTTGTTTACCTGGTACAATGCTTAAAAAAATGTATTTGAATATCTTGAGTTGAGATATGGGTTTTTCATGTTAACCATAGACTCACCACTGACTGTATTTTACACTGAAATCTATTTCATTTATCTCTTTTCTACATTTTCCTGTAGGATTTGGATGTCCAATTCTTAGAATGTACCAGTGTATTACTAATCTTCTCCCCCACCAAAATGTAAACTCCACTGGGGCAAAGATTTCCCTCAGGTTTATTCAATGCTATACTCAAGCAACTAGGACACTGTCAGATGTTCAATATACATTGAATGAATGGATTAATAATAGGGGACAGTGTCCTAGATTTAAGGATAAATTTCAGTGGTTGAACTTCTAGCATTATAGACAGGGTTCTTACATTACACCTCAGGGGCTGCTCGATTTTGAAAAAATTTGTACTAATGAATATATCACACTGTTCAGCCACTTATACTTCCTTGCCTGCATATTTGCCAAGTAGAATAAAAGCCATAGTTTTACAAAAGTATACTGGGATTTTAATATTTTAATAAAGCATAGATATTAAATTAAGCACATGAAGGAAGTGATATCTGAGTTAGGAATACTTAGACCAAGAGATATATAGAAAGAATCTGATAAAACTGAAAATTAGAGTGTAATGAATTTATCCCTTTGCTTGCAATAGCAAATAGATATCATGTAGAGCTGGTTTAAAGAAACCAAAAACCTGTGAATGTGAACATGACTTTTGCCTGGTGAAATTTAACTGGTAAAAGTATATCATAGATTAAGAATTTAATAATTATAGGGACCATTAGCAACTGTTTAGTTTACTGCACATAGTTTATTTAACTTTTTTTCCTTACTCTTGTCTTTTCCCATGGCATATGGTTCTCATCAAGCTACAAAATAAAGTAAACTGCCCTGATCATTGGATAGCCACGTGACCCAGACTTTCCCAACCACACTCATCGAAATGAACTCTGAGAAAGAGAAAGATTCCACAAAATAAAGTTTTAATTTTTGAATACCCTAGGCTGGCTTTCCACTGTTGCATGAACTAATAAATTATCTTCTTTGTACCTTAACAATTATACAGTGGAAGTGACAAATAGATTCAATGAATTACATTTGATAGACAGAGTGTCTCAAGACCTATGGGCGGAGGGTTGTAACATTGTACAGGAGGTGGTGATCAAAACCATTTCCAAGAAAAAGAAATGCAAAAAGGCAAAATGTTTACTGAGGAGGACTTATAAACAGCTGAGAAAAGAAGAGAGTAAAAGGTAAAGGAGAAAAGGAAGGACAAATACATATAAATGCAGAGTTCCAAAAAATAGCAAGGAAAGATAAGAAAGCCTTCCTAAGTGATCAAGCCAAAGAAATAGAGGAAAACAATAGAATGAGAAAGACTAGAGATCTCTTTAAGAAAATTAGAGAAACCAAGGGAACATTTCATACAAAGATGAGCACAATAAAGGACAGAAATGATATGGACCTAACAGAAGCAGAAGATATTAAGAAGTGGTGGCAAGTATACACAGAAGAACTATACAAAAAAAGGTCTTAATGACCCAGATAACCGTGATGGTGTGATCACTCATGTGGAGTCAGACATCCTGGAGTGTGAAGTCAAGTGGGCCTTAGGAAGCATCACTACAAACAAAGCTAGTGGAGGTGATGGAATTCCAGTTGAGCTATTTCAAATCCTAAAAGATGATGCTGCAAAAGTGCTGCACTCATTATGCTAGCAAATTTGGAAAACTCAGCAGTGGCCAGGACTGGAAAAGGTCAGTTTTCATTCCAGTCCCAAAGAAAGGCAATGACAAAAAATGTTCAAACTACTGCATAATTGTTCTCATCTCACATGCTAGAAAAATAATGCTAAAAATTCTCCAAACTATGCTTCAATAGTATGTGAACTGAGAACTTACAGGTGTTCAAGCTGCAATTAGGAAAGGAAGCGGAAACAGAGATCAAATTGCCAGCATCCGTTGGATCATAGAAAAAGCAAGAGAATTCCAGAAAGACATCTACTTTTGCTTCATTGACTATGCTAAAGCCTTTGACTGTGTGGATCACAACAAACTGTGGAAAATTCTTCAAGAGATGGGAATACCAGACCACCTTACCTGCCTCCTGAGAAATCTGTATACAGGTCAAGAAGCAACAGTGAGAACCAGGCATGGAACAACAGACTGGTTCCAAATAGGGAAAGGAGTACATCGAGGCTGTATTTTGTCAACCTGCCTATTTAACTTATATGCAGAGTACATCATGTGAAATGCCAGACTGGATGAAGCACAGGCTGGAATCAAGACTGCTGGGAGAAATGACAATAACCTCAGATATGCAGATGACACCACTGTTATGGTCAAAAGTGAAGAGAAACTAAAGAGCCTCTTGATGAAAGTGAAAGAGGAGAGTGAAAAAGCTGGCTTAAAACTCAACATTAAAAAAACAAAGATCATGGCATCTGGTCCCATCATTCAATGGCAAATAGATGGGGAAGCAGTGACAAGACTTTATTTTGGGGGGCTCCAAAATCACTGCAGATAGTGACTGCAGCCATGGAATTAAAGACATTTGCTCCTTGGAAGAAAATTTATGACCAACCTAGATAGCATATTAAAAATCAGAGACATTACTTTGCTGACAAATGTCCATCTAATCAAAGCTATGTTTTTTTCAGTATGGATGTGAGAGTTGGACCATAAAGAAAGCTGATCACTGAAGAATTGATGCTTTTGAACTATGGTATTGGTGAAGACTCTTGAGAGTCTCTTTGACTGCAAGGAGATCCAACCAGTCCACCCTAAAGGAGATCAGTCCTGGGTGTTCATTGCAAGGACTGATGCTGAAGCTGAAACTCCAATACTGTGGCCACCTCATGCGAAGAGTTGACTCATTGGAAAAGACCCTGATGCTGGGAGGGATTGAGGGCAGGAGGAGAAGGGGACGACAGAGGATGAGATGGTCGGATGGCATCACCGACTTGATGGACATGTGTTTGAGTAAACTCTGGGAGTTTGTGATGGACAGGGAGGCCTGGCATGCTGCAATTCATGGGGTCACAAAGAGTTGGACACGACTGAGCGACTGAACTGAACTGAACTGAATGCTGGGAAAGTTTGAAGGCAGGAGGTGAAGGGGAGGACAGAGGATGAGATGGCTGGATGGCATCACCAACTCGTTGGACATGAGTCTAAAGAAGCTCCAGGATATGGTGATGGACAGGCAAGCCTAGGGGCGTGCTGCAGTCCATAGGGTCTCAGAGTTGGACAGGTCTGAGTGACTAAACTGAACTGAACTGATGAGTTAACTTGAGTTGATCTCCATCCTGTGTAACTGAGAGAATTAGGATTTACGGGCAGTACGAGGATGTTAGTTATACAAGAGACAGAATTGTGCTGAGAGAAGTTAAGGAAATTACCCTCATACCACTTTATTATTTAGTGAATGGTTCAAGAATAGCCAGATAGCCTAATAAGCAGTCTTCTTTCCTTAAACTTCCCTGACTCTTTTCTTGCTTCTGCTATTGCTTCTTCCTTTGTGAAAACATCTACTTTTGTACTATTTCTGTGTTGGGATATCGATACTACTGGGTCCTTTTCCTTAAGCACAACTTCTGTCACTTCTGCAACTTCATAACTATTTAGTGGATTCAGTAGCATCAAATTTCTTAAAATAGCTGTTTGTAGCTTATTACAGAAATGGGATTAATTTGCCTTAGGAATTCATAAATGAGCTTCAGAAAACTCTAGATGTCCTCTCCATTTGGAGCTTTATACCAATTTTCTCTCACCATTTCTGTTCTTTTTTTACTTATTCAGTTAGAACAGAAAGGTAGAAAAAGACCATAATCATCATTAACCATGACTTTGTCATTCTTCTAATTCTATACTACTAATTTTTTCCATTTTAATACTAACATTTTTTAGGAAAAATATCCTTTAATCACTTTTAGTCAAGTGCACAGGAAACTTCCACTAGCCAATAAAATCAATTCTACCCCCTCGAGTGTTACAGCCCTGAAAAGCAACTGGCAAGAATAAGTATATTTGCATGTCTAGGTGTTACCATGAGACTAGTTTTCAGCAATGGAATTTGAGTGGAAAAATGAGGACCATTTCTGGGGCAAAGCTTTGAGAAAGAAATATGCTTCTTTTCCTTTTTTCCTCCTTCCATGTACTAGATATTTTAAATGATGAGGCCTAAGAGATGTACTGTCTGATACAATAGTCATTAGCCATATGTGGCTATTTAAGTTGAAAATAATTAAAATTAGACACAATTATAAATAAGTTTCTCAGTCATACTAGCTACATTTCAAAAGTTTTATAGCTACATGCTCATCACTACCGGAGAAGGCAATGGCACCCCACTCCAGTACTCTTGCCTGGAAAATCCCATGAACGGAGGAGCCTGGTAGGCTGCAGTCCATGGGGTCGCTAAGAATCTGACACGACTGAGAGACTTCACTTTCACTTTTCACTTTCATGCATTGGAGAAGGACATGGCAACCCACTCCAGTGTTCTTGCCTGGAGAATCCCAGGGACGGGGGAGCCTGGTGGGCTGCCGTCTATGGGGTCGCACAGAGTCGGACACGACTGA
>NC_057419.1:66493239-66511762 GCF_019320065.1 Cervus canadensis | reverse complement strand
AAAAAAAAAAAAAATTAGAGCAAAAGGCCAGAGGATATGTAGAGAAAATATCTCCTCAAAAAAAAAAAAAAAACAATAAAAACAAAAAAACAAAGGAAAAAAAAAGTTTTGGCATTGTGGACCTCTTTCTTTCTATAGAAAATGGAGATGGTAATAGTACTGGGATTGCTGTGAGTATTAAATGAGAGAATTTATGCAAAACATTCAGTATGTTATAAACAGCAAACTCTTACTAGTTGTATTATTAGTAATAATAGTAAAGTAATGCTATTATTATTTTCTATTTCCTGAACTTCCATAAGTAGCAGTTAATTATTCAGTAAACTTACTGGAAAACTTATGGTATTATTTAGTCATATATATTTTATTTTTGTATGAAATAGAGGTTTATTTTTTATTTTGTTTCTGTTCTTTTTTTTTAATAAAGCCAGTTGGAAAGAGAAACAGGTTAGATTCCTAAGGGAGGGTAACAACTAATAGATTTAATTTAATCTGTTGAGTTTTACTGATCCATTCGGTAATTCTTTAGCATCATACATAGCATGTGAGAGTATACTATGGGACCATTGGGAATACAGACAAGCTTCATACTGATTCCACCTTCAAAAATGTATAGACTGATATATGGTATATAATTAAATATTTTAATTCTGTGTAGAAAGTACTGTCTCATAATACAGAGTAAAAACTAGGGCTTTGAGGGTTGAGTAAAAGTGTTTCCACTCTAGAGTTCAGAAAAAGTATTATTTTCAGCCTTGGTTATGGGGCAAAGCATCAAGGGAAGCTTGAAGGAAGGAGCTAGTATACAAACTATGTAACTTTTGGACAAAAGTCGTGATGGCAGGGTGTTCCATGCTGACGCAATAGGTCATGTAATTATGAGAACCAGAATATCTCCATTTAGATAAGCTGAGGATATATAAATAAATCAGAAGCAGTATACAAGCTTATAAACAAATGATTTCCTAAATAAGCTATAGTTTTATTTAATAACATTATCAGAAAAATAACTGAAACTGATGATAGTAGATAAAACTTTAAAACCTAAAATGTTTAGGATTGACTTGAATTTAAAAAATTTTTTGAATTGATTTAAAAACAAACAAAAGATACAAATGAGTTGGATATTGCTTCTGAAAAAAAGTGTTAGAAGCTAATAGTGAGTCTGCCTAAATGTTGCCACCTCTTCGAAGGCATATTGAAATAAAAGTCAGTTACAAAGATACATACTCAAGGGGAGGGAGCGTTGCAGTAAAAATAAGATAGAAATGAGAGATATCGATCACTTTCAGACAAGCATATAGTATATTAAAAGTAACTTGAAATATAGTAGAATCCATTGTCAAGGTTAAAATAAAGGCTGGGGTACTGAATTCAATTTCAAGTATAAATCTTAAAAATATATGAAAAACTCAAGAAAATTTATAAATGAACAAAACAGATCTCCAATGTTCTTTTTTTTTCAGTTTTAACTCAAAAGTTTTATTGTCAGCCAAGTTATCTTAAATAAAGGCAGCAGAAATAATTTTTCTGACAAAAGTAAGCTCATAAAAAGTTAGGAACCACTAACCATTTTTGAAAATTTTAATTAAATACTCTGATGGAACAAAAACTATGTCAAAAATTAAGAATTTAGATATTCACATATGTAAGTCAAATCGTTATGCTATACACCTTCAATGTAAACAGTGCTGTGTATCAATTACATCTCAATAAAACTGGAAGAAAAATTAAGAATTTGGAATTGTGGAAAGGCAGTTTGAAATAACTGGCTTATTTATACCACTAAGGAAAATATATAACATATGAAGAAAAATTACTTGCATGTTACTCTAAGATTATTTAAAATAAATAAAAAAATAAATGTTCTTTTATAGCAGAGAGAAAAAAAGACAACATTGTGGGCAGGCAAGAGTACACACACATGCATACACATATACACACATATATTCACAGAGATGCACGTAAGGCGTATACTGCATGCAAGTTATCTATGCATGGAAATTTTAAAAAATAAACTGGGGTTGTCCCATTTCTTTGTTTGTTTTATCTAAAAGAAAGATATCTACATTTAAAATTCCACTCAGTTTCAGTATGCTCATTGTATTTCAACATCCTATAATTTGTATACTGTTTAGATTTAAATGCAATATTGAATCATGTATAAAAGCTAACAATAAGGAAATGTCTATGTTTCTCCACTGGTCAGAGCATAGACTGAATAGTGAACAATGAACTTTGTTAAAGTAAATAGAAGATATGCAAGCAGAATAGTTTGATGTAATTTAATGGCTCTTCAAACACTTTCAGTAAGGGAAACATAGATAAAGACACACATTTTTTCTTTGATCACATAGTCACTTTTTCAATGGTCTTCACACCTTTTATTCATGTCTCCTCTAAAAGGATTGTGAAAAATATTTTTGCCATTCCAATTTATAATGGGGTACCTATTTTTTTTAAAATCCAAGTTTAAGTAGTTACAAAAGATATAATTTCTGATATATTACATTCATTGACATTTTAAATTAAAGCAACTACATCTGTCTTTTAAAATGTTTCATCCAAATACCATAATGATCTGATACAATGACACCATTATGAAAAACAATGCGTGAACAAAACTCTTGTTTCACAGAAAATTTCTGTTATTCATTTTCTTCTTAAAATCATATTAACATTGTACTTCCTCCACATAACTCTATCATCATATGGAATGTTTTATGTTTGAAAATATTTTATTGATCACAGTAATATGCTTCTGCTACAAAATATTTATCTAAATTGACACTGTTTCCATAAATTTGTCACCATATAGTTCTAAATGTTAAATTTTCTTCTGCTTTGTTACCAATTATAAATATTAGTACTAAATAATCAAAGAAACATGAACATTTCACAAATTTTGAGGAAAAGATCAACTAAAGTGTAAAAAAAAATTGGAAGTGCGTTCCTAAATGAGATGAATGGGTTATGCTTTTTTCTTCTTCAATTAGGTTATGTATCTGTATATTAATATTACTCATTGCTTTGCTGTTCTTTAGTTGCTAATTTATGTCTGATGCTTTTGTGACCCCATGATTGTAGCCCAGCAGGCTCCTCTGTCCATGGGATTTCTCAGGCAAGAATACTGGAGTGGGTTGCCACTTCCTCCTCCAGGGGATCTTCCCAACCCAGGGATTGAACCTGAGTCTCCTGCGTCTCTTGCATTGGCAGACAGATTCTTTATCACTGAGCCACCAGAGAAGCCCCTTACTGCTTAGCCTTAGCCTACCAGCTCAATTGTGTCCAACTCTTTGCGACCCCATGGACTGTAGCCTACCAGGTTCCTCCATCCATGGGATTTTCCAGGCAAGAATACTGGAGTGGGTTGCCATTTCCTTCTCCAAGAGATCTTCCCAACCCAGGGATTGAACCCGGGTCTCCTGCATTGTAGGCAGATGCTTTACCATCTGAGCCCCCAGGGAAGTTCCACCTACAGTCAAAATAATATCAATTCTAGCTCTCATTTTATAGAAGTCAGTGCTGAGTAAACTTGACAAACACAAATAGATGATAATCAAGTTATATTATAGCAGTATCTCTAAAATTTTGCACTCTTTCTGTGTTATTTGGTAATTAGATTAGACCATCTTCAGTTTTGTTGAAAGCAAAGAATTAGAAATCACTTGAATTGTGATTATCAGAGCAATTTGATACCTAGTCATTAATGGTATTAACTTATTTAACATTGATAACAATGTTAAATGCCCCTCCAAAACAAATTGTAAATTGCTCCATTTTTAAACCTATAGGTATTTATACTACTGGTCAACCTTAATATGATGAGTAAATGGGAAGCTTTGCTTTTTTATAGTAAGAGAAAGGTGAAAGTGAAAAGAAAATGGGAACCAAGAGGATGCCTTGACCCTAAGACTCAGTTTTTTGTACAAATCAGTTTTAGGATGGAATACACACAGTAGTTGAGGAGGTGGAAACTGCTTTTCTTAAAACTATCTGTACCCCTACTTCCTCTTGAAAGCCCTTAAGTATCTCCTGGGTAACACTTTTCTAATAATCTTTTACCATTCCCATCTTACATTTAGCTGCGTTTCCCCTCATTTTTCCCCTATAACAATGGACATGATAAGAGTGGGAGCAATAAAGAGAATAAATAAAAACATGTGATCTTCCTAACAGACAGGTGGGAGTGGCAACCAAGGAAATCTGACTGAACTTCAGAGAGCTTGAATACCCAGGGCCAAACATACACTGGTGGCCAACTAGGATATTACTCAATTTGTACCATCAAAAGAAAAGAAAATCCAAATCCATTGCCTAGCTCCTAGACGTGAGCCAGTTCTCAGATTTTGGATACGCTGACTGAAAAGGAATCATGACCTGCATGCAGCAGAAACATAAACACACACACACACACACACACACCTTCAATACCTTGGGAAGGCATATACAGTAATGGTTGTGTTAGTTGTCCCCAAAATAACTTACAACCATGCACTCAGTTATACTAGGGAAAGAGGAATACCCAAACATCCTAAGGACTGTTGAACAGTGTTGACAATAATATCAGGACTCCCTAAGGATCAATACGCACCCGTCTCCCATTAGAGTGGAGGCATATAGGGAACTGGCAATAAATAGCATTCGGCTTGAGGTCTAGCTTATTGTGGGTGCACTGGGTCTGTGAACCCACTTGCCGGTCATTTCTGTTGTATCTGAATGGATAAACGGGATTGAGATACTTGGGAGTTTGCATAACTTCCATACTGGGTGCTTGAACTGTGGAGGGAAAGGCTAACCTAGTGAGGAAAGCTAAGGGGAAGCCTCTGAAACTTTTTCACATCACCCAACTTAGTAAATTAAAAATAATCTTCAATCCTGAGTGAGTTGTAGCAAAAATGAGTATCCCCTTTCAAGATACAGAGTTTAGAGTGGTTGTCCCCATCCATATCTCCGTTTAATCGACTAGCCTGGCCTTTGCAGAACCAGAATGGATAGTGACCATGGACTACTGTGAATCAAGTGGTAATGTCAATTATAGCCCCTGGGCAAGGGCAGATCATCACACCCTCAGGTACGTAGTTTGCATTCTAGCAAATGCATTCCTTTCTAGTAGCTTGCATTCACATTCAATGAACAAAAATTGTCATAATTTTGCTCCAGAGTTCTGTTAACTCATTTGTCCTGATATGGCACAAAGGGAACTGAACTATCTGGACTTCCTGCAGACTATCACATTGATCTGTTATAGTATTTTACTAAGAAGTCTAGAGGAGCTGAAAGTGGCTGGCATGCAGAAAACCTTGGTGATATGCATGTACTCAAGAGAGCGAGAGAAACTCAGTGAAGTTTCAGGAGTTAATGTTATGTCCTTCAAGCTTTCAGGGGCATGCTTGAATGCCCCTCCAAAGCAAATGTGAAACCATTCAATTTTATGTCTCCGATCACAGAATGAAATGTCTGTCATACTGAAGAACATCTTCAGGCCATGAGGCAGCAATATTCAATCCCTACAGATATGGCTACAGCTCTTAAACAGTAAGTCCCCTACATATGAACCTCTGAGTTGCAAACTTTCAAAGACACACATGTGCATTTGCATTTCCATTCACATTAAGTTAGCTTGCAGTGTCTGGCATTCATTGCTCCATGAATGCATCTTGTACAAGTAGTTGTGCTGTTGTGTACCTCACTGGTGGTTCAGATGTGGGTTAGATACTAGCGTAGGGAAGGTCCCCTGGGGGACGAAACATCAACCCGCTTCAATATTCCTGCCTGCAAAATCCCATGGACAGAGGAGCCTGGCATGCTGCAGTCCATGGAGTTGCAAGAGTCAGACATGACTTAGTGACTAAACAACAACAACAACTGTATAGAGTACAGTGAAAGTGAAAGTGAAGTCGCTCAGTCATGTCCGACTCTTTGCAACCCCAGGACTGACTATAGCCTACCAGGCTCCTCCATCCATGGGATCTTCCAGGCAAGAATGCTGAGTGGGTACAGTAGCACATCTTTATTTCAAGCCCAAGATGTCTGGAAGCAAGCATAAAAGCAGTGGTAATGTAGTTGGTATACTGTGCTTTTCAAGGTACTATACTATTAGATTAAAAGTGTTTTCTTTATTTTTGTGTTTGTTTTTATGTATTATTTGTGGGAAAAGTATTATAAAGTTATTACAGTACAGTGCTATATAGCTGATTGTGTTGGTTGGGTACCTAGGTTAACTTTGTTGGACTTACTGTCAAATTGGACTTACAAATGTGCTCTTAGAACTGAACATGTTTGTATATAGGAGACTTACTTTATTGAGTGCCATGAGTTTTGAGAACAGCCTAGCATATAAGAAAACACTGCAGTGTGTCCAGGTGGTGAGGTAAACAACCTACCTCTTGTACAACATGGTACACCCTATGGGATCTGAGGTCCTGCTGGGGGATATGATCCTGTGTGGGGATTATGACAAATTCCGGTGGGAGACTCACCATATAGGCTTCTCCCACTGCCCAGTCCTGCTTCTGCCCTCTCCATTCCATGAGCATTGATCATTCATAAATATCATTCACTCCAAACAGTATCTCTCTCAAGGTCTGCTTCCAGAGAATCCAACCTATAGCAGAAAGCATGAAATATAGTCTCCTCTGTGCCCAGGAGGAAGAAAATGGTTTTGTGAACACACAGCATAAGTTTTACTACACACCAAAGCATTGCTTCCGTTATCCCTGACCATTTAGGATCATTTCTCTCCAGTATAATTTGGGAAAAGAAGTTTGTCTCATCATATCTACTTGAGTCATTATGCTGTTCACGTTTGCTCTGCTGTCTTCTATTTCCCTTCATTGCTCTTAGCTCTAGCAATAACGGTGATAGCTATCACTTAATAGGTGCTTTCTAGACAGGCACTTTCTAAATTCTTGGTATGAACTGATCTACACAGGAGCCACACTAAACCACAGACCAGGATACAGAGCACATTGAGGTTGTATAATTTGTTTGCAGTCACACAATTAAGAAGCAAAAGGCTGGGATTGGATTCCAAGTAGCCCACTAAAAAGGGTCAGTGCTCCTAACACTCAATTTTCAATAATTAGAACCATCAACTGTCCCATTTTGATCTGTGATAGATAGTACCCTTGATCTTTCCTACAACATGTCATTGACCAAACACAATCAGAGTTATCAAAGTTATAATGAATGTTTGGGGTATCGCAGAGTGATGATTTATGTGGTAACAGAAATTTAATATACAATGCTAGTTTTCAGTTTCCATAGACAATTAGCAAACTTTACCTGCCACAGAAGTTCCTTGTTTGCTGTTATCAGTCCAGCGTACCTAGCTTCCTACTGTGATCTAAAAATCTCTGATTGTAAAATAACCATCCTGATACCATTATTCTTAATTTATGGGCACATTTCTCCTCAGTCATTCAAGAAACAACTCTGATATTTCTGCCATTTTATAAAATAGACCACATTAACCCTGTCTTTGTTTCACTCTCTTCCCCCTGCACACAAAATATGCCACTGTAGGTTGAGAAGAAGAAGGGTTGTTCCCTTTTAACACAAAAGATCCAATAAGATATTTAGCCCAGATTACAAGAAAAACAAAGCAAACTCTCTGCAGAGAATATCCTTCCCATATTTCAAAAAGTTTAAGACACCTGAATTCAGTCTCTTTTTAAAAGTATTCTTATAGTCTATGTTGTAAATAAGCACAAGTGAGTGAGTGAGTGAAAGTCGCTCAGTCGTGTCTGACTCTTTGTGACCCCATGGACTATACAGTCCATGGGAATCTCCAGGCCACAATAATGGAGTGGGTAGCCTTTTCCTTCTCCAGGGGATCTTCCCAAATCAGGGATCAAACCCAGATCTCCTGCATTGCAGGCAGATTCTTTACCAGCTGAGCCACAAGGGAAGCCCATAAACAAGCAAATAAGTATTCAAATAAATATGTGTTTTGTTTGCATTGTTATTAATTCCTTTTGCCCTAACACAATATTATAATATTTTAGCTTTGCAACGTGTTTTCTTTCTTTAAAGGAAATACCTTCTGCATTTATTGTTCTTTTCCTAAGTAATGGAAGCTCGTTGTAGCCATTTATTCTGCCATATGAATCTAGAATAATTTATTAACTGGTTAAATAAAAACTTCCATTGAGACAGTCATATGAATAGCTTTATATTATTTATAATTCAACTCAAAGACAGCAGACATTATGAAGAGACAATCTAGTGCATCATTTTACACTTTTTATTGTAAAATAGAGAAGGAAATGGCAACCTACTCTTGCCTGGAGAATCCCATGGACGGAGGAACCTGGTAGGCTACAGTCCATGGGGTCACTAAAAGTCAGACAGGATTGAGCAACTTCACTTTCACTTTTCACTTTCATGCATTGGAGAAGGAAATGGCAACCCACTCCAGTGTTCTTGCCTGGAGAATCCCAGGGACGGGGGAGCCTGGTGGGCTGCCGTCTATGGGGTCGCACAGAGTCGGACACGGCTGAAGCGACTTAGCAGCAGCAGCAGCAGCAGCAGTCCATACATCACAGAAGTGCATAAATAATATTTGATTAAAATTAACAGTGTAGTTTGTGGATTCAAATAGTCAGGATTCAAACTGCACTTGACCACTCACTGGTTATATGATCTTATGCAAGTTACTTAATATTAAAGAATCTTTCTTTCTTTCTCTATAAAACAGACTAATAATAGTACCCATCTCAGATGCTTGATCAAAGAATTAAATAAGGCAATACATGCAGTTCAGCATAAAGCTTGGCATAAAATAAGTGTTCAGTAAACTTTATTATTATTATTAATTTCATCATCCTTAGGATAAACACAAAATTTGTTAAATTTTCTTATAAGCCCTTTAATTATATTTAAATAAAATGAATGGAAGTTATTGAATAGGGGACAAAGATCTAGAGTTACATCATAGAGATGAGAAAATTGAAACTAAGTTGCGGCTTAAAAATGTGTTTACTTTTAAAATTACAGAATATAGGTTCAAAAGGACAGAAAATCTTTAAGAAAAGCTTTGGGGCAGTTTTTGACTTAGTTTGCTGACTACAGCATTAGACCACACCAAAAGTTTTAGAAGAGATACTTGCATCTTATTCCCTGGACTTAGATTCATTTCACTTTGAAGGCCTCTTGGTCCTTTGCCTGTGCTATTATCTTGAATGACATTCCTGTGTAAAATTGGTGTTTATGATATTTAATTTTATTTGCTTCTAGGTTAACTCTTGGATGAAGGGTATCCCTATGGCTTCTTGGGGACTAATCTCAAGTCAACTGAATTTATTAACAATTTCATGCTTTGAAGTAAATGACCCATTAGTTTAATGCATATAGTTAGCTATTTGATAAGTATTGAGTATCATTAACCTGAAAAGAAACATCTTGGAGAAGCACATATTTCTCCCAGAATTAATATGGTATTTCCATAAAATGCTTCATTTTCTAGGATGTGGTTCAGAAACGCATGCTCTTCCATTTCCATGATCAAATTAGACCATAAGTCACATGCTGGGTTGCTTTTTGTTGCTGTGGGATGTTGGTAGGCTATTATCTCACTGTTAATGGTAGCCTTAGCAGCTTCCCACGGTTTTCCTCCCAAAGTTTCCAGGCCATTGTTTTAAAAATATGTTTAGGTCTTTTATAGCGAATGGTTGCTAACATGTTGTTTGTAGATAGAGGAGGAGTGGAATACCCCAATCTGTGATAGTGGAGAGCCATTTGCAGTTCCCGCTTTGCTATTAACACAAAAGAATCTTAACAGTCTCTCAGAAAATTCAGTCCATTTTACTCAACTTACAATCTCTGGGGGGTTTATAGAATCTATAGAGGATACATTTCTGTGTCTGAAAGAAAGAAAAGAGGTTATCTGTGGGATTAAAAATGGTACTAAAATGTATATTATATGTTTTCCTACTTATGCATACACAGACTGTTAAAAATGATGCATTCAGGTTGCTATATTCCATTTAAATATTAGTTGCTTTATGATTCTTTGTCATTACAGAGATAAGTCTATAGCTTAGAAAGTAAAAAAATGCAGAATGAATATCTTGCTAATTTTAAATATATAACAGAAGTATTAGACCTGTAGAAATATATGTAGAGTGCTTTCTTGACTTAGTTAACAATTCAATGTGAGTAAATTCTTCTGACCAAATATATTCATCTTTTACATATCACTACAGAATCATTTGAATTCTTTTGTTCTGTATCCATAAGAAGGATTCCAACAAGAATTCTGGTAACTAGCTATAGATAAATCATGCTTTATATAGAGCAAAACATTGAGAAGAGGACATATAAGTGATTACATCATTGATAACAAAATAGCATTGTCAGGGATTAAGAAATTTTCCTCTACCCTCATAGGTTCTTCTGGAGGATCTAAGAACTAAATTGACATGAGACAGATTGACAGGAAAAAAATCGAACAAAAGTTTAATAAGATGAATACATGGGAGAGACCCAGGAAAACTGAGTGACTCACCAAAATGGTTGAAATGCTCACCTTAAATACAATTTTCAGCAGAAGACTGATTTGGGGGGCGGGGTATGATTTAGAACTTCAAAGGGAAAAAAGTTGATTCTTCAAGATGAAAAAGCAAATGCTCGGTAAATATTTCCAGGGCCACGCAGAAACAATGGCACCCAAGATGGATTTAAAGATTTTGTTAGGTTCCTCCCTATCTACACACCTAATTCACACTATAGCTATCTATGCTGATAGCTCCCTTCCTGGAACAAGCCCTCTATCTATATTCTTTAGAGGAAAGTCAAAGGTTCTTCCTGAGTCGTTGGGGCCTTGATTTTTTTGGCTTAAAATAAACCTCAGGCCAAAGAAAACTTCGGGAGTGGCAAATTTTGTTCCCTTAAAACATAATATATTTATTCATTTAATTCTTTATGGCATACCTGTTAAGTGCCAAGTATTGGGAATGCCTAAGAACAAAGAAAAAAAAAATCAGATGATTTTGGTGTTAGGAAAACCCGAGAGTGTTTTAGAAAGGAAGGGGATTGGTAAATGATGTCAGCACTGCTAAAACATCAAGATCCTAAATAAGAGAAAGTCTGAAATATGTCTATCATATGCATCCGTAAGAAGTCATAATGAGCATATGAAAGTTGTGGGTTGAGTGTAAATGAATGTGAATAAAATGTACACAGGGAATACTCACATCAACTTCAGAAATGTGGACACAAAGGAGAAAGAGAAATGAGATACTGGCTAGAAAATCCAGGAGAAAGTTTATCTCAAGGCCCTGAAAGGTGGAGGAGTTTTGATCTGGTAGAAGGCCACCTCATCCCATTCCAGCAAGAGGGAATGCTAAGAGATGCTTCAGTGTGTGTGTTTTTATGTGTGTGTGTGTGTGTGTGTGTGTGTGTGTGTGTGTGTTAGTAGCTCAGTTGTATCTGACTCTTTGCGACCCCATGGACTATAGCTCACCAGGCTCTTCTGTCCATGGAATTCTCCAGGCAAGAATACTGGAGTGGGTTGCCATGCCCTTCTCCAGGGCAGCTTCCCAACCCAGAGACGGAACCTGGGTCTCCCACATTGAAGGCAGATTCTTTACCGGCTGAGCCACCAGAGAAGCCCACAAATCCTACGATTTCAGAAGTAATACTCTTTGCCTCCTTTGTGCATTAGCATGCCTTGGTTCCTAAAGGTTATCAAGGTCAATCACCTCAGTCAGTACAGTATATCCTTTCCTGTGTCTGCTAGTTTACTGGCATGAAAGTCCTAAATGGTTAGGTGTGAGTCATTGAATCATAGATTCCAGGACAAAATAACTCTCACCAAATAACCAGCATGAAATAGTCCTTGCTTTCTCCTCAGAAATCAGAGTCTCTGTCCCAGCATAGCTTGATTTTATGAATATGAGAAATATGAGTTCTTCAGGCATCTTTTGGAAGTGATACTGATAAACACTCTTATTTTCACCCATTTGTTCCTAAATATATTCACTGTAACTATTGAGGCCACATCACTATATACAGTCATTATTACAATGCACACACTACAATCTGGAGGATAGCACTCCAAAATGCAGATTGTTATCACTGGACTGGTGACTTTAGCTGAACCGTGAGTGAGTCACTATTCTATGCAATATTTGATCAGATCAAAACAGCTGTTTCTGGATGATAAGTATATGATAAGATCAGTAAATCTCATAAGCTGATCAGAGTCCTTGTTGCACCTCCTCTGTCTCCTTCTAAGACATTGTTAAGTAGTATACTATGCCAATAGATAAGGAATAGAATAAAATTTCACAATGTGATGCTGGCACAAACAACCAGACAGGAAAGGCAAGTTCATTTCTGGATTACGTTTGCATTTAGATAAAGATTAACCCCTGACCACTCCAAGGAGAATGAGATCTGACATAGTCTACCTAACACCAAGTATCCAACTGGTCTCCTACAGGAGATCAGCAGCAGTAGAAGCTATAACAGATATGCTGAGATTAAAGTCATGCTTTGGTGCTGATGCAAAACTTCCATCTTTATTTCATGGCCAAGTATCCATTGTGCAAACCAAGGATAGTGGAGAGTAGGATGAATCACACTGTTCACCTGTTTTCTGAGTAACTTTTCTGTGGTGGATGCTCTCTGAAATTTATGTGAGACACAAAAATCAATTTGCCATATACTGAACCCCACAGATACATTCACATTCTATAAAACAGGCTAAAGTACTTTATTCTCCAGCAGATGATTAAATATCTCACCCAATCCCTCTTCAAGACAATAGTTGTGGGTTGAAGGAAAAGCATTAATGGAGCAGTTTGGGGCCATGAGAGTCTGGATTACATGTTCATGGGTCTTCTTATCTTTCTCAGTCAAAGTCCAGAATGTAAAATTTCTACTTTACAAGGGATCGTGTTTGCAGAGCCTGATCTTATGCCTCAGTACTAGGATCAGTAAATTTTTTTCTGAATAGGGTGAGAAAGTAAATATCTCAGACTTTGTGGGCTAAGTTGAAACTACTCATTGATGTTGTAGCATGAAAGCAGCCATAGACAATATGTAAATGCATGTGTATGGCTGAGATCTAATAAAACTTTACTTGCATAAACAAAGGAAGGTTGGATTTGGCCCATGGGGCCATAGTTTGGCATCTGCTTTGTGAAACAGATAACATCCACCTTTGAAAGGATAGGTGAGATTGCTTAGATATTTGGTATTCCAAGATCAGGTGCTCTATCTGTCCTATGGACAATTGTTCACATGCAGATTCGTTCTCTGCCAAGGTAGAAATTAGTTTTTTGCCTTATTCTAGAAATGTACTACATCTCTCTGATCTAGGCCAATAAGAGGCTCCATTTCAAGTGCTCAAGTGAAAGTCTCTCAGTCATGTCCGACTCTTTGCAACCCCATGGAATTCTCCAGATCAGAATACTGGAGTGGGTAGCCTTTCCCTTCTCCAGGGGATCTTCCCAACTCAGGGATCGAACCCAGGTCTCCCGCATTGCGGGCGGATTCTTTACCAGCTGACCCACCAGGGAAGCTCAAGAAAACTGGAGTGGGTAGCCTATCCCTTCTCCAGGGAATCTTCCCAACCCAGGAATCGATCTGGGGTCTCCTGCATTGCAGGCGGATTCTTTACCAGCTGAGCTACAAGAGAAGCCCAAGAGGCTCCATACAGGAAACATACCCCACATACGTCTAGCACTATTGGATCTGTTGGGTTATATGGCCCAAATAGCAGGATAGCTTGGTCATCAAAAGAATAATTAGAGCAGTATTTCCAAATGTGATACATGCTGCCTCAAAATCCAACTCGTCCACTAAACAGCGAGTCTCTTTGTTAGTGATGAAATGTGGGAAATTCAGCTTATTCTTTTCTTTCGAGGAAATGTTCTGATATGCCATAGCCTATTGAATTTCCAAACTCCACTAATGTGACTAGATTCTGAATTTTTGTGGGATGTACTTCCCGCTCTATGGAATACTTTTCACTTAATATGAAATATAGTGTGATTGTAGTTCATGCTCACCAGATTTGATTAACATGATGTCATCAACATAGTGGACTCATTTGATATTTTGTAATATATCTCTTTTAAAACTCATCATGAAGTCATAGCTCTATTTAAAGATTCAACAAGTTTCAATTGGCTATATATAGTTTAATTTATGTATATTTAGATGATAAGCTTTTCATCATTTATCCAATAAGTACACTTTACAGCTGCCTCCTTTGAACTCTTTAGTATGCAAACATAATTTTAAAAGTTTGTTGATACTTTTTGACTTATAAAAAAGCATGTAATAGACTTTAAGACAAGAGTAGAGGAAAAGATTCCTTATTTCTAGTTCATGGTAATTCCCCCCAAATTTCAACTGCATAGACTATAACCTTTCAGGCAGTACTTTAACATGTGATTTTAACCTTCTGAGGTCAAGTTTGATTTAAAGAGCTGATGCATTGCACTCTTCTTGTAATAACGTAAAGGGTCCAGACTTCCCTAAAGATCCCAATGGTATGTAACAAAACCTCAATTCAGATTGCCTCACAATCTAATTTTTTTAGAGCCTTCTCCAAATTTACGATTTACAGATTTTAGTTCCTTTTGTACTATAGAATAAAATCCTTGATTAAGGATTAATTTCCAATGTGACCTGGTCAATGCCTCTAAATTGGCCAATTCTATTTTATTCATGTCTAAAATAACCCTGCTTTCTGAAAATAACTAGATGTTCTGGTCCATATTCATTTTCAATTCTATCTGGACATAACATGAGCTAGGCCCCAAGGTATTATGGGTTGACCTGTGTCCCCTCCTTCAAAAGATATGTTGGAGTCCTAATGCCCAGTGCCTCCAAATGTGACCTTACTTGGTAGGTACTTTATTTACAGAGGTAATCATGTTAAAGTGAGATCATCAGAGTGAGCCTTAATCCCATATGACTCAGGATCTGATTAAAAGGGAAACTTTGGATACAAACATTCACAAAGGCCTAAACCTTATGAAGATAAACACAGAGATTGGGGTGATGTTTCGACAAGTCAAGGAACAACAAAGCTTGTGAGAAAACTACCAAAATCTAAAGCAGAAGCATGGCACAGATATACTCTCTTACAGCCCACAGATAAAAACAATGCTTTGATCTTGGACTTTTAGCCTCCAGGAATTGTGAGAGAATAAATTTCTTGGTTTAAGCCATCTAATTTGTGACACTTGATTATGGCAGCCCTAGAAAACTAATAAGAAATGGATAAGAAGAAATCTATCCATTTTAACAAACCTAGTGAAGGAAGAATTATGATGTGCTAGTGGTCCTCAACAGGTTATTTCACATGAGTACTTGTTGCCTGGCCAGAAAAAGATGTAGGTCACTTTTAGTAGTTGTGAGGCCCTTTAAAACCACCAGCTCAGTATGATATCTTCATTTAGCACTAACTATACTAAATATTTTATTTTATTTTGATATAAAAATTTTAAACCCATTTATTTTCTTAGTAACTAAAATTGTTCCTTTTTGTCTGATACAGCAGTAAAGTGAGCACCACACCTTTTAAAAAAAGTCTTTTCTTATCAATCAAATATTGAATATTTTCGAGGGTTGGGGATTTTTTTGTATTTTTGTACCAGCCCATACTTAGATTGTTTTTAATCATGAAGAGGTAGAAAGATCAGGATGCCGAGACAGTTTATGGTCTTCAAAGAATCTTTTTCTTGAACCTAATCTATGAAAAGCAATATCCAGGTATTGTCTAAACTGTATAAATATCCCTACACAAAGGTGGGAGTTTTAGTAGTCAAAACAATTTTGATCCTCAGTCTCCCTGAATGACTGGGAATGAATGATGAAATATTCTGGCCCACAACTTTATGTAAAGAAAACACAGGAAATGTTTTACCAAAAACTTGGAGTACTTGAAACCTTTTTAATTAGTTTTGTTCTAAGGCAGAGATTGTGAATCCATGATTAAATAGTGACAGCTCCTTTTACCTTATTTGAAATACAAAAACATACATGTCTCCTTGATCTCTATGGAGATATTTCTAGCATAGATAAAAGGTTCTGGATTTCTAAGCTAAGAAAATTATGTGCAAATGTTAATTATTTTCACTCACTGTAGATTTACAGCTTATCTTTCACTCAATGTAGATATACAGCCCAACAAAATTTTAAAGAATAGTTTTCATTTATTAGTTTAATCTGTTCTCACCAAAAGCATTATTTTATTTCCTGGCAATTTCAGGAATCTCAGGCCCTATTTAGGAAATGCACACTATAAAAATTTTTTTAGAAATATGTTAATTTATTTATCTGGCTGTGTCAGGTCTTAGTTATAGCACATGGGATCTTCCTTGCATCATGTGGGCTCTCCAGATGCGACACACAGGCTCCAGAGCATGCAGGCTCAGTAGTGCTCCACAGCATGTAGGATCTCAGTTCCTCGACCAGGGATGGAACTCACATCACCTGCATTGCAAGGTGGATTTCTGACCACTGGACCATCAGGGAAGTCCCAAGAATAGCAGTTTAAAAGGCATTTTTATGCTTATATATTTTTACTCTTTTTTGTATTGAGGTAACTTTGATTTATGAAATTCCTTGGTGGCTCAGTTGGTAAAGAATCTGCCTGCAATACAGGAGACTCAGGTTTGACCCCTAGGTCAGGAAGATCCCCTGGAGAAAGGCATGGCAACCCACTCCAGTATTCTTGGCTGGAGAATCCCATGGAAAGAGCTGCCTGGCAGGCTACAGACCATAGAGTCGCAAAGAGTCAGACATGACTGAGCAACTAACACTAGTACTTGCAACACTGATTTATAGCATTATGTAAGTTTCGTGTGTATGACATTATATTTCTACTTCTGTATACCTGAGAGCATGCTCACAATCAAAAATTTTAGTTTCCACCCATTACCATACAGATGATCCCCTTTATTGTTTTGTCTTCCCCCTCTACTCTTTCCCTTCATAACCACTACTCTGTTGTCTGTATCTACGTGTTTGATTTTGTTTGGTTTGCTTATCTATTTTGTTTTCAATTTTTATATTTCACATGAGAATGAAATCATATAGTATTTGCCTTTCTCCATCTGACCTATTTCATTTAGCACAATACTATTGAGGTCCATCCATGTTGTTGCAAAGGGCAAGATTGTGTTGCTTTTATGGCTGAGGAGGATTTCTGTGTGTGTATTAGTGTCTATGTGTATACCACACTTCTTTATCCATTCATCTATTGATGGTCACTTAGGCTGTTTTCACAACCTAAGTGATTTAATTATTTAATAATTATTAAACTCCATGGACAGAGGAACCTGGAAGTCTACAGTCCATGGGGTCACAAAGAGTCAGACACAACAGAGCATGCACACACATACACATACATGCAGAACAATTAGTGATGCTGAACATCTTTTCATGTGCCTGTTGGTCAAGGCCATTTCTTCACAGAAATACAACAAAAAATTCTAAAATTTATATGGAACCAAAAAAAGATCCAGAATAGTCAAAGCAATACCGAGAAAAAAAAGAACAAAGCTGGAGGTATCATACTTCCTGATTTCAAACTACATTTCAAAGCTATGGTGGTTTAGGTGGTTTAGTCACTAAGTCATGTCTGACTCTTGCAACCCCATGGACTGTAGCCTGTCAGGCTCCTCTGTCCATGGGATTTCAAAGCTATAGTAATCAAAATAGCATGACACTGGCAGAAAAACAGATACATAGATCAATGGTACAAAACTGAGAGCCCACAAATAAACCCACACATAAATACACAGTTAATTTTCAACAAAGGAGTAAAGAACACAAAATGGAGGAATGTTGGGAAAACTGGATAGCCATTTGCAACAAAAAACAAAAGAAGCTAGACTACTGTCTCACACCATACACAAAACCAGCTCAAAATGGATTAAAGACTTGAATATAAGACCTGAAACCATAAAACTCCTAGAAGAAAATGTAGGAAGTACCCTCTTTAACACTGATCTTAGCAATATCTTTCTGGATATGTTTTATCAGGAAAGGGAAGAAAAAATAAAAAAAACAAATGTGAATACACCAATCTAAAATCTTCTGCACAGCAAAAGAAACCATTAACAAAAGGGAAGGACAACCTCTTGAAGAGAAGATATCTATAAATCACATATCTGATAATTGGTTAATATCCAAAAAATATAAGTAACTCATAACTCCTCAACAAAAAACAACCTGGTTAAAAAATGGGCAGAAGAGCCAAATAGATACTTTTTCCTGTCTACATGTTTTATTCAGTTATTTTTTTTCCCATAAAAACAGAATCATTTGCATGCCAATAGCTAAGATATATATGGAAAAAAAATCTATATAAAAGCTACATATAAAAAGTATGTGTTCTAACCAGTCCATCCTAAAGGAGATCAGTCCTGGGTGTTCATTGGAAGGACTGATGCTGAAGCTGAAACTCCAGTACTTTGGCCACCTCATGCGAAGAGTTAACTCATTGGAAAAGACCCTGATGCTGGGAGGGATTGGGGGCAGGAGGAGAAGGGGA
>NC_057419.1:66435926-66493139 GCF_019320065.1 Cervus canadensis | reverse complement strand
AAAAAAATTTTAAAAAAAGGAATTACATGTAGATTGTACTTTGTGTTCCCATTTAATAGGTGAGAAAAATAAGGCACAGAGCAATTAAGTAATTTGTCCAAATTTGTTTAGTAATTCTTTGATAAAGGAAACATACAAAGCCAGGTCTGTATGATTCCAATAACCATGCACCTTGAGGTTCAAATCTTACTTCAGTGTTACCTGGATAAACAACCTTAGGGAAATTAATTTATCTCTTTAGTACTCAATTTCTTCATCTGTGAATGGAGTAGACCAGTTGTTTTTACAATTAAATAAGAAAATGACAGTGCCTGATACAGAGTAAATGTTCATGAAATGTTGGATATTATCATCATTATTAAAACACCTAATTGTTTATCATCCATTTTCCCTGACCTGAAACCTTGACTCTTTATGACTAAGCTGAAAATGTCTGTACAGAGTAGTTGCTAAATGTGACTATGTGTTCTGCTATGATTTTAACTCCAATTAAGTATTTCTCTTTGAGCTAGTTCCAGAGTAACTCCAGGATTTTTTCCCTATTAGCAGTTTCCTATGTTATGGCATTAAGATTAAAACTTAGCATTAAATAATTGCATCCGCTTACTTGGAATGGTATGGAGACTAAAGCAGCCAAAATCTAATGCTTCAGCACCCACACAGTTGAACTTTGCATTCTGCATTAATATTCTTGGGGGTAGTCCCATTTTAATTATTTTCTTTTCATCTTCAGCTTAGTTCAGATAAAAGCATTTCCTTAATATTTTCTTTTACAACAATTGATTCAGCACCACTTTTTTTTTTTTAACTTGTATTAGGACACATTTTTTTTTCCTTTAGAATTTCAGGTTAATGGCTAAGAGGCATGTGTATTCATTTAGCAATTGGAAACCAAAAAAGAGGCTTCTAGCTAGTTATCTGTAAATGCTTTAGCTTTGTTTCTAATTTATGTAAGACATTTTCTTGAAAATTTCTTTTTTTGAAATTTTTGTCTGAATTTTTATTCTAAGGACAATCTGTCTCTAAAAATATCAAAATATCCAGAAATATGTGAAGGCAAATTGAAAATATAAATCACTTCAGCTTCACTTGTCACAGCTTACACCATGAGATATCCAGGAGAAATAATCTGTGTGCATACCAGATATACATTATTTTACTTTATTTTTTATTTATTTTGGGGCAAAGAAAAACATAAGATGAAATTTACTTCCCCAACAACTTCCAAGTGTGCAGTGCAATAGCATCAACCCCATGCACATTGTTGGTGCAACAGATTCCCAAATCCCACTCACCCTACCTGGCTAAAACTCTATACTCACCAAATAACAAATTGCCACCTCTTTTTCTCCTTAGCCCCTGGAAACCACCACTCTATTTTCTAAAATTTTGAAAATTTTAGATGCGTCAAATAAGTATTACCTTGCAGTACTTGTCATTCTGTGACTGACTTATTTAGTATGAAATCTTTAAGATTCATCTATGTTGTAGCATATGGTGGAGTTTCTTTCCTGTCAAGTCTGAATAATATTTCACTGCACATATATGCCAAATTTTCTTTACCCATTCATCCACTGATAGACATTTAGATCGCTTACACCTCTTGGCTATCATGAATAATGCTGCAATTACATAGATGTATACATATCTCTTTGAAATTTTGGTTTGAAAGGTTTACAAAACTATTTTTGTATTCCCTTTATAAATTTTTTACAGTTCACATTCCTTTATACTTTTCATCTTTAAATTATTAGCCAACAATTTCTAATATGTAAATCAATCTACTTAAGCAGTTTTATCCTTACATTTACTGGGAAACTGCCCATTTTTTACATTAATACCTTCTATCAAGTTGGTACAAACATAATTAAGACAGGACTGTGAACTTTAAATCATTATAACTAGGCTCAAACACATCTTTATTAATCAAAATAAGAACCATTACAATCAATACATTTTTGTCAATGAAAAATAAGTGTGTTTATTCCTGAAGCATAAAAATCCATGCCTCAGGATTCAAGGAACTCTTGGGATGTATTTTCTGCTTCCTGCTGGTTGTGGAAGCATTTTCCCTGCAAAAAGTCATTGACATGCTTGAAAAAGTGGTAGTCCATTGGCAAGAGCTTAGGTGAATATGATGGATGAGGCAAAAATTTTTAGCCCAATTCGTTCAACTTTTGAAGTGACAGTTGTGTGATGTGAGGTTGGGCATTGTCATGGAGAAGAATTGGGCCCTTTCTGTTGACCAATGCCAGCTGCAGGCATTGTAGTTTTTAGTGCATTTCATTGATTTGCTGAGCATACTTCTCTGATGTAACGGTTTCTCTGGGATTCAGAAAGTGTAGTGGATCAGATGGGCAGCAGACCACCAAACAGTGACCATGACCTTTCTTTGGTGCAAGTTTGGCTTTGGGAAGTGCTTTGGAGCTTTTTCTCAGTCCAACCACTGAGCTAGCCATTGCTGGTTGTTGTACAAAGTCCACTTATCGTCGCACGTCACAATCCTATTGAGAAATGGCTCATTGTCGTTGCATAGCGTAAGAGAAGACAACACTTCAAAATGATGATTACTTTTTAAAAAATTGGTCAGCCCATGAGGTACCCACTTATTGAGTCTTTTTTTTTTTTTTTTAACCTTTCCAATTTGCTTCAAATGCTGAACAACCATAGCATGGCCAAAGTTGAGTTCTTGAGTTCTTTGGCAACTACTCGTGTAGTTGTAAGAGGATCAGCTTAGATGATGGCTCTCAATTGGTTATTGTCAACTTCTGATGGCTGGCCACTATACTCCTCATCTTCAAGGTTCTTGTCTCCTTTGAAAAACTTCTTTAACCACCACTGCACTGTATGTTCATTAGCAGTTCTTGGGCCAAATGCATTGTTGATGTTGCTAGTTGTCTCCACTGCTTTACAACCCATTTAGAGCTCAAATAAGAAAATCACTTGAATTTGCTCTTTGTCTAATATTATTTCCCTAGGCTAAAATAAATATAAAATACACAACAAATAATAAGTCATTAGCAAAAAAAAAACCATAAAGTGAGAAATGTGCATTAAAATGATGTATAACATAACTGTATTTATTAAGAATGTATTCCAATAACAAATGACAAATTTCAACAATGCAAAACACCACAATTACTTTTCACCAACCTAATACATACATGAAATTGTTAATATTCTTATGCATTGCCTTTTTGTAGCATATTGTCTTTCCAATAAATTAATATAGATTTATAAATACATTTAATCATACTAGGTTCATAGGAGTTCACTTCTCAGTGTAGCTATTTATACTAATTATTTGTAGAGTGACTCAAAGGAAGAAGAGATAATGTTATCTGATTGTAAAAAACCTTGTCTTTTATCTGGTATAATAAGCCTTTGCCTATGCAGTTTTAAGGGGAGATGTAAATGAGTTCATTGTTTACCTATCCTAACTAGTCCCAAATTCACATAGATGAATTTGGAAGGAAATGGTAAAAACAAAAGAACAGCTAAAACTGAAAGAGTGTTCTTTTACTTTCTCCAATAAAGTTTACAAAATTACCATGCTAGCAATGTAAGCATGAAATAGCTCCAAACACAACTCTATTCACCTGGCATCCTTCTATATTCTTTGCACTAGTTCATTCTCAAGACAGTGCTTTTAGGCATATTTCTACCTTTGCAAGGGAATTATTCTTAGATCTTTAATATACCCCAATCAGATAACCTTTCAATTCTCTAGAGATTAGGGCAACTGACAATCAGATTCTGTTGTCCCAGGTATCTTCACATGAAAGACATTCAAAACAAGCTTCAAAGTGATTTGCCCAAGAGAAAAGGTTTCCTTGCAATTAGGAAGAACACTTACCATACTACCATCTGTGCCTTCTGTCGAGTTTTGATGCATAATGCTTTCGGATGTGCATCTTCCATTCCTAATTTTATTTGTTTACCATTTTATTGAATGCAGATTGTGTCATTTATCAGTTAAATTATCAATATTTAAAGATAAGAGTTTAACATCTTGATTATTAACAATATAGTTTAGATATTTATTATTTTTAAAAATCTGTCAGATACATCAGATGCACAAATATCCAAAATTTGTTTGTTACACAAAGAAAAATTAAAGTTAAGCTACATTAAAATTCAAAAAATGGGTATGTATAATAAAGACATCAAAGGTGGAAAGTTCAGCATCTTTTATGCCATCTGAAGTTCATTTTGTGCTTTATAATTTGAACAAAAAATTATTTCACTGCAAATGACAGTATAACAGGTTTGATTTTTTTCTAGGACCTAGAAGTGATTTACGCTTATTTAATAGTCATTTATACTATTTTAATGCTTTGTTACTGATGTTGTTCAGTCACCCAGTCGTGTCTGACTCTTTGCAACCCCTTGGACTGCAGAACACCAGGCCTCCCTGTCCCTCACCATCTCCTGGCGTTTGCCCAAGTTCATGTTCATTCCATCGGTGATGCTGCCTGGCCATCTCATCCTCTCTCTTCTCCTGCCCTCAGTCTTTCCCAGCATCAGGGACTCTTCCAATGAGTTGTCTGTTCGCATCAGATGACCAAATAGTGGCGCTTCAGCTCCATCATCAGAATATTCAGGGTTGATGTCCCTTAAGATTGACTGATTTGATCTCCTTGCTGTCCAAGGGGCTTTCAGGAGTCTTCCTTAGCACCACAGTTCAAAGATATCGATTCTCTGGCATTCTGCCTTCTTTACGGTCCAGCTCTCACAACCATATGTGACCACTGGGAAGACCATAACCTTGACTATACAGATATTTGTCAGCAGAGTAATGTCTCTGCTTTTCAATACACTGTCTAGATTTGTCATCGATTTCCTGCCAAGAAGCAATTGTCTTCTGATTTCATGGCTGCAGTTACCATCCGCAGTGATTTTGGAGCCAAAGAAAAGGAAACCTGTCACTACTTCCACCTTTTCCCCTGCTATTTGCCATGAAGTAAAGGGGCTGGGTGCCATGATCTTAGTTTTTTTAATATTTAGTCTTGAGCTGGCTCTTTCACTCTCCTCCTTCACCCTCATCAAGAGGCTCTTTAAGTTCCTCTTTGCTTTCTGCCATTAGAGTGGTATCATCTACATATCTGAGGTTGTTGATGTTTCTCCTGCCCATCTTGATTCCAGCTTGTAAATCATCCAGCCCAGCATTTCTCTGTGCTCAGCGTGTAGGTTAAACAAACAGGGTGACAGCAGACAGCCCTATTGTACTCCTTTCTTTATCTTGAATCAATCAGTTGTTCCATACAGGGTTCTAACTGTTGCTTCTTGACCCTCATGCAGGTTTCTCGGGAGACAGGTAAGATGGTCTGGTATTCCCATCTCTCTAAGAGTTTTCCACAGTTTGTCATGATCCACACAAAGGCTTTAGTGTAGTCAATGAAAAAGAGATAGATGTTTTTCTGAAATTCCCTTGCTTTCTCTATAATCCAACAAATGTTGGCAATTTGAACCCTAGTTCCTTTTTCCTTTTCTAAGCCTCGCTTGGACATCTGGAAGTTCTTGGCTCACATAATGCTGAAGCCTAGCATGCAAGATTTTAAGCATGGCCTTACTAGCATGGGAGATGAGTGTGATTACCCAATGATTAGCACATTTTTTGGTACTACCCTTCTTGGAATTGGGATGAGGATTGACCTTTTCCAGTCCTTTGACCACTGCTGGGTCTTCCAGATTTGTTGACATAATGAATTCAAAACCTTGATGGCATCACCCTTTAATGTTTTAACATTTCTTAAAAGCAAAATTCCTGGTTCAAAGGTTTTTTTTTTTTTTAAGTCTATTTGTTTTTTTAACACACATTTTCCTCAAATATGTTCCTTTGATAGCTTACGGTGAATGATGTTGGATTTGTGATCTCTGAAGAAGAAGACTTAGTTCGGGACCAGGGACAAAGCTTGATCACTCAAGAGCTTTTGTGTAGCAGAGTTTTATTAAAGTATAAAAAGGAACAGAGAAGGCTTCTGACATAGACATCAGAAGGGGGATGGTGAGTGCCCCCATGCTAGTTTTAGCAAGCGGCTTTATTATCTGTTAGAAAGTTATTAATCAGAGAAGAGAGACACCTCAAGGCTGAAGGAGTTTCACCAGGCCCCTCTCCCACAATATGCATTTTTGAGATAGGATGGCATGAGGTATATCATCCCCCAGCCATAAAACAATTGATATGAATACCGGTTTGTTGAGCTATTATCATCCAAAAGTTAGTCTAAGGTGGAAGCATTTTGAAGAAAGGCAAATTCCAAAGCAAATACATAGTTTCATTAACATAGCTTAGGAAAAACAGTTCCATAAGAAAAACGCATTGGCTAGCTCAAGGTTTGAGAAAAGTTAAGTTCAGGTGGAACCAGATATTGTCATGGCAACACAGAATTTTAAGAGAAAAAAAATCTGACACTTGTAGTTTGTTTCCTCCTGCTGCTTAAGGGGGAGATAAAAAATGTCTGACACTTGCAGCCTATTTCTTCCATTTGGAGACCAACCCCTGGACTTCCTGCCTGTTACCCTCTCGCCTCAGACTGGACAGTGACATATATTCATTGTGAAACATGGATTATTATTTCACCATTTATGTAAAATTGCTACTCTTTGGAAACAAGAAGTTACACATATAAAACCTAGCACTTACTCATTACTAATATTTTAAACTTGGGGGCATCAGTATACATCTCTATAGTATCTTCAGAAAAAAAGCTAATTTAAATCTTGATCTTACAAAGAACCATACTCACAGTCTTAAAATTAATCAATCTAACTTTTAATGTCCATTATAAAATAACAAACAGCATAGAAATAAGTTCACACATCCATGGAAGCTTGATATTTGACAGATTGTTCTCTGCAGATTATTAAAGAAATGATAGGTTATTCAATAAATGATGCTAGGACAATTGAGTATTTCTATGAAGAACCACAATTGATTCCTTATTCTACACCATAAACAGAACTCAGTTCCAGATATATTAAGAATTAATCAAGAAAAGTAGAACTTTTAAATGATTAGTGTACGATGTTGAAGAAATTATTTTTCACCTCAAGAAATAAAATGATTTTTTTTTTTAAGGAAAAGAATCTGCCTGCAATGCGGAGACCCTGGTGTGATTCCTGGGTCAGGAAGATGCCCTGGAGAAGGGATAAGCTACCCACTCCAGTTTTCTTGGGCTTCCCTGTGGCTCAGCTGGTAAAGAATCTGCCTGCAATGTGGGAGACCTGGGTTCGATCCCTGGGTTGGGAAGATTCCCTGGAGAAGGGAAATACTACCCACTCCAGTATTCTGGCTGGTAGAATTCCATGGACTGTATATATAGTCCATGGGGTCACAAATAGTTGGACAAGACTGAGCAACTTTCACATATATATGTATATGTCAAAAGGCACTTTAGTAAATTGAAAATATCAACCGGAAACTTGACAAAAATATTTTTAATATACATGATCCACAAAGAAGTAGCATAACAAATACTGAAGGACTTCCAGAAAAAAAATGCACATATATGAACAAAGAGACGGGAAAATAGACAAAAAGGTGAATAAGCAATTCATAGAACAAGGAAATGAAAAAGGCCATATGCATAAGAAGATGTGAACAATCTCTCTAATAATCAGAGATGCACAAAATAAAAGTGCAAGATACTAATTCACACCTATTAAAATGGCAAAATGTAAAAGTCTGATAATATCAAGTCTTGGCAAGGATGAAGAAAAATAAAACAAACTTGATATTATCCAATTATATGATGCTAATAATTTTAATCCTACATATTTACCTTAATGAAACATTTTAATTGACTCAAGTTTTAAATAAAATTTTGGTTTGTAAACTAGGATTAAGTCTAGCAATTTTGGGAAAACTCCAAGAGCATATATATATTTTTTAATGTTACAGCAGAATGCATAGTTTATGATACTATTTATAAGAAGTATATGTATTTTTTCAATTATATTGTTCTAAGACATGAAAACAAGATAACATACCTATGAGTATATGTGCATTGGTGTATATACACAGTTTTCTAGATGCATACTTATTTATTTAAAAAATAAAGGCATGCATGGGAATAAAAAATGAAAATCACCACCTTCATGTTAGTGATAGAACTTACAGTGCTTATTTCATGTAAGGCTAGTCCATGGACTCTACAGATACAATCTTTCAATGTTTACTCAAGCTCTATGAATTATTTGTATTTTTATTTGTATTTGTTATTTGTATTTTTGGATGAGAAAATTGAGGCACAAAGCTGTTAACTAAGTTCACAGAAATAATGGTGTTAAACCTTGGATTTGAACCCAGGGATGCTGGGAGATAAGAGTAGGGCACAAAGACTGATGTTTTAAGGAAGAAGAGCATGGGGGCCTTCATCTGTAGTCTAATAATTTTTTATATCTTAAGGTAGTTGGTGGGTATATGGTAATTACTGGATTACTTTTATGACATTCATTTCAGTTTTTTTTTTTTGAGAAAATGTGCACGACTTATACTGCTAATAAGTATACTATTTTTACAAACAGAAAAACCATAACCCAGAAACTACCTGCCAATATAGGAGACACAGGAGACGTGGGCTCAATCCCTGGGTCGAGAAGATCCCCTGGAGAAGGAAAATGGCAACCCATTCCAGTATTCTTGCTTGGAAAATTCCATGGACAAAGGAGTCTGGTGGGCTACAGTCCATAGAGTCACAAGAGTTGGATGTGACTTAGCAACTAAACCACCAATCACCTAGATTAAGAAACAATACTACCAGCAGCCTGAGTAATACCAGCAGCAACCTCAATTTCCCTTCCAGTCAATATTCGCCCAGCACTAAGCACTATTTTCTGACTTTTAAACCCATAAATGGGGCTTTCTACGTGTTTCAGTAGTAAAGAATCCACCTGCCATTGCAAGAGATGCAGAAGACATGGGTTCAATCCCTAGGTTGGGAAGATCCCCTGGACGAGGACATGGAAACCCACTGCAGTATTCTTGCCTGAGAAAGTCCATGGACAGAGGAGCCTGGCAGGCTAAGTCCATGGGGTTGCAAAGAGTTGGACACGACTTAGTGATAAAGCACAAACCCCGCAGATTAGATCTGTCTGTTACTGAACTTTATGTAAATGAATTCATGTACTTTCTATTGTACTATTTGTGCCTATATTCTTTAGAAATAAAAAAAAAACAAACAGTATTCATTCATTTAAGAAGTATTTTTGGAAGTTTCTTCTCTGCCAGGTACTCTTCTACATCCTAAGGCACAGCAGTGAATTAAAATTTAAAAAATACCCTGCCCTTATACAGCTTACATTTCCATGGGGGAAAGTAATAATAAACAAACATGTATGTTAAATGTACAGATATCCAGAGGATGGTAAGTAGTAAATAAAAAATAAAGCATAGGAGGGTTTATAGGAATTGTGGTTGTAGGGATGAAATGAGGTCAATCAATGTGAACCTCATTGTGTTGTACTAAGTTTTTCTTTTCTTTTTTTTTTTTTTTTTGTGTTGTACTAAGTTTTTCTATTGCTCTGTTTTCTAGAAATACAATGATTTACTTATCCCATTACTCTCGAGAGATACCTGAGTACCTTCCAATTTGCAGCTACTATGAAGAGTGCTGCCATGAATATTTCTATACATTAAGGTGACTATATGCAGACTGTTATGTATAGATAGAGGAGTATAACTGTGAGTCACAGGTTGTGCTTATATTCATCTTTAACACATACCTCCGACTTTCCAAATTTTTCATGCCAGTGTATACTACCACTAGCAGTATATAAAAGTTCTGATTGCTGCACATCCTCACCAATATTGTTTATTTTTTAAATCTTTCTCATTTGAGACATGGGGTGAGTGTATGGTGCCTTCAGGTCTCTTTAATGTCAAAACTATATAATATTTTTCAATAAAGAAAAAAAATTGAATAAATTTGCAAAATTATTAAATTAGACTGACTGTGCTTTTCTTATGGATTTCTTAATTTTAGCAAATAGAAGAGTTATTGTTAGATCCATAACAAATCATTGTCATTCTGGTGCCACTGGGGGGGGGAAAAAATCTGGGAGCCAGTTTTCAAGACTGGATGTAAATAATTCAAATTGTGAAACATTTCACCATTTCTGAAAGATAAAAGTTGCTAGTTGTTAGCTAGTTTAAGAAGATGTTCACTTGTCAAGGGGAGTTCACCCATTCTACCCATTTTTTCCCTTTATTTACTTTAACAAATTCTAAATGTAAGTTCTATGACTAGTCCTCTATTAACTTCTGGACAATTGCACTGATGCTATACCAGCACCAAAAGCTGATTATTGTAGAGAGGACAGAGCACTGTACTGGGAATATAGGGACTGCGTTCATGATTTGTCTCTGCTTCTAACTAAAATTGGCTTTTCAACATGCGATTTAACCTTTATTTTGTAACACCCTGAGAATGTTCCCATCAGGGACTTTACACTTGTGCTTGCCCTTTTCCCACAGTTCACTGCCTCACATCCCATAGGTCTTGCTTGACTGTAACTAATTTAATGGGCCATTTTTTTGTCTTTGTCTCTTCTTTTTAAATAAAAGCCATTTGTTGAAACTTTACATTCTTTCCATACTTTCAGATTGGGTATATGGGTGTACATTAAAGTTATCATCATTTTTATTAGTTGCTTGAGAGAATTTTTTTTTTAGTATTTAATTTATTTTTCTTTTTTCTTCTTTAAAATATAAATTTATTTATTTTAATTGGAGGCTAATTACTTTACAATACTGTAGTGGTTTTGCCATACATTGACACGGATCAGCCACGGGTGTACATGTGTTCCCTATCCTGAACCCCCTCCTACCTACCTTCCCATCCCATCCCTCTGGGTCATCCCAATGCTCCAACCCCGAGCACCCTGTCTCATGCATCGAACCTGGACTGGTGATCCTTTTCACATATGATAATATACACATTTCAATGCCATTCTCTGAAATCATTCCACCCTCGCCCTCTCCCACAGAGTCCAAAAGACTGTTCTATACATCTGTGTCTCTTTTGCTGTCTCACATGTGGGGTTATCGTTACCACCTTTCTAAATTCCATATATATGCGTTAGTATACTGTATCGGTGTTTTTCTTTCTGGCTTACTTCACTCTGTATAATAGGCTCCAGTTTCATCCACCTCATTAGAACTGATTCAAATATATTCTTTTCAATGGCTGAGTAATATTCCACTGTGTATATGTACCACAGCTTTCTTATCCATTCGTCTGCCAATGGACATTTACGTTGCTTCCATGTCCTGGCTGTTGTAAACAGTGCTGTGATGAACATTGGGGTACACATGTCTCTTTCAATTCTGGTTTCCTTGGTGTGTATGCCCAGCAGTGGGATTGCTGGGTCATATGGCAATTCTATTTCTGGTTTTTTAAGGAATCTCGACACTGTTCTCTGTAGTGGCTGTACTAGTTTGCATTCCCATCAACAGTGTTCACTTATACCAACTTATAATGTGAACTTATACCAAGTTCACATTATACCAACAGTGTAAGAGGGTTCCTTTTTCTCCACACCCTCTCCAGCATTTATTGCTTGTAGACTTTTGGATAGCAGCCATTCTGACTGGCGTGAAATGGTACCTCACTGTGGTTTTGATTTGCATTTCTCTGATAATGAGTGATGTTGAGCATCTTTTCATGTGTTTGTTAGCCATCTGTATGTTTTCTTTGGAGAAATGTCTGTTTAGTTCTTTGGCCCACTTTTTGATTTGGTCATTTATTTTTCTGGAATTGAGCTGCAGGAGTTGCTTGTATATTTTTGAGATTAATTCTTTGTCAGTTGCTTCATTTGCTATTATTTTCTCCAATTCTGAAGGTTGTCTTTTCACCTTGCCTATAGTTTCCTTTGTTGTGTAAAAGCTTTTAAGTTTAATTAGGTCCCCTTTGTTTACTTTTGCTTTTATTTTCATTACTCTGGGAGGTGGGCCATAGAGGATCCTGCTATGATTTACATCAGAGTGATTTGCCTATGTTTTCCTCTAGGAGTTTTATAGTGTCTGGTCTTATGTTAGGATCTTTAATCCATTTTGAGTTTATTTTTGTGTATGGTGTTAGAAAGTGTTCTAGTTTCATTCTTGTACAAGTGGTTGACCAGTTTTCCCAGCACCACTTGTTAAAGAGATTGTCTTTTCTCCATTGTATATTCTTGCCTCCTTTGTCAAAGATAAGGTGTTCATAGATGCGTGGATTTATCTCTGGGCTTTCTATTTTGTTTCACTGATCTATATTTCTGTCTTTGTGCCAGTACCATACTGTCTTGATGACAGTAGCTTTGTAGTAGAGCCTGAAGTCAGGCAGGTTGATTCTTCCAATTCCATTCTTCTTTCTCAAGATTGCTTTGGCAATTCGAGTTTTTTTGTATTTCCATACAAATTGTGAAATTATTTGTTCTAGTTCTGTGAAAAATACCGTTGGTAGCTTGATAGGGATTGCATTGAATCTATAGATTACTTTGGGTAGTATACTCATTTTCACTATATTGATTCTTCCAATCCATGAACATGATATATTTCTCCATCTATTTGTGTCCTCTTTGATTTCTTTCATCAGTGTTTTATAGTTTTCTATGTATAGGTCCTTTGTTTCCTTAGGTAGATATATTCTTACATATTTTATTCTTTTCATTGTAATGGTGAATGGATTGTTTCCTTAATTTCTCTTTCTGTTTTCTCATTGTTAGTGTAAAGGGATGCAAGGGATTTCTGTGTGTTGATTTTATATCCTGCAACTTTACTGTCTTCACTGATTAGCTCTAGTAATTTTCTGGTAGAGTCTTTAGGGTTTTCAATGTAGAGGATCATGTCATCTGCAAACAGTGAGAGTTTTACTTCTTTTCCAATCTGGATTCCTTTTACTTCTTTTTCTGCTCTGATTGCTGTGGCCAAAACTTCCAAAACTATGTTGAATAGTAGTGGTGAGAGTGTGCACCCTTGTCTTGTTCCCGACTTTAGGGGACATTCTTTCAATTTTTCACCATTGAGGATAATGTTTTCTGCAGGTTTGTCATATATAGCTTTTATTATGTTGAGGTATGTTCCTTCTATGCCTGCTTTCTGAAGGATTTTTATCATAAATGGGTGTTGAAGTTTGTCAAAGGCTTTCTCTGCATCTATTGAGATAATCATATGGTTTTTATCTTTCAATTTGTTAATGTAGTGTATTACATTGATTGATTTGAGGATATTGAAGAACCCTTTCATCCCTGGGATAAAGCCCTCTTGGTCATGATGTATGATTTTTTTAATATGTTGTTGGATTCTGTTTGATAGAGTTTTGTTGAGGATTTTTGCATCTATTTTCATCAGTGATATTGGCCTGTAGTTTTCTTTTTTGTGTGTAGCATCTTTGTCTGGTTTTGGTATTAGTGTGATGGTGGCCTCATAGAATGAGTTTGGAAGTTTAGTTTCCTCTGCAATTTTCTGGAAGAGTTTGAGTAGGATAGGCATTAGCTCTTCTCTAAATTTTTGGTAGAATTCAGCTGTGAAGCTGTCTGGTCCTGGGCTTTTGTTTGCTGGAAGATTTCTGATTACAGTTTAAATTTCCATGCTTGTGATGGGTCTGTTAAGATCTTCTATTTCTTCCTGGTTCAGTTTTGAAAAGTTGTACTTTTCTAAGAATTTGTCCTTTTTTTCCCAAGTTGTCCATTTTATTGACATATAGTTGCTGATAGTAGTCTCTTATAATCCTTTGTATTTCTGTGTTGTCTGTTGTGATTTCTCCATTTTCACTTCTAATCTTGTTGATTTGATTCTTCTCTCTTTGTTTCTCCATGAGTCTGGCTAATGGTTTGTCAATTTTATCTTCTCAAAGAACCAGCTTTTAGCTTTATTGGTTTTTGCTATCGTCTCTTTTGTTTCTTTTGCATTTATTTCTGCCCTAATTTTTAAGATTTCTTTCCTTCTACTAACCCTGGGGTTCTTCATTTCTTCCTTTTCTAGTTGCTTTAGGTGTAGAGTTAGGTTATTTATTTGACTTTTTTTCTTCTTTCTTGAGGTAAGCCTGTATTACTATGTCCCTTAGCACTGCTTTTACAGTGTCCCATAGGTTTGGGGTTGTTGTGTTTTCATTTTCATTCATTTCTATGCATATTTTGATTTCTTTCTTGATTTCTTCTGTGATTTGTCAGTTATTCAGCATTGTGTTGTTCGCCTCCATATGTTGGAATTTTTAATAGTTTTTCTCTTGTAACTGACATCTAATCTTACTGCATTGTGGTCAGAAAAGATGCTTGGAATGATTTCAGTTTTTTTAAAATTTAGCAAGGCTAGATTTATGGCCCAGGATGTGATCTATCTCAGAGAAGGTTCCATGTGAGAGAGGTTCCACTTGAGAGAAAGGTGATATTCATTGTTTTGGGGTGAAATGTCCTATAGATATCAATTAGGTCTAACTGGTCTATTGTATCATTTAAAGTTTGTGTTTCCTTGTTAATTTTCTGTTTAGTTGATTTATCCATAGGAGTGAGTGGGATATTAAAGCCTCCCACTATTACTGTGCTTTTGTTAATTTCCCCTTTCATACTTTTTAGCATTTGCCTTACATATTGTGGTGCTCCCATGTTGGGTGCATATATATTTATAATTGTTATATCTCCTTCTTGGATTGATCCTTTGATCATTATGTAGTGTCCTTATTTATCTCTTTTCACAGCCTTTATTTTAAGGTCTATTTTATCTGATATGAGTACTGCTACTCCTGCTTTCTTTTGTTCTCTGTTTGCATGGAATATCTTTTACCAGCCCTTCACTTTCAGTCTGGATGTGTCCCTTGTTTTGAGGTGGGTCTCTTGTAGACAGCATATATAGGGGTCTTGTTTTTGTATTCACTCAGCCAGTCTTTGTCTTTTGGTTGGGGCATTCAACCCATTTACATTTAAGGTAATTATTGGTAAGTATGATCCCATTGCCACTTACTTTGTTGTTTTGGGTTCCAGTTTACACACCCTTTCTGTGTCTCCTGTCTAGAGAAGATCCTTTAGCATTTGTTGGAGAGCTGGTTTGGTGATGCTGAATTCTGTTGTTTGAGAGAAAATTTTAACACCTGTCTGAGTAGAATGGCATATCAGTAGTTTCACTTATTATTTTTAATGTCAAATAATCCTCTTCCAAAGATTCAAGGAAATCCAATGTTGGAACAACAGTAGTCTGTACTTTTAATTATTTGGATTACAGTAAATCAAAGCAAATGATTCATAGCATTATAAATGGTATTTTTTTACTCTTATTTATCACATTTCTTCATTTCCTTAAGAATCAAGGTAGCACCTTGTTGCAATCCTCACCACAGTCATTAGAATCTTCTATTCTCTCAAATACTTTATGATGTGAGTTTCTGGCTCATGCAGTATGGGGCACTTCTATTTCCATCCTATCTAAGGTCATCCTCAGCTCACTTTGACTCTAGCATTTCTGGCTTTAGTCCTTTTAGTCCTTTTCGGTATGCAACATCTGTATAGTGAAATAATTGGTTTTTTTACAGTTTTTTTTCAGTGGAGTAGAAGCTAGATGAGGGGAGGGCATGTTGTCATTCTTGCTGCTTGTCATATAGGAAAATTGCTAAATAAGTCTTGAATGAATATTGTTTTATAATCTCTGAACTGATTAAAACAGACAAAATGATCAATATTTTTTTCCTTTGACCAAAATTTTGAATATATGATTGTGACAGAACTATCTTCTCCAGAATCAGGAGTCTCCCTCTTATAATAAAATGGATTTTATTGTGAAAATGAACAAAACTGAAGTTATCACACTTCCTAATTTCAAACTATATTACAAAGCTATAGTATTCAAAGCAGCCTGATGCTTGCATAAAACAGATATATAGACCAATGGAAGAGTAACAAAAGCTCAGAAATAAACACATATGCAGTAAACTACATTTGATATGGGGATTAAGAATACTCAATAGGGAAAATACAACTTCTTCAATAAATAGTGCTAGGAAACCTGCCAAAATATTAAATTGGACACTTGTATTACACCATTTATAAAGATTAACTCAAATGGGTTAAGGAAGTAAATGTAAAACCTGAAATCATAAAATTTTAGAAGAACACATAGAGAAAAAGCTTTTGGTGTTGGTCTTGACAATAATTATTTGGATATGATAAAAAAAGCAGAAGTAACAAAATCAAAAATAAACAAGTGGGACTATATCAAACTAAAAAGCTTCTTCACAGCAAAAGAAACAATCAACAAAATGAAAAGGCATCCTGTAGAATGAGAGAAAATTTTACTAACCATATATCTTATAAGGAATAATATTCAAAATACATAAAGAACTCATACAACTCAATAACAACAATAAAAACAACAAAAACAATCCAAAGTTCCAACCGCCAGTGTGGCTGCATTTGGAATGGAATCTTTGGGAGATAAGTATATTTAGATGATATTAGGGGTGGGGGATGCCCATGATGAGATTAGTTTCCTTATTAAAAGAGGATGAGATCAGAGTTGGATCTCTGTCTGCTATGTGAAAAGACAATGAGAAGGAAGCCTTCTGCAAGCAAGGAAGAAGGTTCTCAGCTGATACTGAATCTGATGGCACCTTGATATGGATAGTCCAAACTTTATAACTATGAGAATTAAATATATTTTGTTTAAGCTACCTAATCCATCATATTTTATTATAGCAGCCCAAGCTAATATAGGGCCTATGGGAACTAACCCTATGGAGTTTCACAGGATAGTGTAAGAATAAAATAAAGGCATATTTAAAATCTGACTAAAACTAGAGCAGAGGAACTGAACAGACATTTTTTGAACTGGTATATGAAAAGGTGCTCAATATCACTAATCATGGAAATGCAAATCAAAATCCAAGGATGGCATGCTTGTTAGAATGGCTATTATCAAAAAGACAAGAGATAATAAGTGCTGATGAGGATGTGGAGAAAAGAGAAACCTCAAACTGCATTGGTGGAAATGTAAACTGAGACAGTCACTATGGAAACAGTATGGAGGTTCCTTTAAAAATTAAAAATGTAATTACCATATAATCCAACAAATACTCTTAAAGAGATATCTGTACCCCATGTTCATTGCAGGCTATGTACAATAGTCAAGACATGAAACAACTGAGAGTCCATTGAAAGATGAATAAAGAAAATGTGATGCACACACATACATACACACACACAGAAATATCATTTAGCCTTTAAAGAAAGAAATCTTGCCATTTGAAACAACACAGGTAAAACCTGAGAATTATGCTAAGTGAAATAAATTAGAGAGATAGAGGTAAATACTATACAATCTAACTTATATGTGGAATCAATAAACAAAAAAACACAAACCATAGAAAGAGTAGATTGGTGTTGTCAAGGGGAGACGGGTGAAAGAAATCGATGAAGGTGATCAAAGGGTACAAACTTCTATTTGTGAGACAAATAAGTCTTGGGACTCTAATAAATGGCATGGAAATTAGGAAACAATACTGCACTGTGTACTTGCAAGTTGCTAAAAGAGTTAATCTTAAAAGATCTCACCACAAAAAGAAGATAATTATGTGAGATGATGGATGAGTTAACTAAACTTACTGTGTACTGAGATAATCATTTTCAAATGTATACATATATCAATCCAGTACATTACACACCTTAAGCTTAAACACTGTTAAGTGTCAATTATAACTCAGAAATGGCAATCCACTCCAGTACTCTTGCCTGGAGAATCCCATGGACATAGGAAACTGGCAGCCTACAGTTCATGGGATCACAATAGTTGGACACGACTTAACGCTATATTGCTTTCTTTTCTTTTTAAACCTGGAAATTTTTTTCACATAATTTATATCATTAAAAAAAAAGTTGTTAGGTGTAGGAAGGTAGGGGGAATAGGGAACATTGGTCAAAGTGTACAATGTTACAATTATATAGGATGAATAAATTGACAAATTTAGTGTACAACAGTGACTAGGGGTAATAATACTGTATTCATCACTGGAAATTTTCTAAGAGAGTAGATTTCAGGTGCTCTCATTATACACAAAATACAGGCTAACTATATGAGGAGATGCTATGTCAGTCACTTCACTGTGCATATGTATATCAAATAATGCTGTAGATTTTAAATTCATACAATTTTCATTTAAAACATTAAAAATAAAAAGTGTTCCACAATGAGAATAACAAAAACTATGGACCTATATCTCTCATTTTTATACTGAATTTTAGACTATTTTCTTTTGTTGCTTACTGACTCTGTGTGTTATTTTTTTTCAATATTATAATAAGTTATTCCAAAGTTGTAACTGGTAGAAAAATCATCTGAAATTTTGAATGACACTCTTCAAGACATAGTGACTATATCCCAGATACGAATTTCACAGCACACTACTCAGGTGGACAAATTTTCTTTTTGTTTCCATATTTGATTGTGATCTCTCTATTGAGTACCTCTTTGACTCGGTAGGACACGACTGAACCTAGTCATTTGTGTAAGATAGTCAATCTAGTATTTTGTTTTTCATTCATTTCAGGATTTTCTATATTAGGAATGGATTTACTTTCCCTCTCTTTTCCCCTGAGTTGGTATTTAATTACAGATGTGTAATGGATGCACAATGGAAGTGTAATGGAGGTGATGGAATTCCAGCTGAGCTATTTCAAATCCTAAAAGATGATGCTGTTAAAGTGTTGCACTCAAAATGCCAGCAAATTTGGGAAACTCAGCATGACCACAAGACTGGAAAAGGTCAGGTTTCATTGCAATCCCAAAGAAAGGCAATGCCAAAGAATGTTCAAACCACAGCACAACTGCACTCATCTCACACACTAGCAAAGTAATGATCAAAATTCTCTAAGCTAAGCTCCAACAGTGTGTGAACTGAGAAATTCCAGACGTTTGAGCTGGATATAGAAAAGGCAGAGGAACCAGAGATGAAATTGTCAACATCCATTGGATCATAGAAAAAGCAAGAGAATTCCAGAAAAAATATCTACTTCTGCTTCATTGACTATGCTAAAGCCATTGATTGTGTGGATCACAACAAACTGAGGAAAATTCTTCAAGAGATGGGAATACCAGATCACCTTACCTGCCTCCTGAGAAATCTGTATGCAGGTCAGGGAACAGTAGTTAGAACCAGACATGGAACAATGAATTGATTCAAAATTGAGAAGAGTACATCAAAGCTGTATATCATCACCTGCTTACTTAACTTATATGCAGAGTACATAATGTGAAATGCCGGGCTGGATGAAGCACAAGCTAGAATCAAGATTGTCAGGAGAAATACCTGACCTCAGTAATGCAGATAACACTACCCTTAGGGTAGAAAGCAAAGAGGAACTAAAGAGCCTTCTGATGAAAGTGAAAGAGGAGAGTGAAAAACTTGGTTTAAAACTCAACAATCAAAAATCTAAGATCATGGCATCTGGTCCCATCACTTCATGGCAAATAGATGGGAAAACAATGGAAACAGTGACAGACTTTATTTTCTTGGGCTCCAAAATCACTGCAGATGGTGACTGAAACCTTGAAATTAAAAGATGCTTGGTCCTTGGAAAAAAAAGCTATGATCAAACTAGACAGCATATTAAAAACCAGAGACATTACTTTGCCAATAAAGTTCTGTCTAATCAAAGCTATGGTTTTTCCAGCAGTCATGTATGGACATGAGAGTTGGACCATAAAGAAAGCTGAGTGCCAAAGAACTGATGCTTTTGAACTGTGGTGTTGGAGAAGACTCTTGAGAGTCCCTTGGACACAAGGAGATCAAACCAGTCAATCTTAAAAGGAATCAGTGCTGAATATTCATTGGAAGGACTGATGTTGAAGCTGAAGATCCAGTACTTTGGCTACCTGATGTGAAGAACTGACTCATTAGAAAAGACCCTGATGCTGGGAAATATTGAAGACATGAGAAGGGGATGACAGAGGATGAGATGGTTGGATGGCATCACCGACTCGATGGACTGAATCTGAGGAAGCTCCAAGAGTTGGTGATGGACCGGGAAGCCTGGCATGCTTTAGTCCATGGGATTTCAAAAAGCTGGACATGACTGAGTGACTGAACTGAATGGATGTGTTCAGTGGCTCAGTCAAGTCCATCTCTTTGCAGCCTCATGTATGGTAGCCTGATAGGTTCCTCTGTCCATGGAATTTTCCAAGCAAGAATACTGGAGTGATTGCCATTTCCTACTCCAAAGGATCTTCCTGACCCAGGAGTCAAACCCACATCTCTTGTGTCTCCTGCATTGGAAGGCAGGTTCTTCACCACTAGTGCAACCTGTGTAGATATTACTACACAAGATACTCGTGTAGAATTATGAACATGTTAGGGTAGGGGTATCTGGTTCCAGATTCTCTCATGTCCATCTCACATATCCTTTGGAATATTATTGTTCTGTCTTGCTCTCAACTGTAATCATTTTCTGTCCTGACAGAAAATGTCATTTTCTGACATTTATTAAAATAGTTATGATTTTTTTGAATTCTTAGGAGATTTGTGTTACTTTATGCTGCACCATACCTTTATTTCAATAGTGAGACCTTAATGATCTGCCTGCTAGCTCTCTTGCTTGTTTGCAATTTCTATTTTTTCTGGCTTACTTTTGTGCCTTTCCTGGGAGTAGAGGAAAATCTGGCTTCTCACATATCATTCTAAATACACAAAAAGCTCCATGAGATTGATCTGCCTATACAAACCTCATATCCTTTCCTACTTTACCTGTTCTTGTGTAAAAAAAAAGTATAAAAATGCTGGAATCTTGAGGATCTCTGGGTCATACAAAAAAAGAAAGACAGATTTCATCTACTTAAAAAATGTTAACTCGCTTTAGAGCTCTATTACCTCTTCCACAGACACCAAAATTTGGATGTGCTTCAAATGAGGCATACTGGAAGATCCTTTTTCAGGAACTCACTCCAGCCTCCACTGTATGTACTTCTTTTCTGATTCTGCCCTTCTTCCACAACCAAGGGGTTTCTATTTATACTACTGCTGTGATATCCATTCCAGTGGGCAGTAACAGTTTTGAGCAGTGACCATCAATGGGAGGACAAAGCTAATGTAAAGAGATGAACACAGACACAAATATTTCAAGATATTACTTTGCCACAGCTAATCCTACTCCAATATTGTTTATAAAAGCTATGATGTGATAAGCACATGGTACAATCTCAGCAAATTTGTGACTGGAAAAATGCATTGGTTCTGCTAATTGCAAGATAGAGATATGCCAACTGCAAGATATGTATGAATTCAAACATTTATTATTTATTTATTTAGTTCAGTAGTTTCATTGTGGTATGGTTGATATAAAATATAATTTTCAGTGTACAATATAGTTATTCACAATGTTTAACAGTTATACTCCATTTATATTTATTATAAATCATTGGCTATATTCCTTGTGCTACAGAATATATCTGTGCAGCATATTTAATACATAGTTTTTTCCTTTTAATCTCCTACCCCTATCTTGCCCTGTCAATTTCCCTCCCCCTACTGGTAACCCCTAGTTTGTTCTCTATATCTGTATGTGCTTCTTTTTTGTTTCATTTACTAGTTTGTTGTATTTCACAGATTCTGCATATAAGTGATATCATGTAGTATATGTCTGTCTCTGTCTGATGTTTCATGTAGCATAATACCTTCCAAGTCCATCCATATTGCAAATGGCAACATTTCTTTCCTTTTTGTGGTTGAATAGTATTCCATTGTGTGTGTGTGTGTGTGTGTGTGTGTGTGTGTGTGCACGCGCACATGCACGGGCATGATAGGGTCTGCATGGGGGCTCATTGTTAAATGGCTCACTGTGCTAACCTCGTAAACAAAAGATGAAGTCACGGTGACCCATGAGACTGACCACATTGCTCCAGCGACTTCACGTTTTCGCCACTGGCACCTATTCTTACCCAAGACTATGTGACCACCCTACTGTGGGACACCGCCAGCTCTCTCTCAAGACTATGTAACTGCCAGACTCCAGTTTCAGGCTAAAGATAAACTAACTACCCCCTTCAGGGGACCCAAATTCCCATCTATGGATTATAAGAGGAATCCACCAGAAGGGTGTGCTGCTGGTTCTTCTCAAGGGTCAGTCTCCCTTTAATTCCCTTTGATTTCCTTTTCTTTGCCTGACTGCCTGGCTCTTTCTTTTTTCTCTGCACTCGCCTTACAGTGCTCACTGCATGTTCTTTGTCCATTCTTCTGTTGCTGGACTTAAGTTGCTTCCATATCTTGGCAATTTTAACTAATGCTGCTATGAATGCTGGGGATGCATGTACCATCTAAAGTTGGTGTTATCATTCTTCTTTTCTTTTTGGGTTTATAACCTGGACTGGAATTGCTGAGTCGTATGGTAGCTCTATTTTTAGGTTTTTGAGAAACCACCATACTGTTTTCCACAGTGGCTGCACCACTTTACATATCCACTGACAGTGTATGATTTTTCTCCTCATCCTTGCCAATATTTGTTGTGTTCTTCTTGATGATAGCCATTCTGACAGGTGTAAGATGGCAACTTTTGGTTTTAATTTGCATTTTTCTGATGATTAATGATGTTGAGCCTCTTTCCATGTACCTGTTGGCCATCTTTATGTTTTCTTTGTAAAAATGTCTAAGTCTACCACCCATTTTTTTATTAAGCTGCTTTTTTATTTTGATGTTGAGTTGTGTGAGCTCTTTATATATTTTGGATATTAACCTCTTTGCAGTCATATCATTTGCAAATATTTTCTCTCATTTTTAGATTATTTTTCCATTTTTTATGATTCCTTCTGCTGTTAAAAAGCTTTTAAGTTTTGTTAAGTCCCATTTGTTTATTTTTGCTTTTATTTCTTTCACCTTGAGAGACTGCTAAAATATTGCTAAAAATTGTCAAAGAGCATTCTGCCTAAATTTTCCTCCAGGCGTTTTATTAGTTTCTGGTTTTAGATTTAGGTTTTAAATCCATTTTGAATTCACTTTTGTATACAGGATTAGGGAATGATCTAATTTCATTCTTTTATGTGTAGCTTTTCAGTTTTTTCAACACCACTTATTGGAGTGTCTTTTCTCCACAGTGAGTTCTTGCCTCCTTTGTTATAGATTAATTAATTGTAAGTGAGTGGGTTTATTTCTGGGCTCTCTATTCTGTTCCATTGACCTATGTATCTGTTTTTGTATTGATATCATACTGTTTTGATCTCTGTAGTTTTGTAATATAATCTGAAATCAGGGAGATAGATCTCTTCAGCTCCATTCTTCTTTCTCAAGATTGCTTTGGCTATGTGGGATCTTTTGTGTTCCCATACGAATTTTTTCGACCTTATTTTTTATACAATATTCCAAATGTTTTGCTTTATTCTTAGTTGCCTTGTCTATTACATAGAGTTTTTTTATGTACTGTTAAATTATTTTTTATTGGAGTATAGTTGTACAATGTTGTATTAGTTTCTGCTGTACTGCAAGGTGGATCAGTTATAAATATACATATATCTATTCTTTTTAAGATTCTTTTCCCACATAGGTCATTATAGAGCACTGAGTAGAGTTCCCTTGCTATTCAGAAGGTTCTTGTCTAATATATATATATATATATATATTATATATATATATATATATATGCATATATATATAGTGTGTGTGTGTGTTGTATGTGTGCGTGTGTGTGTATGTGTGCACACGTGTGTGTTAATCCCAATTTTTTTGTCCTAGTTCTGTGAAAAACTTTCTTGGTGTTTTTGATAGAGAGTTCATTGAATCTGTATATTGCTTTGGGTTGTATGGCCATTTTAACAATATCAATTATTTAAATCATTGAACACAGTTTATCTTTCGATTTGTTTGTGTCCTCTTCAATTTCTTTCACCAGCAGCTTCTAGTTTTCCAAGTACCTCCTTTTCCAAGTTTCTTTTACCTTCTTAGGTAGATTTATTCCTACGTATTCTTTTTTGATGTAATTGTAAATGGGGTTGTTCCCTTAATTTCCCTTTCTGGTAACTCATTTCTAGTATATAGAAATGTAATATAATTCTGTATATTAATTTTGTATCCTGCAACATTACCAAATTCATTGATGAGCTCTAGTAGTTTCTTGGTGGTGTCTTTAGGATTTTCTGTGTAGAGTATCATGTCATCTGCAAACAGTGTCAGTTTTATTCATCCTTTACAATTTGGGTTCCTTTTATTTCTTTTTCTTTGCTGATTGCTGTAGTTAGGACTTCCGATATTATGTTGAATAAAAGTGGCAAGAGTGGGCATTCTTGTATTGTTCTTGATATTAGAGGAAATGCTTTCAGATTTTCATTGTAGAATATGATGTTATCTACGGATTTGTCCATGTGGACATGTTGTCACACATGATCTTTATTATGTAGAGGTATATTCCCTCTTTCTGAACAGTTTTCTTTTTTTATTATAAATGGGTGTTGAAGTTTGTAAAAAAAAAATTGTCAAATGACTTTTCTGCCCCTGCTGAAATTACCATGTGGTGTTTATTCTTCAATTTGTTAATATGGTGTGTCACATTGCTTGATTTGAAAATATTGAACTATCCTTACATCCCTGGGATAATCCCACTTGACCACAGTGTATGATCCTTTTAATGCATTTTTCACTTCAGTTTGCTAATATTTTGTTCAGGATTTTTGGATCTATGTTCATCAGTGACTTTGGCCTGTAATTTTCTTTTTTGTGATAGCTTTAGCTAGTTTTGGTATTAGGGTGATGCTGACTGAATCAGGTCAGAAATGTTCCTTGCTCTGTGATTTCTTGCAATAGTTTTAGGAGGACTTGTGTTAACTCTTGTGTAAATGTTTGGTGGAATTCACCTGAGAAGCCATCTGGTCCTGGACTTTTGTTTGTTGTGAGGTTTATTATTATTATTATACGGATTCAATTTCCTAACTGGTAATTAAATTAGTCTGTTCATATTTTCTACTTCTTTCTGGTTCAGTCTTGGGAGACTGTACGTTTCTAGGAATTGGTATATTTCATCTAGGTTGCAATTTTGTTAGCATATAATTGTTCATAATAATATTTTATGATTTTTTTTATTACTGTGGTATAGTTTGTAACTTCATCTTTTTCATTTCTGATTTTATTGGCTTGGGCACTCTATTTTTTTTTTTCCTTGATGAGTCAGGCTGTTTTATCAATTTTATTTATCTTTTCAAAGAACCAGCTCTTAGTTTCATTGATCTTTTCCCTTTTTTTATGGTTCTCTATTTCATTTATTTTTGCTCTGATCTTTATGATCTCTTTTCATCTACTAGCTCTGGGTTTTGTTTGTTCTTCTTTTTCTAGTTCCTTTAGGTGTAAGATTAGATTGTTTCATATGTTTAGTTTTACATTAAATTACTATGGATTAAAAATAAAATGAATAAACAATGTAACCCAAATAAGCACTTAATACTTTGAAGGATATTAAAATCAATTTAGGCGTGAACTCTTCCATCAAAATCTTTATATACTGATAGAAAGAGACATGTTTGCTCACGTATAACTGTAACAAAAAGCAGATTGTGTGCTATAATAATAAGATATATTAATAGCTACAATTTACTGAGTTATAGTATCTGCCACAACTTATGCTTGGTACTCTAAATATCTCAAGTTATTTACTGTAAAAAATAAGCATCGATGTTGTTGTTATTATTCCAATACATAAAGAAACATGGAGGTGAAGCCATATGCCCACAGAAACAGATTTGTATAAGAACCCAGAGAAAGGAGACATTAATGCCAGTGGGTGGGTTTGAAGACCTCACTCATTAATGAAGATGAATTTGAACTAAGTATTCTTGAAAATGGGTGGGAATTTCACAAATATATTTGGAGAACAGCTTAATGATATCAAAATAACAAAGATCATTAAGTGAGGAGGTAGCATAACTAGGACTGCATTTTGAAGACAGCTCTGACAGAAGCATGAAGAAATGACTGGAGAGTATAAACCACTCCCATCAAGAGGAAAAATAAAAACTAGATTCTGTATGACAATTGACACTTTAATTGAGAATTACATATTTTATAACTCTCTAGATTCCTGTAATTTAAGCTAATTTATAAAACCACAGACCAACTATGTATTCAAAGGTACAGTGAACTCAATGATATCTATGTACCCAAAACAAACAAAAAGACACTTAAATATCTATTAATTTCACATACTTAAAAACATCAAAAACGTCATTATTTGAGAATTACATTGTATCAATTAATTAATACATTTTTAAAGACCATGTTTCTATCTTTGAAGAAAAATAAACAGCTAGAGTCAACTCACAAACTGATTTACTAAACTAATCTAAGGGGGTATCTCTATTGAGGCTGAAGTTGAAGCTCCAATACTTTGGCCACCTGATACAAAGAGCCAACTCATTAGAAAATACCCTGATTCTGGGAAAGATTGAAGGCAGGAGGAGAAGGGAACAACAGAGGACAAGATGGTTGGAAAGCATTGCCAACTCAATGGACGTGAGTTTGAGCAAGCTCTGGGAGATAGTGAAGAACAGGGAAGCCTGGCGTCCTGCAGTCCATGGGGGTCACAAAGAGTTGGACACAACTGAGTGGCTGAGCAACAACTTCTGAACTAAGAAAAAATTATATATGGACTTTGATAGCATGTTCATGGGTATTAATTTTGTCACCTCAACATTATGCTACTACTGTGATAATACATAAGGAATTAGAGCAAAATATTAAGGGATTACATATTTTGGCTAGCTAGGACTTTTGTGGAATTAAAAATCAAATTTAAAAGGAATTATTTTAAGCAATGCCACTTTCAAATGTGGCATTTTCAAATGTGGCTACACTTTCAAATGTAGCCAATAGATTTAATCATTAATCACTAATGTGCCAGCAGTTTTGTGTGATTGTTAAGATTATGAGCCTAATGAAATAAAAATTACAGCTTTCATAATTGTATAGGTCAGTTAGCTTCCCACAGATAAATATACCATGCTTTTTATTGCTATTGATGAGGATTATGTTCAACAAAACACTGATTTAACTGGATATCGATAGGAATTATATTGTAAAGAATTTGCCTTGTCCTTTAAATTTGAGAAATATTAACTTCAAATGAAGACAACCAGATTTTGTTTTATTTTTACTGCAGAATTTCTCTTTACTTTTAATATGCACATATGATCTGCAAATCTCTAAGAAAATAATATAGTATGCAGTATTTCCCAACATGCTATGATCACAGAATCTTTTCTTACCTAAACATTTCACTAACTATTATGCTGTAAGATACACTTTGAGTATTCTTTTCTATGCCATGTAAGAAAGCTTTCTGTGATACGCTTTGTTTTTTACGTTCAGATGCAAATAACCATGATACATAAGGAAAATGCATGATTATTTCATACTACTTTAATCAAATAATGTTTATATGGAGGCTTATTGGAAATGTTTTTAACACAAGGCTATTCGATGCATGGTGATTGCTTAGTTTCAGTTTCCACAGAGTCAAAGATTTAGGTGCAAATAGTTCATTTGGAGTGACAGGGAAAACCATCAGGAGTGTACTGATGTGAGACAGGGAAGGGAAGTCAGCTAATAATGGGTGTGTTTTCATGCCAGCTACCACAATGGACAACTAGAGATTCTTCTTGCAGGGAAACCCTTGAAAACATCAGGAAATATATGCCTCTACATTATTCCAACTAAAGGACACTGGAGCTGTAGTATTAACATCCCTATACTGGTTAGTCATTTATTAAGAGCTGCCTGGCTGGCTGAGAGTGGAGAATGGTGAGGTGCAATATTTCCTAGACACTTCTGGGAAAAAATGAGCTCTGGAAATATTACCCAACACATTATTTGTTATCACAACATAACCAGTTATGGGAAGAACTTGTCAAATTGCTGGTGCATGTGGAGCACTGAATAGATTGCAATGAATCATCTCACAATAGACTAATGGGAGTTTAGAACAAGATGGTGAACTGGGCATACATTTCTTTCCACTCAGATGATTTTCTTTTAATGGGGAAAAAAAAAAGTCTTGCAGGGGGAAAACCATTAAAGCAGTGGGAAATAAGGGACATTACCACTAGTGCACCAGAAGTGTTGAGAAAGTCTGGACAGGTAACAGTCAATAGTATTGACTGAAGAAATCAGGAAAAGATGCTGTTTATAGGTCATGGCTTCTTCTGTAGTAGCTGAAAGCTCAATCAGCTTATGCAGGAATAGAAGAGGGTCCTGAAGTGTTCATCAGGATGATTAACTAGGGAATTTTGTTTGGAGAAGCTATGTTTATTGTCCACCCCCGCCTCCACCTTGCTTTTACTTATGCTAAGAATCTGGCAGAAAGCTGAAGATCAAAGTAGTTGGTACTGAGGCTGGAGAGGAAAAACAGCTCAGATTGCCATTGGACAACCATGGATGGATCTCCTCAAGCCAAAGGACACCCCAGTAAGGAGCATCTTCCCCTTCCTTTTGTTCAGCCAGAATAGAGATTACAACAAACAGGCAGGAGGACAAAGGTGCTCAAAAACAACACTGAGAACACAGATATGAATTATTAAATATCTGACGTAAAGAGACATCATAGATATAGAAGAATGATAAAATTAAGCAAGAGCAGATTGAACATTCCCCACTGCCTCCAAAGTGGGAAAAAGACACTTGATAGTTCATAGCTGAACAGCAAGGAGATCCTGCTAAGGAGTGAATCTCAAGTAACATTGAGCCAAAGAATTCTTCATCAAGGCAGGTTAAATGAGTAAATGCTGGAAAGTAAGAGGAAAATTGAAACTTGGCAAAATAGTTCATCAGATCAGTTCAGTTTAGTCGCTCAGTTGTATCTGACTCTTGAGACTCTGTGGACTGCAGCACGCCAGGCCTCCCTGTCCATTGCCAACTCCCAGAGATTACCCAGACTCATGTCCGTTGAGTCAGTGATGCCATCCAACCATCTCATTCTCTGTCACCCCTTCTCCGCCTGCCCTCAATCTTTCCCAGCATCAGGGTCTTTTCAAATGAGTCAGTTCTTCACATCATGTGGCCAAAGTATTGGAGTTTCAGCTTCAACATCAATCCTTCCAATGAACACCCAGGACTGATCTCCTTTAGGATGGACTGGTTGGATCTCCTTGCAGTCCAAGCAACTCTCAAGAGTCTTCTCCAATGCCACAGTTGAAAAGCATCAATTCTTCGGGTTCACATTTCTTTACCGTCCAACTCTCACATCCATACAAGACCAATGGAAAAAACAGAGCCTTGACAAAGTAATGTCTCTGCTTTTTAATATGCTGTCTAGGTTGGTCATAACTTTCCTTCCAAGGAGTGCCTTTTAATTTCATGGCTTCAGTCACCATCTGCAGTGATTGTGGAGCCCCCCAAAAATAAAGTCAGCCACTGTTTCCATTGTGGCCCTGTCTATTTGCCAAGAAGTCATGGGACCGGATGCCATGATCTTAGTTTTCTGAATGTTGAGTTTTTTTTTTTTTTTTGAATGTTGAGTTTTAAGCCAACTTTTTCACTTTCCTCTTTCACTTTCATCAAGAGGCTCTTCAGTTCTTCATTGCTTTCTGCCATAAGGGTGGTGTCATCTGCATATCTAAGGTTATTGATATTTCTCCCAGCCATCTTGATTCCAGCTTATGCTTCCTCTAGTCCAGCACTTTTCATGATGTACTCTGCCTATAAGTTAAACAAGCAGGGTGACAATGACAAGCCTTGACATACTTCTTTTCCTATTTGGAACCAGACTGTTGTTCCACGTCCAGTTCTAACTGTTGCTTCCTGACCTGCATACAGGTTTCTCAAGAGGCAGGTCAGGTGGTCTGGTATTCCCATCTCTTTCAGAATATTCCACAGTTTATTGAGATCCACACAGTCAAAGGCTTTGGCATAGTCAATAAAGCAGAAATAGATGTTTTTCTGGAACTCTCTTGCTTTTTGATGATCCATGGATGTTGGCAACTGGATCTCTGCTTCCTCTGCCTTTTCTAAAACCAGCTTGAACATCTGGAAGTTCACGGTTCATGTATTGCTGAAGCCTGGCTTGGAGAATTTTGAGCATTACTTTACTAGCGTGTGAGATGAGTGCAATTGTGCGGTAGTTTGAGCATTCTTTGGCATTGCCTTTCTTAGGGATTGGAGTGAAAACTGATCTTTTCCAGTCCTGTGGCCACTGCTGAGTTTTCCAAATTTGCTGTCATATTGAGTGCAGCACTTTCACAGCATCATCTTTTAGGATTTGAAAGAGCTCAACTGGAATTCCATCACCTGCACTAGCTTTGTTTGTAGTAATGTTTCATAAGGCTCACTTGACTTCACATTCCAGGAAGTCTGGCTCTAGGTGAGTGATACCATCATGCTTATCTGGGTCATGATGATATTTTCCGTACAGTCCTTCTGTGTATTCTTTCCACCTCTTCTTAATATCTTCTGCTTCTGTTAGGTCCATACCATTTCTGTCCTTTATTGAGCCCATCTTTGCATGAAATGTTCCATTGGTATCTCTAATTTTCTTGAAGAGGTCTCTAGTCTTTCCCATTCTATTATTTTCCTTATTTTCTTGGCACTGATCACTGAGGACGGCTTTCTTATCTCTCCTTGCTATTCTTTGGAACTCTGCATTCAAATTGGTATATCTTTCCTTTTCTCCTTTGCTTTTGGGTTCTTCTCTTTTCACAGCTATTTGTAAGGCCTCTTCAGACAGCCATTTTTCTTTTTTGCATTTCTTTTTCTGGGTGATAGTCTCGCTCCCTGTCTCCTATACAATGTCACAAACCTCTGTCCATAGTTCATCAGGCACCTATCAGATTTAGTCCCTTAAATCTATTTCTCACTTCCACTGTATAATCATAAGGGATTTGATTTAGGTCATACCTGAATGGTCTATTGGTTTTCCCCACTTTCTTCAATTTAAGTCTGAATTTGGCAATAAGGATTTCATGATATGAGCCACAGTCAGCTCCCAGTCTTATTTTTGCTGACTGTATAGAGCATGTGAACTGGTATTTTTCTAGTTGGATTTCAGAAGGAAAGGATAGAGGAAATGTAAGGAGGATAATCATTAAATCATGGAATAAAATCTCCCAGCCTTGGAAAAAAAGACTTGCCCTTAAAATTTAAGTGCCCTACAGCCAGTTGTTTGGAAAATAGTATGAATGAAATTATTCACATTTCAATGCATAGTGATGAAATATTAGGACAGTAAGAATAAAAATAAAATCTTTAATTGTTCCACACATGAAAAAACATACACCTCCCTCTGAAAGAAAATTAATCATAGGCTGTCAGACTTCTTACTTACAACATCAGATGCAAAAAAAAAATATATGGAGGCGGAATACTAGATATTAAAAAACAACCTAAGAAAAGCTTATGAACAGTAAGTCCAGTCTATTTAATAGGAAAGAGGAGAAGTGAAATTCATCAAATACCTTACAGATTTAAAATTTATAGTATAATTTAATCTCAGTGAATGTTCAGGAGGTAGTAAGGCATGGAGATATTAATTAGCTCACCCAAAGTAGCACAGGAATTATGGGTAGATTTATAATTAAAAGTCATGTTTACTTTTGTTTAGACACCATATGCTTTCATTCTCTTCATTGCTATTTTCAATATAGGTCATTATTTCTAGACTCATTGATTACTTGATTGACTTATTCAGAACACAACTTAAAAAGCAAAGAAATGAAAACTAAACTTACTAGTCCCCATCTATCTTTAAGAGGGACCTTAAAAATACTAATGATTTTTAGCCTGTCCAACTCTGTGGGGTCTTAATGTACTTTATCTAGAATTTGAACTAACTGACAGCAATGCAGCATTAGAAATTAAAACAATCTCACTTCAGAAACTGATGAGATAGTTAATATTTTCCCTATTTTAAGGACAGGAAAATTCATAATTACTTAATATACCACAATTTCATGGTGTCAAAAACATAACTAGAATCTAGGTCTCTTGTTTCTCAGAATATACTATACTAAAAAAAATTAATACAAGTTAGAGAAATCAGGAAGGTGTTCCATTTTTAGAAAAAAGCATCCACAAGGGAATTTAGAAGAAAAAATGATGCAAGTACTGTTATTAATAATAACCATAGAAATTACACAAGCCTTGGAACATGCTGTCATGACAATTCTACACTGAAATATGATATTAAAAAACACATAGTTATATCAAAGATAACATGGGTCATATTTCAAACTTGTAGACACTGAATTTTCCCTGCTTGCATTTAAATTAACGTTATGTATACGGTAAGATGCATATTCTGCACTCTCATACACATACAGTTGTACTGTATCAAGAAATAGAAAGGCAATTCTATAAACACAATAAAACAACAAAAGCAACAAAGAAACCAAAGCAATTAGATAAGCAGTGATTGATGTCCCCCTGAGAAAAAGGGCCAATGTGAGTACTAGAACACTAGAGCTCAGGCTAATGTGGCCTGGAGGTAACCACAATCCAGGATGCTTAAGAGAAGGCTTGAGAAAATATTCTCACTGGAAAGTGAGAGCCTAAGTCTGAAACACTAGTTATCTAAATAAGGCCAATGGCAGGAGGAGTAACCCCCTAACAGAAGATGACACTTACACTGGGGCACTAGGAATATTAGAGTAAGCTGTTCAAGCCTAAAAAGAAATGCTTTTAATACTCTCAAAAAACAAAGTCATCACATCCATTTTGTTAGTTACAAATTATAAAAGAGTCATGAAATACTAAATAGACAGTTATGAAGAAAAACAAATTGCCATTTTTAAAAGAAATAATGTTGAAATAGATTAAAATCTTAGCACAGGCTTTTAGCTAAATGAAAACAAAATGAAGAATGACCGCAGCTGAAGAATAGATGAGTAGGCTAAAAGGTCAAGTGTAGCAAGTATCTAAAGCAGATGAAAAAATATAAGAAAAAGAAAATTGCAGAAGAAAATTCTGGAGACATAAATAGATTCAGAAGTCCCACCATTTCTCTATTAAGATTTCTGAATGGAAGGGTGGAAGAATGTTGGATTAAAAATATTTGAAGAAATCATGAATGAAAATATCCCAGAATTGAAAGTGTACATGGATCCTGATATTGGAAGAACCCATTGTACAAAGAACTGGACAAATGACATAACTGAAATTCACCTAGAAACCCATAGTTTAAATTCAGATCAAGGATAAGAAGAAATTCCTAGAGCTAAACAGTGGGTAGAGATTCTCAAATTCTTCTATAGAATTCCTTAAATTTTTCAACAAATGTATTCATGTTTCAGCAACACACAACTAAGAAACTGAGCTTTCAGTACACGTGGGAGCTGGTATTGGTGCTCTTTTTTTTCTTTTTCATTAAGAGTAGAACATAATGTTTAAACACAATAATCACATTTAGATTTCCTTGGAATTATTATGCAAAAATTGCTGTAGCAATTAAAGGGTGATTTATTAGTTGAGATCTTTTGTCATAGATTTGAACATTATTGATGCAAGAGATTAGCAGTAATTAATTTTAATGAATGAGGAGTATTGTCTAAATATATTCTGAATTCTTATAGTCTTGCTGCTCACTTATTTTAAATTGTATGGGCTACTGATGGGAGAAAAATCTTGTATGCAAATAGAAAAAGCAGGATAATGTTTCCATCAATACTCTGATACTGTTTTACTCCCTGCTGTAAAATACATTCTCCCACTTGGTAAAATGCTCTACATTTGTGTTTTATGAAACATCTATCTACCTATTATTTTTGAACATATATATGTACATATACTTCAGTATATAAAACCATCTCCATAGTTACTACTTTATATAATTATTTCATATATTTTAAATTATCTTATTTATGTTTTTAAACAACTGATATTGACATTGAATTTCAAAATTCTTGAGATATTAGAGTCAGCTTAATGGATTATCCAAGCAGAATTCAATGGGATGTTCTATTTCTAAACATGCATTTAAATCAAGTACTATACATACTTGTTTTACATAGAAGTACGTCCTTTGAAATTTATGCTTTTCAGTTTTCAATGGTAGCTCACATGAATTTTCTTTACCCAAAATGGTATCTTCTTTGTAAGATGTCTTTCTTCACCATAAATTTTACCACTCAAAATAGAGTTAAGAGGAAAAAATATGAATCAATGTCTAAGCCAAGTACATAAAAAAACACCTCCTATCTCTAGAAAGCTTAAAGACCAACAAGATCTGTTGAAAAAATATAGGTAGGGATTGAATTGTTCTACTCTTTTTTCCTCTATATCAGAATATCCAGCCCACTTACTAAGAGAATTTCACTTCAAAGATTAATATTAGCTTAAGGTAAAAAACAAATAACCCAACAATAACATTTTTTTTCTCCAAATTGGGAAAGGTTGTATATTGTCACCCTGCTTATTTAACTTATTTTTCCCCCATTTATTTTTATTAGTTGGATGCTAATTACTTTACAATATTGTAGTGGTTTTTACCACACATTGACATGAATCAGCCATGGATTTACATGTGTTCCCCATCCCGATCCCCCCTCCCGCCTCCCTCCCCGTCCCATCCCTCTGGGTCTTCCCAGTGCACCAGCCCCGAGCACTTGTCTCTTGCCTCCAACCTGGGCTGGTGATCTGTTTCACCCTTGATAATATACATGTTTCAATGCTGTTCTCTCAGAACATCCCACCCTCGCCTTCTCCCACAGAGTCCAAAAGTCTGTTCTGGACATCTGTCCAACAATAACAATTTAAAATAAAAAAAACTGTGTGAACAAAATCTAAACAAAGAAACAAGCAAAAAAAAAAAAAAAAAAGAATTGCACATGTCTTCTTCAAAACTATGGGAGGAGGAGAAGAGAGATATGTACCAGTTAGAAATATGCTTCCGTAAAGAAGCTGTGTGGCTAAAAGGCAGTACCATCTTTTACAGAAACCCTTGATATCTGTAACAGAATACCTGCCACACAGTAGGCACACTAGAAAATTTTGCTCGGGCCTGGTGCAGTGGGAAGACCCAGAGGGATCGAGTGGAGAGGGAGGTAGGAGGGGGGATCGGGATGGGGAACACATGTAAATCCATGGCTGATTCATGTTAGTGTATGACAAAAACCACTACAATATTGTAAAGTAACTAGCCTCCAACTAATAAAAATAAATGAAAAATAAAAAAAATTTTTAAAAATGTAAAAAAAATTTTGCACAGTTGAGTGCAGCTGCCTATATAAACCAAGCCTTAAAGGAAAGTTCACAGATATTAAACTAATACAATTGCTAATAAAAGTCTGAGGAAGATTTTATATGCTTGGTTATCTTATCATAGTCTACTCTAGAGTATTGGAATAAAAGACATGAGGGACATTCTACGAAATTACTGGCCTGCCCATTTCAAAAAATATCAAGGTCATGAAAGACAAAGATAGGAGCTCTTCCCAAATAAAGGAGACTTAAGAGACATAACATCTAAATGCATGTCATTTGGATCCTGAACCAAGAAAAAAAAAGCTTTTTTTTTTTTTTGCTATAGTGAATATGAGGTCAATTGATTAAATTTGGAAAGGTCACTAAATTAAATAATAGTAGTAGTGTATCAATATTAATTCTCTGATTTAGATAATGTACGTGGTTGTATAAGAGAATGTTTTTAAAGGAAATTCTGAAATATTTAGAAATATATAGGCATCATGTCTACAACATAAGAATGATCAGGAGAGGATGTGGCAAAATATTAACATGTGAGGAATCTAGGTGAAAATCATACAAAAATGCTTTGTACTATTCTTGTAACATTTCTGTAAGTCTGAAATTAGTTTTTTCAACTTAACTAAAAGGATGATTTTTTCAAATCAGTTTATTGGCAGGTCTTATAAATAACACATAAGTAAGTCCTCTACATACAAGTTCCATTCCAAGACTGTGCCTGTAAGTCCAGTTTGTTCATAAGTCCAACAAAAATAAACCTAGGTACCTCAACTAATACAGTCAGCTATGTACTACTGTACTATAATAGGTTCATAATACTATTCACACAAATAATACATTAAAAAAAAGCAAACACAAAAATGGTAAGCTTTTACACTTGTTTCTTGATATGCTAGGCTTGAAATAAAGATACTGTACTACTGTAATCTATACACAAAAGCACAACCGCTTGTAGAGGAAGCTCACGTGTAACAATGTATGCCAGACATGTGGACTAATTTATGTGATTGAACATGTGAGCACATGTTCACTTCTTTGAGAGTTCTCAACTTGAAGGTTCATATACAGGGGACTTTCTGTACCTGACAAAGAATCAAGTATTAAGATATTCAGTCACTTTAAAGAATTGATTCAGATTTCAGTGGGTGCAGAGGAAAGATCCACAAAAGTGAAAATGATAACATTTACACATGTAATTCCAAAAAGATAATAACTAACCAGAAAGCAATTATAGTTTTGCGGTACATATTTTTCACATTTCTAGCTTTGATAACAGGAAAGATTTTATTTTATTTTATTTAGTTTCAGGGCAAGACACATCCTACTGTTTTCAAAGAATAAGTATCCTGGTGGGATGAATTAAGGTGCAGACTAAAAATACAGCTCCAAAATGGCAATAATTTATAGGTGAGCTTAATAAATTGGGGAAGCAAGAAACAGCATAAAGAATGTTTGGAAGATTTTCAATAGCAACTGTCTGCTGCAGAACAAATCTGCAGTTGCTACTTTCCCCTCCATGCTAGGGGGCTGTGTTCATTGGGACTTCAAGGGGAAGCAGTGGCTGCTTGCCAGCCTCTATGTTCTCATCCAGCTGTTCAGACAGTCACAGCACAGAAGTAGTTGTAAAGGCTGAGCTTTGGGTAGTCAGGCAGTCTGCCTCTGAGACACAAGTAAGCATTTTACTAGACTATTTATAAATTTATTTAAAATGGTAATCATCAGTACTAAGAGCTAGCTAGCAGAGACAATGTTCTTGTTTAGCCAGAAAAATGTACAATAAACAATACTCGAGAGGTGTATTGTTTTTCCTTTCTGTACACTGTTTTTCCATTCCTGTGTTTTCTGGTTACTACAACTCCCTGAATGCTCAAGGCTCAGAATTTAACAAAGTAGAAAAGCATTAAGTAAATTTACTGACTTTTTAAAAAAAGTAAACATAAACAGCTTTGCATAGTACTTGTACAGAGATTTTACATAATCCCTACAGATTCAATAGGAAATAGAATTTTTTCTACTTTACTGAGGCATACTTATTATACAAAAATGCACATATTTAATGTACACATTTTCTGTGTTTGGATCTAGAAAGTTATGTTTGATACCATCACCACTGTCAAGGTAATAAATATTTCCACCATCTCCAAAAGATTTCTTGTGTCCCCTTGCTGTTTTTATCTTTGTAGCAAGAGCACTTAATATGAGATCTATTTTCTTAACAAGATTATAGTGCACAATACTACATGGTTCCCTGTACACTATGGCACTATGTTTAACAGATCTCTAAAACATACTCATCTAACATAACTGTAATTTTATATCTACTGAACAATAGCTCTCCATTTTTTCTGTCCCCATCTGGCAATGACCATTCTATTCTCTGCTTCTATGTGTGCATAAGTTGCTCAGTTGTGTCCAACTCTTTGCAACCTCATGGACTGTAGCCTGCAAGGCTTCCCTGTCCATGGAATTCTCCAGGCAAGAATACTGGAGTGGGTTACCATTTCCTACTCCAGGAGAATGAGTTTGACTATTTCAGATACCTCACATAAGAGGATCAAACAGTATTTATTCTTCTGTGACTGACTTACTTCACTCAGCACAATGTCTTCCAAGTATTCAATTTGTTGCAACTGGTAAGATTTCCTTCTTTTTTAAGGCTGAATAATATTCCAGTATCTGTATATACCACATTTTCTTTATCTGTTCATCTGTGGATAGACATTTGGGTTCCTTGCATGTTTTGATTATTGCCAATAATTCTACAGTGAACATGGAAGTACAGCTATTTCTTCAAGATCCTGATATCAGTTTTTAGGTAGATACTCAGGAGTGGTATTAATGATCATATGGTACACATGGTGGTTCTTTAATTTATCAAGAAAACTTTATACTGTGTTTGGTAGCAGCTGAATCATTTTATATTCCTACCAACAGAATGGGCTTCCCTGGTGGCTCAGATGGTAAGGAATACGCCTGCAGTACAGGAGATCTGGTTTGATCCCTGGGTCAGGAAGATCCCTTGAAGAAGGAAACGGCTACTCACTCCAGTATTCTTGCCTGGACAGTTCCATGAACAGAGGAGCCTGGTGGGCTATGGTTCACGGGGTTTCAAACAGTTGGACACAACTAATCAACTAACAACAGCAAACTACAGAATACAGGGTTCCAGTTTCTTCATATACTTGCTAACACATCTTTTGTTTTTGTGCATATGTGTGTGTGTGTGTGTGTGTTGCTAATAGCCATCTGTAGTAGGTGTGAGGTGATATCTCTTGAGGGTTTTATTCACAATTCTCTGATGATTAGTGATGCTGTGAATTTGAATACTTTCTCTATACCTGTTGGCCATTTGTGTGTCTTCTTTGGAGAAATGTCTGTAAAAGTTCTTTGCCTCTTTTTTTTTTTTCTTTTTTGTTATTGGTTTGTAGGAATTGCTTATATATTTTATAAATTAATACCTTATCAGATGTATGGTTTTCAAATATGTTCTCCCATTTCATAGGTTGCCTTATAACTCTGTTGATAGTTTCCTTTACTGTGAAAAAGATTTTTAGTTTGGTGTTATCTCACTTGTCTATTTTTGAAATATGTGAAATAGAGACTAAAAATCAATAGAAAATGTCAATAAAATTAACAACTTGCTTTTTTAAAAGATCAACAAAACTGACAAAACTTTGGCTAAATTAAGGAAAAAAGAGAAGACTCAAATAAAATTAGAAAACAAAGAAGAGATGTCACAATTGTTGAAAAAAAAAAAAGTAGAGGCTACTGTGAAAATTATATGCTAGCAAATTGGATAACATAGGAGAAATGGAAAAAAAATCCTAGAAACATACCACCTATTAAGACTGAATCATGAAGAAATAGAAAATCTGAACAGACTAATGAGTAAGGAGATTGAATCAGTAACCAAAAACCTCCCAACTAAGAAAAGTCCAGGACCAGATGGTTTGATGGGTGGATTCTATCAAACATTAAAGAATAATGAATAATTTTCAGTTTCTGAAAATCTTCAAAAACTGAAGAGGAGGCAGCAATTCCAAACTAATTTTATGAATCCAGAATTATTCATATACCAAAGCCAGACAAAGACACTACAAGAAAGGTCTTATACTTGTGCTTGTGAAAATGCTAACTATGGAAATCATGTGATCACTCCAGCTGCATTATCAATTTCTATTATATAGGAAGCCACATGAAGTTGATTTTCTGATGTCTTTGCTGAAAATGCTAACATTTACAATTCTGATATCTATGCTAAGTATTACATTTATAGATACATCTTATAGTAGGAATAATGAATTGTCACAGAAGCTCTGTTCCACACATAAGTAGGAAGAAATTCGCTTCCCTCCCAACATGTATCACATGTTAAAACATGGATACCAAATTAATGAGGCTTAACTCCTAAAACCTCATAGGCTCCCATGAATACTACTCCTTTATTTTCTCTGTATCCTGTACTATGACAAATTATAGCAACAGCAATACTAGCAATAGTAAAACCAATTTAAATTTTTGTTTTATGGAAAACTGGGAGGCATATTGTAAAAATTCAAAGAATAGTTTTAAAATTATGAAATACAAGGAAGAAATAGATAATTGTAAGTCTTTCCAAAGATGTTAGAAAATTATCTGGTGAATACTTTCAATCATTTATTTATTCATCCATACACATAGAAGAATTGAGACATATATTTGTAGGTAGAAAAATAGACAATTTTTAAAAAGATATACACTATATGGACTTCTCTGGTGGCTCAGACGGTAAAGAATCCATCTGTCAATGCAGGATACCTGAGTTTGTTCCTTCTGTTGGGAAGATCCCCCAGAGAAGGCAATGGCTACCCACTCCAGTATTCTTGTCTAGAGAATTCCATGGACAGAGGAGCTGGGTAGGCTATAGTCCATGGGGTTGCAAAGAGTCAAACACGACAGAGCAACAAACACATACCCTATGTGCTATATGCAAATAACATGAGCCTTCCTTGAATTTAATAGAAAAATGAAGGAAATGACATGAACATAAACCTGAAAAAAATAATAAACTTCAGATAAATATTTCATTATAATTTGGACTATTAGTTCAACTAAGGTTAAGAAAAATTGTCAGTAGGATTAACTCTGGCTTTTAAAGATGTAGGTATTTAATGTATAGATGTTTAATAATGACAATAGTTTTATTTCATTTTTACTTTGTTTTTAAGATAAATTTACATTTTAACTTTAATTTCAATTTGTTGAGAGTTATAACTTAAAAGAGAATCAATTCATACCACCAGGCATTTTATTCCAACATCCCCATTCAGAAGTTCTTTGTTTTTTTATCATTTCTAGGTCAACTAGATTTTACTATGCTAGACCCTAAATTCTGCAATGTGCATTCTGTCATCTGTAATGTAATATTGCTTTTTGTTTTTATTTTTGAATAACAATTTGGATGAATAAATTATTTTAGAACATATTTTATTTCTTTCAAAACACTGAGGGTATTTGTACATTTCTATTTTAGTTTCTGGGTAACTATGGAGATTTCTATGGTATACTTTACCATTCCCTTAGTCAGTGGCTTTTGTTTTTATACCCAGGTTGGGGTGGAATGCTGTCTTTATCCTTGGGATTCAATAACTTAACAGGATGTGCCTTGAGGTCAATTGTTCTGAATGAGTTTCACTGATAAACAATCTGCTCTTTTGATCTATAGATTCATTCCTCCCTTCATTTTAGTTAAAATTACCTGTATTTTACCTGTGAGTGCCTTTTATGTTTTATTTATGGATATCTTTTCTTTAGGGATGTCAATTATCCTTATACTGGTTCATTATTGATTGGTGTCCAAATATACTCTCTGATTGGTTTAATTATTCTATCTCTGTCTGTCTGTCTCTGTCTCTCTGTGTCTTTATCTCTCTCTCTCCATTCCAAAGATATACAAAGGCTTTTCCTGTTGATAGAAATGACTTTCATCTAGGCATATTGTCTCTAATTTTTCTCATTTATTTATTAGATTTGTAGTTGTGTTATTTTGGTTTTCAGTTTGTTTCATTAGCTCTCCAGTCTCCATATTTTATTTTACTCTCAAGATTTTTCATCTCATCTTTGAGCTTTTGTTCAATTAATTTCATTTAAAATACGAAAGCTTTCTCAAATTTACATCTCATCTTTTCACATGAATTATGCTGTTTATCATTCCAATAGTAGAATATATAATTGCATCTAATTAAACAAGTAATAACGAAATAAACTTAGATTTATCAAGTGTGTTTCAGACATTGAACAAAATGATTTACATGCATTAATTTATTTCATTATCATGATAATTCTACATAGGAGATATTATTTTTCTCCATTCTACAGTTGAGGAAACAGGAACTAAGAGAATTAAATAATTTGCCCCAGGATATATAACTAGCAAAAGACATAACTAGATATGGATTCTGGCTATTTATCATAATTTTATGCATAATTAATACCTACAGTTTTTCTTCATTAATGATCCACCATGCCCAGATGTGTAAAATTTTCACTATTTGGCATAACAGATTCTTGCTATAAGTATCAGTATATTTTTTGAAGACAGACAAACTAAGAAATTAACTCCAGGATTAAAAGAGGGACATATTCAGGAAAATAATAATGAGACTTAGAGAAATAGAGCTAAAATGGTATGCTAGAGATAGTATTTGGCAGGTTTTAGTTTATATTATCATGACATCAGAGGAATACTATTTTGATACATGTTTCAGTTCTGACAATTATTTTTCTTTTTGTTATTCCTTTTACATCTATTTCTCTATTTTTCCTTTGTCCCTGGGAATAAGTATCACCAGAATATCTCAAAAGAGCTGTGTCTGTGGTGCATTAAAAGAACAGTGAGTGTGTAAGAATGTGGGGTGTGTGTGTGTGTGTGTGTGTGCGCGCACATGTACAGGAAATACATATGAGACTGTTCACTGTGGCCTACTGTCCAAATGAAGGAGGACAATTGATCAGTAACCACAGGTAGAAATAAAAATTGAAGTAAGTGATACCAGTAGGGTGTATGCATGCACACACACAAACACATACATACATACAAACATACATAGAATAGAATAGGATAGACTAGACTTGAACAGACTAGAATGGCAACGCACTCCAGTATTCTTGCCTGGAGAATCCCATGGACAGAGGAGCCTGGCGGGCTATAGTCCATGGGGTCGCAAAGAGTCGGACATGGCTGAGTCACTAACACACACACACACACACACACACACACACACAGAGGCTTAAATAGACTAGACTAGAATAGGCAAAAAGATGTGAGCAGGCACTGGTGTAAAAACCCAGCCTTTTAATTATTAAGTTGATCTTTTCCACCATACGTAATCAACACTCACTGACTTCCTCTGACTTAGCAGAGAGATGCAAAGCCAGAGAGTCTGGCCAGTGAGGTGTTTTGCAACAATTTGTGAGGTTTGGGGTAAGCTGACTTAAAATTCTGAGATTTTATTATTATTTGGGTATTACTGTAATGGAAATTTAATTTTTATAGTCTGTTGAAATAGCATTTTGAGGATTGCCTTAAAAATAAAGCTGGTCATATTGTCATGTTTTCTGAAGAAAAATGCAGACTGAATTAAGAAAAAACTGATTCATGTGTGAATCTTTAACAAAAATCCAGCTCATACCTTAGCATCTCTCTCTCCTGTCTTAGACTCTTCACTTTTTCTTTTGTAGTTCTTATGATATAGTCTATCACAAGAAAAACAAAGATTGTTTTTTTGGACTCTAAGTGATATAGTAATTTAGAGCAATTTAGATAGATGGAGAAACAGTGGAAACAGTGGCAGACTTTATTTTTGGGGGCTCCAAAATCACTGCAGATGGTGACTGCAGCCATGAAATAAAACACACTTACTCCTTGGAAGAAAAGCTATGACCAACCTAGCAGCATATTAGAAAGGAGAGACATTACTTTGCCAACAAGGTCCGTCTGGTCAAGGCTATGGTTTTTCCAGTGGTCATGTATGGATGTGAGAGCTGGACTATAAAGAAAGCTGACTGCTGAAGAATTGATGCTTTTGAACTGTGATGTTGGAGAAGACTCTTGAGAGTCCCTTGGACTGCAAGGAGATCCAACCAGTCCACCCTAAAGGAAATCTGTCCCGAATGTTCATTGGAATGATGCTGAAGCTGAATCTTCAATACTTTGGCACCTGATGTGAAGAGCTGACTCACTTGAAAAGACCCTGATGCTGGGAAAGATTGAGGGCAGGAGGAGAAGGGGACGACAGAGGATGAGATGGATGGATGGCACCACCGACTCAATGGACATGAGTTTGAGTACACTCTGGGAGCTGGTGATGGACAGGGAAGCCTGGCGTGCTGCAGTCCATTGGGTCACAAAGAGTGACACTACTGAGCAACTGAACTGAACTGAACTGAATTTAGAGCAAGAGACTATTCTGTTACTATAACTGAAAATACTCTGATATCTTCAATAATCTGAATTCTTCCTCATAAAAAGTAAATGATAACAGATTCTTATTTTTCAAGGTTTCAAGTTTGATCCTTATGAGTTCTGTTGTACATATTACAGAATAAAAATTTTTAGAATCAATTGCAGCAATAATAGAAGTATGATTGTGGGCATTTCACAATCTTAGAAAACTAGAAATATGTTATAAATATCCTTTTAAAAGTGCAATTACAGCAGACCAAAATGGCAAGGCAGGAAACCCCTGCCTCCCCATCCCTCCACAAAACTTAGTAGCTAGACAGCTATTCACAAAATAAAACAGCTCTGGGACAGTTCTGGCATCCTATTAAGAAATTTTAGCAACACAGTAGCACCAAAAACCACAGAAAAAAAATGCACAAAAAGAAAAAGAAGACAGATTCATTTTGCCTGCATTGTCCCATCTCCCAAGCTGATCTTGTTCAACACCAAAAGGGAACTTTCCAGGTAGGAAGAGTTCTCCTCACTAGAAAAAGAAAAGAATGGTAAGCACCCAGTTTCTCCAGCCTTTGGGGCACCACAGAAAGGCCCCACTTTGGTTCTACCCCACCCAGACTCCTGAAGCTGAGATATATAGAGATAGCTATGAATAAAGAAGAAAAGAAAAGCAAGGCCTATTAATAGCAGCCATGAAGAATGACTGTGGCTCAGAGACAGCTCTGCAGACAAACTCAGCAGATTCCACCGGTGATGAAGCCAATAACCAGCACAACTCTCATGGATCTCTGCAGAGTTTACAGCCTTTTGTCCCACAGGTATTTGCAGTCCTGGGTGCCATCTATTTAGCTCCACCCTGCTCCCTCCCTTTCCCACCCAGCCAGAGCCTAGGAGCTTGGGAACCACATTAGAAGCAAGCTCACATCTCTGCCACCGAATGTAAAACATGAGCCATCCTAATCTTGCCCAGCCCTTTCCCTCCCCTAATGCCCCTGCCACAGACCAGGAAAAGGCCCAGCAGCCAGCTTAGGCTTCTGTGGCTTCAGGAGTAAAAACACTCAACTAGAATCCCTCAGCTCACTCCCACCACTGTGTACACACTCAGGACTAGCTACACTAGCCGTGTGCCAGAATGTTACCAGTCTGATGCACATCATCAGCTTCCTTCCACAATAGTGTGAGCAACTGGGGGGAAAGTAAGCAACCAAGGGAGAGAATGCTGACAGCCAGTCCCCAGAGCTGCCAGTGAGCCCCTATTTGGCAACAGCATATGCTGCAGGCCTTGGCCCCCACTACTATGCATATGCTTCTGCAACTGAACTGATCCACTACTTAGGCACCTGCAGCTGGCCCCCACACCTGAGTGTGTGCATAACATCAGCTCCAGCCACAAAAATCTGCCTGCCTTAATCCATAGCTACAGCACCGGGAGGCACCACGGCGGGTCCTAACAGCCCTTTGCAGCTACGCTGGACGTGGACCCAAGGCAATCACTAAGGACTATGAAGTTGTCAATGCAGTGGAACCCAGCAGCCTGAGCTGAAGAGACATTACTCCTACACACAGACAAGATGACACCAGGAGGACCCGAATTTGGTACCCTGCATCACTAGACCAGGGTCATGTCAATAAAACTAAGTGCTGGTTCTTTGAAAAGATAAACAAAATGGGCAAACCTTTAGGTATACTAAGAAAAATACATACATAAAATCAGAAATGAAAGAGAAGATCTTGCAAATGATAAAACAGAAATACAGGAGATCACAAGAGACTACTATTAACAATTATACAGTAAAAAAACTGGACACTCTAGAATAAATGTGTGTGTTGCTCAAAACATACAACCTATCAAGACTGAAATCATGAGGAAAGAGAGAATCTGAACATACCAATAATGAGTAAGGATAGTGACTGTGAAAGTCACTCAGTCGTGTCTGACTCTTTGTGACCCCATGGGTTATACAGTCCATGGAATTCTCCAGGCCAGAATACTGGAGTGGGTAGCCATTCCCTTCTCCAGGGGATCTTCCCAACCCAGGGATTGAAAACAGGTCTCCAACATTGCAGGCGAATCCTTTACCAGCTGAGTCACCAGGAAAGCATGGATACTGAATCAGTAATCAAAAACCTCCCAACAAAGAGCCCAGAAGCAGATGGTTTCACTGGTGAGTTTTACCAAACATTTAAAGAGGGATTAATGCCAATTCTTCTCAAACTCAAAAAACTGAAGAGAAAGAAACAACCTCAATCTTACTTTATGATGACAGCATTACCTTAATATCAAAGCCAAATAAGAACAGTACAAGAAAAGCCACTATAGGCTAATACCCCTGTTGAATACTGGAGAAGGAAATGGCAAACCACTCCAATATTTTTGCCTGGAAAATTACATGGACAGAGGAGCCTGGTTGGCTACAGTTCATGGGGTCGCAAAGAGTCAGACATGACTGAATATGCACGCATGCATGCCTAAAGAATACAAATGCAAAAATTCTCAACAAAATATTGCCAATCCAAATTCAACAGCATATTAAAAAGACAATAACTCATGATCAAGTGGAATTTATTCCCTGGATGCAAGGGTTGTCCAATAGACACCAGTCAATAAATGTGATCCACAACATTAACAAAACAAAAGATAAAGATAATATAATTATCTAAAAAAATCATATAATTATCTCAATACATGTAGAAAGATCATTTGACAAAATACAGTATCCTTTACAATAGTCAATAAAAATGCTCAACAAATTGGTTGTAGTCAGAACATACCTCAACAAAATAAAGGCTATATAAGACAAACACACAGGCAACATTACTGTTAATGTTGAGAGTTCGAAAGCTTTTCCCTAAGATCACTATAAAAATAAATAATTAAATTAAAAACGGTCATGGGAACTGAATAGACATTTTTCCAAAGAAGACATAAAAATGGCCAACTGGTACATAAAAAGGTATTCAACACCAGTAGTAATAAAGGAAATGCAAATCAAAGCCATACTGAGGTGTCACTTCACACGTGTTAGAATTTCCATCAAATAGATGAGATTACAAGGGTTGGTAGGATGTGGAAAAAAAAATGGACCTCTGCACACCATTGGTAAGAATATAAATTGATAGAGTTACTATAGATAATGGTGTTGAGGTTCCTCAAAAAATTAAAAATAGAACTACCACATGATCCAGCAAACCCATTTCTGGATATATAGCCAAAAGAAATGAAAATGAAATATTGAAAAGATATCTGCACTCTCATGTTCATTGCAGTATTATTCACAATAGCCATGGTATGGAAAAAACCTAAGTGTTCATAAACAGATCCATTCATGTATATTCATACATATAATGGCATATATATATATATAAAATAGAATATCATTCAGCCCTGAGACAGAAGGAAATCTTGTAATTTGTGACAACTTGGTTGAAACAGAAAGAGCTGAGATTTTTCAGGTTCAGATGAAAGGCCCTCAAAAGTTTAACCTGTGCATATAAATCAAGAATTGAAATGATTCCTTAGTGGGGATATTAATGACAGAGAAGCTCTTTTTATACTTAGAGGCTTAGACAGGAAATTTGGAGGGCTTGGATTTTCTACAGCAACACTGTCTTCTAGAAATAGAATTCAAGCCACAAATAAAATTTAAAATTTTCTAGTAATCACATTTTTTAAAAGTAAAATAATATAGGTGAAATTAGTTGCAATAATATATAAAACTTCTTCAACTTATAATGAGGTTATCTATAGATAAACTCATAAGCTGAAAATATTATAAATCAAAAATGCGTTTAATACACCAAACTACTGAACATCATAGCTTAGCCAGCATGCATGCTCAGTTGCTCAGTCATGTCTGACTCTTTATGACCCCATAAACTGTAGCCTATGAGGCTCCTCTGTCCATGGGATTCTCCAGGCAAGAATACTGGAGTGGGCTACCATTTCCTCCTCTGCAGGATCTTCCCAACCCAGGGATTGAACCCACGTCTCCTGCATCTCCTGCATTGGCAGGTGGATTCTTTACCACTGAGCCACCTGGGAAGCCCCTAGCTTAGCCTAGCCTACTTTAAATGTGCTCAGGACATTTCCATTAACCTATGTATGAGCAAAATCATCTAACACAAAGCCCATTTTATATTAAAGTATTGAATATCTCATGTAATTTACTGACTGTTATACTGAAAGTGAAAAACAAAATGGTTGCATGAATACAGAATATTTGTATGTGTATTGGTTGCTTTCCCTCATGATCACACAGGGAGCTGTGACTTCCTTCTGTTGCCCAGCATCGTGAGAAAGTACTGTACCATATCTCACTAGCAGAAGTAAAGATTATAGTTCAAAAGTATGGTTTCTAAGGCATATTGCTTTCCTACCATCATAAAGTCAAAAAATTGTAGGTTGAACCATTGTAAGGCAGAGAGAGTCTGTATTCCTTTTAACCCCATTGTGTCCAAAATATGACATTTAATCATGTTAACATTTCTTAATGAAGTATTTTCCATTATCCAAATCTTATATATACATGTTACACTTTACAGCACATCCCCAAAGGACAAGCCACATTTCAAATATTCAATACTCTGACTAGTGTCTACTGTAGTGGACAGTGTTGATTTAGAGAAAAGGCTTACAAATGTTAGCATGCATTAGAATCAACTGGAGGGTTGTTACAACACCAATTGGTGGACCCATCTCACCAATTACAGAGTCTGTAATTCATGAGATCTGGATGCGGCCCAGGAATTTGCATTCCTAACAAGTTCACACGTGATGATGATGCCAGGGACACTTCGAGAATCACTAATTTGGAAAATTTACTGAGGTATTCATTTTACTCTGTTTATAAAAATTTTATTGCAATAAATTCTTTAAGTCTTTGGGGACACATGCATCAGGCTGAAGATGGAGGGCAAGATTAGTCTTCTCTAAGACACTCTTATTTTTGACATTGTGGTTCAGGAAGTTCCTAGCTAGATAAGGTCTTCAATAACAGGAAATAGATGGCCATCTGTGTTATGTGATTTTAGAGGTGAGTGATTCCTCAACTCCAAATGCTCCTCATGGAATATGCATTTTTCAAAGGTACCTCCTAACACTTTGCATGTTATCTACTTGCTCATCCATCAAATTATATATCAACAGATAAATTTTAATGTACAATTTCATTCACAATTAAAGTCTTAAAATAAAATTACACTTCTGAGAGAATTAAAAATAAAGAAATAAAGTCATTGGTTTCCCAGTTATTTTAAGAATTGTTTCTAGTTGTAAAGATTGATAGGTTAGATAGCACATGTTAGGAAAATTAGCCTGATTCCACTTGGCTTAATTGAAACCCAGGTCTATTTAAAAGAATACAGAAAGGCTGAAAAGACTGGGTTGCTTGACTGTTATGTTAAAACCATTGATTTTAAGTTAAGACTTGGGTTTCATTTTGTAGTCCAATCTTATTAGGTATGCAAGTGGTAAAAAACTAGTTGAATATGTAAAATTTTCATTTTACAGAATTGATAGGGTAGTATAATTGATATCATCTAGTGAGAGTACACTATCTCTTAGCCATTGTGATTTATAAAAATCAAAGCCTCAGTTTTTGAGCATATAAAATGGTAAGCATTTTTTATAGTTATTGAATACATATTATATGCAATATGTTTCAAAAATATAGTACCTTTATTTATTGATATTAAGCTACATGAGCTGTTCGTATATTTTGAAGATTAATCCCTTGTCAGCAGCATTATTTGCAAATATTTTCTCCCAGTCCATAGGTCTTTTCATTTTGATTATGGTTTCCTTTGCTGTGCAAAAGCTTTTACGTTTAATTAGATCCCATTTGTTTATTTTCATTTCCATTATTTTAGGAGATGGATTCGAAAATATATTCCTGTGATTTATGTCAAAGAATGACCTGGCCATGTTTTCCTCTAGGAGTTTTATAGTATCCAGTCTTACAATTAAGTCTTTAATCCATTTTGAGTTTATTTTTGTATATGGTGCTAGAGAATGCTCTAATTTCATTCTTTTATATGTAGCATTCTTTTATAGCACTATTGTGTTATATTGCATAGTATGGATTTAATATAGTTTATTTAATCACATTTTGTTTGATGGTCTTAGATTATTTTCAAGTTTTACTTATAGGTAATGCTGCAGTCAAAATTGTGCAATCTCCCTTGGGCTGTGTGCCAATGTTTCTCCAAGGTAGAAGCAAAGATGTGGAAATGTCGTGTTATATAGGGTGTGAACATTTTTTCTTTTGGTCCTGCCCAATTGCCCTCCAAAAAATGGCATTTTATATACATTTCATATACATTTTACATTCCTCTCATAATGCTTGAGTCTATTACCCCAATCCTGCCAACATTTGTTATATTCTAACTTGAAAACTTTTGCTGAACTAATAAGTGAAAAATAGTATATTTTTATTTTACTTTGAAGTTAGTCCTCTAATTACTAGGGAAATGTAACATCTTTTTAAATATGATGAAACATCTTTCTAAACATGATTTCTGGCATTTGTATTTCCTTTTCTGTAAATTGCCAATTCATATCCTCTGTTCATTTTTGTGAGATTGTTCATTTTTTCTTATTGAATTTTTTTTTCATTCTTGATCCTAATTTTTTCTGTCTTAAATAGGTTGTCAATATTTTTAACACATTTTTCACTTTTCAAAAACTTCTGTGGCATCATCTGTCACAAAGAATTGTGGCTTATAATGTAGTCGATTTATTAAACATTTCTTTTATGGCCTTTGGTTTTGTGCTTTATATAAGAGGAAGCCCATATTCCAATTTGAAAATACATTCTCCTATCTTTCTTCTAACAGTTGTTTTATGTTTTGCTTTCAGGAAAAAAATATGAAAACATTCTTTACAAGCTTATCTGTTATATTTTCTTTTAACTGTAGCATTTAGCATTATAGAATTAAGGACATTTACAGATTCAATGTAATAAAACACCCTCCAAACCTGAATTGAATTAGTGGTCTCATTGTCTTGTTGATGTCATGATTGCATGTGGGTTACACAGGCTGTGTCCACTATGATAGCTGGCTGTGTTATATCCTCTGAGTTGCCCTGTCACATCTTTCCAGAAAGAAGAGGAAGAGAGAGTGGAAAAGATAATTCAGATAATTAACTACTTTGGTTACGAGGTCTCTTCTGCTCACATTCTACTGGCCAAAAGTAGTCACCTGATCAATGTAACTGCAAGAGAAGTTTGGAATTATAAAAGAACATTGATATAAGTGATTACCAACAGCGGTCTGTTATACCAGCCAAAGTCATTATTAGTACAAGATTTCAGTTTTTGAAATTGCAGATGGCTTAAATTTAAGAGTTGTGCTACCTGACTCAACATCTCAGCAAACTGTTTTTATGCAGTATGTTTTGAAGTTGTTATGATTATTATTACAGTCTTCTGAGAGCAATTTTTTGACTAGACAAACTTGATATTAATCACTCACAAGTGAGCTGCATAAAAATGAAACTGCATCAACAGGAGTCTCAGAAAATATGATGAGATTGGAGTAAAACAAAGTGTGAGCATAAAAAGGAACTATATGTTCTAAAATATCTAGAGATCAGGTCAGACATACTGATACCTACTTGGGCATGAGAGATAATACACACACTGCTTCAAAATGCTAAGGTATTTAAAACAGATGTTGCAATGGGAATCCCTTAGGAGATATAACTTTCATATACAACAGAATGGTATGCAGTAACAAGCATTGTCATTTACATCAGCCTGTCACCAAGTGCACAAAAAGTTTTTATCAAGATTTAAAACATGCTGAATCAGAAAATGAATCTCAATACCCTTTAAAAGTCTGAACTCTTAAGGCATATATTCTCCAGCCAAAATGGAATTAAATTACAGGTTAATAAAAGTATCTAGAAAATATACAACTATTTATTCAGCAACTAATATCTAACCTATTCAAGAGACAAGATAAAAACAGAAAACCATCTGCAAGTGAATAATAATAAAGGTCAACACATCAAAATTTGTGAGATGAAGGCAAAAAATTATTTCGGAGGAAAATTTATAGCTTTGCATACAATTTTTAGAAAAGAAGACAAGTTTAATCTAAATAATAAGGAATACATTAAACTCAATGTATAAAAGGGAAAAAATAATAAAGATGAGAAAAAGTCAATTAAATAGAAAGTGTCCAGCAATGCGAATGTTTAAAGTCCCAAACTTTAGTTCTTTGAAATTCAAATAAAATTCATGAAACCATAAGAACATTATTAAGAAAAAAAGTATCAATAACAAGGAAATATCACTACAGAATCTACCAAACTAAGATGAATATAGATAAATATTACAAATAATAATGCCAATAAAGTTGTCAACTTAGACAAAAATTGAAGAAATTATTTTAAATGTATAATTTATCAAAATTGACAAGACAGAAATATAAAACCTTAATAGCCTTTCTTCTATTAAATGAATTGTATGTGAATAAAGATACATATCCTCTAAAAGAAAACTGCAATTTTAAAGGGATTCACTGGTTATATCTATTATTTAAGGCAGAAATAATAAATACCTTAGAAATTCTGTCATAAAACCACAAACCCTAAGTCACTCTTGAGTTCATTATAGAAGGCCATATAGGCCTGGTACCAAATTCTGCCAAAGATGTTAAAAGAAGAAAACAATTACACCTTTCATTACTTTTGGGCATACATGGAAATGTCATTAACAAAATATCAATAGAAGAAAATCAACAATTAAAATAAAATGATAATATAGCAAACAGGGAGTTATTCCAGGAAATAAGGATTGGCTTAACACTTAAAAATCAAGCGATCTGGGTTTCTCTGGTAGTCCAGTGGTTAAGAATTTGCCTGCCAATGCAGGGGACATGGGTTTGATCTCTCATCTGGGTAGATCCCTCGCAACTAAGCCTGCGCTCTTTAACTACTGAGCCCATGCACTGCGACTACTGAGGCCGAAGTGCCGCAGAGCCTGCGCTCCGCAACAAGAGAAGCCACCACGATGAGAAGCCTGCGTAATACAGGGAAGAGTAGCCCTTGCTCCTCCGAGTAGAGAAAGCCCACACAGCAATGAAGAACCAGCACAGTCAGAAGTAAATTAAATTAGTAAATAAATCTTAAAAAAATTTAAGCAATCTAATTACTTTATTTACAGAACAACAGATAAAACTAAATGTATGCTTCAATATGCCTGAAAAAGTATGTGACACATTTCAAAACGTGTTCATGGCGAAAACTCAAAACTAGGAACAGAGGGAAATGTCTTCAGTCTGATTGATTAATAGCATCTATGAAAAGCATACAAATAATATTATACTCAAAGATGAATTTTTCAATGTTTTTTTCTCTGAGAATGGAAACAAAGCATGGATGTCACTCTCAATACATTTATTTAACAGTTTACTAGTGGCTATAGTTGTCCAGCAAGGAAAAAAGAAATTCATATAGACTGAAAAGAAAGAAAATATTCTCTGATCAAAAAACTTTAATCTACAAAATCCTAAGGAATCTATCATATAAAATATTAATGATAATATTAATTCCTAACTCACTATCTCCCATCCCTTGTATCATTGCTGTCATTCATTTCACTTATACATATATATATATGATAAGATATATTCTTAAGCATACACAATTGAATACATTGTTGGCATTATTATTTGGAATAAACTACTATCTGAATAAGGAAAATAAAAGTTATTTCACCTTCACTCATTGCTTCTTTGAAGCTTTTGTTTGATGTAGACCCAAGTTTCTAACATATATATATATATATATATATATTTTTTCTCTCTCTCTCTCAAGAACTTCTTTTAACATTTCTGGCAGGGCAGGTCTACTGGCAACAAATTCCCCCAAATTTTGCTTGTCTGAGAAACTTAATTTCTCCTTTACTCTTTAGAGATCACTTTGGAGGGTACTGAATTCCGAGTTGGTGTTTATTTTCTCTCAACACTTTAAATATTTCACTCCACTCTCTTTTTGCTTGTAGTTTCTAAGGAAAAGTCCAATGTAATTCTTATCTTTGTTCCTCTGTAGGTAAGGTGTTTTTCCCCTCTGGCTTCTTTCAGAACTTTTTCTTTATGTTTGATTTTTTTTTTTTTTTGTAGTTTGTTAATCATTTGCCTAGGTATAGTTCTGGGGGCATTTATCCTTCTTGGTGTACTCTGAGCTTCCTGGATCTGTGATTTCATGTCTGTCTGACATTAATTTCAAGAAATTATGAGTCATTATTGTTTCAAGTATTTCCTGTGTTTGTTGCTCAATTTCTTTTCCTTATGGTGTTCACACTTCTATATGTTAGTTGTCTTAGAGTCCTTGAATAGTCTGCCTTTTTATTTAAATAACCTTTTGTTGTTTTTTTCTCTTCTAGTTTTTAATTTCTATTTCTATATCCTCAATCTCAGGCAAATAGAGTACAAATAACTTTTCCCAGTTTTTTGTAATCTATTAATAAACCTATCAAAGGCATTCTTCATTTCTGTTAGGTATTTTTTTGGAACTTAAGCATTTATTTTTGGTTCTTTCTTAGGACTTCCATCCCTCTGCTTTCGTTGCCCATCTGTTCTTGCATGTTTTCTACTTTATTCATTAGAGCAGTTAGCATATTAATCATAAGTGTTTTAAATCCCTGATTTGATATTCCAATATCCCTGCCATGCTTGGTTCTAACCTTTGTGCTCTCTTCCAATTATAATTTATTTTTCTTGTTTAGCATGTTTTGCAATGTTTGTTTTCTTGATAGCCAGACATGATGTACTGAGTAAAAGGAACTGGTATAAATGGTCCTTTAAAATGTGGTGGAGAGGTATGGGGGGTGCTGGAAGCATTTTATAGTCCTAGAATTAAGTTTCAGTTTTTAGTAAGGCTGTGCCTCTGGACTGTGAACTTACCAAAGTCTCTCCCTTTTTTCTCCCCTCTTAGGTAGCCCAGGGTAGCTACAGTGGACTGAAATTGGCTATTACCCTTTCCCCAGGTCAATCAGACTCTGACATTATGGCAGCAAGTTAGGCTCAGGGTAGCTAGTTTCTTTCTACAGAGAACAGGCCTTGTTAAGAATAACAGAGTACTCTGGCCTACTTCAAAACGGTTCTTCTTTTTTTTCCTCCCCCTGCCAGAAGCAGGAGAGAATCTCGCTCTGATATCTACCGTGGGAACCTGACGAAACTCCTGGACATAAATCTCACAATATTGTGGGGCCTCTGTATGCCCAGGCCCCCTGGCATTTTTAAACTCTCAGAATTGTCCACATGGAGCATCCAGCATTTGTCAATTACCATTCAGGTTTTCCTAATTCAGCACTGGTTCCCAGGGCAGTTTTCTGCTTGACAGTCTCTGTTTTAATAAGTTATGATTCCCTCTACTTATCTCTTTGTCCCTCCAGTCATGGGGGCAGCAGTTTGCCCTGGGTCTTCCCACTCATAAATCCAAGGAGAGTTGTTGATTTTTCAGTCTGTTCAACTTTTACCTGTTAGGAAGGTGTAGTGACTACTAAGCTCCTTACAAGTGGAACAGGAAACCCTCTTTTTGTTTTTATGTAAGTCTAAAAGAGACAAAGGCATAACTCTTTACTTTATTTACATAACTCTTTAAATTATGATGATAATGGAAAGTGTTTCTTACATATGCTTGAGTTGGCGTTGATATTTGTGCAAGTCCCTTGGTTATAGCATACACTGAGGTGGGGGGACCTATAAGTATTTTAAAAAGATACTTAGACTCATTTCAAATATGCTTTCCCCTTAACAATAGCAACATTGTATACTACATTAACAAGTAAGTAATGTCCATTTATATGTGAACCACCTCTAATTATAATGGCCTCAACAAATATCAAAATTAAATTACAATGGCAAAGTGAACTAAGTATTTTTATCTGAATGAAAAAAAAAATTGTTGGGGGAGGAGCCAAGATGGCGGAGGAGTAGGACGGGGAGACCACTTTCTCTCCTACAAATTCATCAAAAGAATAACTGAACGCAGAGCAAACTTCGCAAAACAACTTCTGATGGCTAGCTGAGGTCATCAGGCGCCCAGAAAAGCAGCCCATTGTCTTCGAAAGGAGGTAGGACAAAATATAAAAGATAAAAAGTGAGACGAAAGAGCTGAGGACGGAGGTCCGTCCGGAGAAGGGAGTCTTAGGCAGCATTGCTTGGGGTAGGGTCCGGGCCTGAGTGCCCTGAGGACAATCGGAGGGAGCTTCTGTGAGTTGCCAACTTGAACTGTGGGAGACCAAAAGAGAGAGAGTAAATTAACCGGCTCGAACACACTGCCGGCCGTTCGCAGAACAAAGAGACGAAGAAAGTCCAGAGAAGAGCTCGCAGGCTGCGGACCGGCCCAGCCCCGCCGGAGGCAGGAGGCAGGGGGGAGGGGAAGGTCGCGGCGAGACACAGGGCGCAGGCACCCGACCGGCGCGGGCGGGGACTGGGGCTGGGGACGCGGAGGGCGGAAGGCGCGCGCACCCGACTGGCGCCAGCGGAAACTGAAACTGGGTCCGCGGAAGGGAGTGGGCGCGCCACACCTGGGGAGAGTGCGCCCACCAAGCCCCTGGCTGCCTGGACCGCTCTGACGGGGAAGGCACAGAGAGCAGGCGCAGCTTTTTGTTCCGCGCTTTTGTGGAACACCCGAGGGCTGGAACCTCGCGCAGCGCGGGCCACGCTCCATATAGAACAGCCGGGAGCCTGAGCAGTGCAGACGGAGAAAGCAGCGTCAGCCCCTCCCTGCAGCGCCAGCCCCTCCCCGTAACGCCAGCCCCTCCCTGCCCCGCAGAGCGACGGAACTAGCTACCTGAATAAGAGTCCACTTCCGCCCGCCTGTGTCAGGGCGGAAATGAGGCTCTGAAGAGACCGGCAAACAGAAGCCAAATAAACAAAGGGAACCGCTTCAGAAGGGACTGGTGCAACAGATTAAAATCCCTCTAGAAAACACCGACTACACCGGAAGGGGCCTGTAGATATCGAGAAGTGTAAGCTGGAACGAGGAGCTATCTGAAACTGAGCCGAACCCACACTGACCGCAACAGCTCCAGAGAAACTCCTAGATAGAATTTTACTTTTTTCTCTTTTTTTTTCTTTTTTTATTCTTTCTTTTTTATTTTTTCTCTTTTATTTTCCTTTAAAATCCCCTATTACTCCCCCATTACTCCTTAACTTTCATTTCCATAGATTTTTATGATTTTTTTAATTAAGGGGAAAAAAAAAATTTTTTTTCTTTCTTTTTTTTTTTCTTTTTTCTTCTTTTTTTTCTTTCCTTTTTCTCTTCTATTTTCTATTTTTCTTTTTCTCTTATTTCTTTTAAAGTCCTCTGGTACTCCTCTACTACTCCTTAATTTTCATTTTCAATACACTATAACCTTACCAAAAAAAAAAAAAGAAGAGAAGCCCTATTTTAAAACCGAAGATTATTCTCTCCCAATCTTGACTCTCTGTTTTCTACCTCAGAACACCTCTATTTCCTCCTTTCCCCTTCTCTTCCCAATCCAATTCTGTGAATCCTTGTAGGTGTCTGAGATACGGAGAACACTCTGGGAACAGACAGCTGCGTAGACCTGTCTCTCTCCTCTTGAGTCCCCCTTTTTCTCCTCCTGGCTCATCTCTCATTCTCCCTCCTCCCTCTCCTCTTCTTCTGTAACTCTGTGAACCTCT
>NC_057419.1:66422804-66433042 GCF_019320065.1 Cervus canadensis | reverse complement strand
AAAAACTGGTCTATTTCAAAAACTTCCAGCAAACCAAAAAGCCCAAGGACCAGATGGCTTCACAGCTGAAATTCTACCAAAAACTTAGAGAAGAGCTGACACATATCTTACTCAAACTTTTCCAGAAAATTGCAGAAGAAGGTAAACTTCCAAACTCATTCTATGAGGCCACCATCACCCTAATTCCAAAACCAGACAAAGATGCCACAAAAAAAGAAAACTACAGGCCAATATCACTGATGAACATAGATGCAAAATCCTTAACAAAATTCTAGCAAACAGAATCCAACAACATATTAAAAAAATCATACACCATGACCAAGTGGGCTTTATCCCAGGAATGCAAGGATTCTTTAATATCCACAAATCAATCAATGTAATACACCACATTAGCAAATTGAAAGATAAAAACCACATGATTATCTCAATAGATGCAGAGAAAGCCTTTGAGAAAATTCAACACTCATTTATGATTAGAACTCTCCAGAAAGCAGGAATAGAAGGAACATACCTCAACAAATAAAAGCTTATATATGACACAACCACAGCAAGCACTCACCCTCAATGATGAAAAAATTGAAAGCATTTCCCCTGAAATCAGGAACAAGCAAGGGTGCCCACTCTCACCACTACTATTCAACATAGTGTTGGAAGTTTGGCCACAGCAATCAGAGCAGAAAAAGAAGTAAAAGGAATCCAGATAGGAAAAGAAGAAGTGAAACTCTCGCTGTTTGCAGATGACATGATTCTCTACATAGAAAACCCTAAAGACTCTACCAGAAAATTACTAGAGCTAATCAATGAATATAGTAAAGTTGCAGGATATAAAATAACACACAGAAATCCCTTGCATTCCTATATACTAACAATGAAAAAACAGAAAGAGAAATTAAGGAAACAATACCATTCACCATTGCAACAAAAAGAATAAAATACTTAGGATATATCTACCTAAAGAAACAAAAGACCTATACATAGAAAACTATAAAACACTGATGAAAGAAATCAAAGAAGGACACAAACAGATGGAGAAACATACCGATTTCATGATTGGAAGAACAATATTGTCAAAATGGCGTATTCTACCCAAAAGCAATCTATAGATTCAATGCAATCCCTATCAAGCTACCAACGGTATTCTTCACAGAACTAGACCAAAGAATTTCACAATTTGTATGGAAATACAAAAAACCTCGAATAGCCAAAGTAATCTTGAGAAGAAGAATGGAACTGGAGGAATCAACCTGCCTGACTTCAGACTCTACTACAAAGCCACAGTCATCAAGACAGTATGGTACTGGCACAGAGACAGAAATATAGATCAATGGAACAGAATAGAAAGCCCAGAGATAAATCCACGCACCTATGGACACCTTATCTTTGACAAAGGAGGCAAGGATATACAATGGAAAAAAGACAACCTTTTTAACAAGTGGTGCTGGGAAAACTGGGCAACCACTTGTAAAAGAATGAAACTAGAACACTTTCTAACACCATACACAAAAATAAACTCAAAATGGATTAAAGATCTAAATGTAAGACCAGAAACTATAAAACTCCTAGAGGAGAACATAGGCAAAACACTCTCCGACATAAATCACAGCAAGATCCCTCTATGACCCACCGCCCAGATATTGGAAATAAAAGCAAAACTAAACAAATGGGACCTAATGAAACTTAAAAGCTTTTGCACTACAAAGAAACTATAAGTAGGTGAAAAAGACAGCCCTCAGATGGAAGAAAATAATAGCAAACGAAGCAAACAGACAAAGATTAATCTCAAAAATATACAAGCAACTCCTGCAGCTCAATTCCAGAAAAATAAATGACCCAATCAAAAAATGGGCCAAAGAACTAAACAGACATTTCTCCAAAGAAGACATACAGATGGCTAACAAACACATGAAAAGATGCTCAACATCACTCATTATCAGAGAAATGCAAATCAAAACCACAGTGAGGTACCATTACACGCAGTCAGGATGGCTGCTATCCAAAAGTCTACAAGCAATAAATGCTGGAGAGGGTGTGGAGAAAAGGGAACCCTCTTACACTGTTGGTGGGAATGCAAACTAGTACAGCCACTATGGAAAACAGTGTGGAGATTTCTTAAAAAACTGGAAATAGAACTGCCATATGACCCAGCAATCCCACTCCTGGGCATACACACTGAGGAAACCAGATCTGAAAGAGACACGTGCACCCCAATGTTCATCGCAGCACTGTTTATAATAGCCAGGACATGGAAGCAACCTAGATGCCCATCAGCAGATGAATGGATAAGGAAGCTGTGGTACATATACACCATGGAATATTACTCAGCTGTTAAAAAGAATTCATTTGAATCAGTCCTAGTGAGATGGATGAAACTGGAGCCCCTTATACAGAGTGAAGTAAGCCAGAAAGGTAAAGAACATTACAGCATGCTAACACATATATATGGAATTTACAAAGATGGTAATGATAGCCCTATATGCAAAACAGAGAAAGAGACACAGAAGTACAGAACAGACTTTTGAACTCTGTGGGAGAAGGTGAGGGTGGGATGTTTCGAAAGAACAGCATGTATATTATCTATGGTGAAACAGATCACCAGCCCAGGTGGGATGCATGAGACAAGTGCTCGGGCCTGGTGCACTGGGAAGACCCAGAAGAATCGGGTGGAGAGGGAGGTGGGAGGTGGGATCGGGATGGGGAATACGTGTAAATCTATGGCTGATTCATATCAATGTATGACAAAACCCACTGAAATGTTGTGAAGTAATTAGCGGCCAACTAATTAAAAAAAAAAAAGATAAAAAAAAATTTTCAAACTCATCTATGTTTTATCAAGCAAAACTAAAACTAGATCATAGGGGTTCTGGCAACTATTGTAAGTACATTAACCTAATATTTCACTCTCTATACTTTGGTTTGTACTAAGCTTAAATGTCCTTTGAGTTCAGTTATTTTAAAACGCAGAAAAACTCAAAGATCTCAAACCAGTGGTGCAGAATCAGCTAAGTACAGAATGGTTCTCCAGATAATAAGTCTCTAAGCATCAGCTAGCAATGGCTTTTCTATTAGTATTACAACTACAAGAAACTTCTTGAACTTGATTTTCAGAGAAGCCATTCAATGTACTATTTCAGAGAAGCTGTGGAAGGGAATTATTCTGAACAAATTTTTCATATTGTAATTTCTAATATGCATTGCAGCTTAGACATACTCTCTTTTTTTCCCTTTTCCTTTCTTTGGGAGAAAGTTAATGATCCATATTTTTTGAGAATCTCTTCTGATCCCTAAAAAAGATGCTAAAGTTAGATTATCATTCTGTCTTTTAAGTTCAATTACTTAATGAGATTAATTTTTTTTTCAATCACTAAGAGAACATCCCAAAATGAATCATATAACTAACTAGTATTAGTATAATGGTTCTCAAAACCTTATTGGTATACTGTTCAGATACAAGGGAAAAAATGTATTCGGAGGTCTCTTACTTTTTTCTTTTTATTTACTTTTTTCTTTTCAATTAGATGATTCATAAAAAGCACCTGTGAAATTTAGATTTTTGGAGGACACAGGTGCATAGTATAATTACAGCCTTCTATTACTCACTAGCACTTGAAGAGTAACATTTATTTTTGCTGAAATTAATGTTGAAATAAAATTCATTTCAGATATCAGTTTGCAAAATCCCTGTTCAAGTTTAAATATTGATTTTTTCTAAAACCAGTGTAACTTTTGCTATAAGTACTTTTCAACTACAGGTTTTCTTGACACGACTAGGCACAACTCAATAATAATTTCCCCCTTAATGTGCATTATATAAAATTATGTTTGCTATAAAGTAAATATAAAATTTCTCCAGTGAGTACCTATTAACACATACCTAAAAAAACTATTTTCCCAACAGATTCAACAGCTGATAATGTATTACTATTTAGTACCTAATTCCAGTAGACAAAATAGAGAAAAAAAAAAAGCCCTTGTTTTGTTCTGTATCAACACAACTACTCATTTCTAATTCGAATGTAGATAGAGTGTTATTCAATCCATATGTAATGAATCAAGCTGTATATTGGAGGCAAATATAGTCAAACATGTAATTTGCTTCTCAGCTAGTGCCACATGTTCAAAAATGGAGTTATTTTCAACTTTTAAAAACAAAGCTAATTTTTCCGACCAAATAATATTATATCAGAACCTAAAGTTGTCAAATTCAATTAGCCTCCATACCCAGTTAGTGCACACATATAAATAAACCTACTTACAGACTAGTCATTTGTACCTGAAGCAATTTTATTCCCAATTTGTTTTAGCTAGCAACCTGGGGCTTCCCAGGGGACACTAGTGGTAAAAGAACTCACCTGGCAATACAAGAGAAGTAAGAGATGCAGGTTCGATCCCTGAGTCAGGAAGATCCCCTGGAGGAGGCCATGGCAATCCATTCCAGTATTCTTGCCTGGGAAATCCCATGGACAGAGGAGCCTGGCGGCTACAGTCCACAGAGTTATAAAAAGCAGACATGACCGAAGTGACTTAGCATGCATGCATGGAGAATTTTTCAGAAAGAAAAGTTAAATCCTGAAGTGGGAGCTTTAGGAAGAGTCATATCATCCATCCACCTCTCTCCTCCCGCTCCCACACCTCTCTCCACATGAATCTAACTATGGCTTTGAGAGTAAATACTAGAGAAACTGATCGCATATCAAAACTCAAAGGCATATCAGCCACCCTGAATCACACAAGTAGATCATTTGCAAACACTGACTTATCTCCTCAAATTCTGTGACCAATAAAACTTCTGAAATGCCCACTGAACAATTTAGGAAAACATCAAGGGAGAACCTCAGATATCTTTTTATCTCTCTGTGGTAGGCAGGGTGAGTAACACTCTCTCCTAAAAAAAAAAAAAAAAAAAAAAAAGAACGACAAAAACTATGCCCTAATCCCCAGAGCTTGTAAGTATGTTATCTTAATTATTAAAAGGGTTTTTAAAGATGTTAAGCATCTTGAGATAGGGGGTGACTTTGCATTATTCAAGTGGTCCCAATGTAACATATGAGTCCTTAAAAGTGGAACAGGAAGTTAGAAGAGTGAGTCAGAGAGATGGGACAATGGAAAGCAGGGACAGGAGGGATTCAAAACGTGACAGATTTAACCTGCTGTTACCATCCTGAGATGAAGGAAGGGAATCAGGAGCCCACGGATATAGGCAGCCTCTAGAAGCTGAGAACAGCCTTTATCTGACAACCAACAAGGAAGAGAGGTCCTACAATCACATGGAATTGAATCCTGCCAAAACCTGAATGAACAAGGAAATCGATTCTCCCTTCGAGCCACTAGGAAAGAATGCAGTCCTGTTGAGACAGATTTCAGCCTGATGAAACCTCTATCAGACTTCCAGGCTACAGAAGTATAAGTTAATAAATTATGTTGTTTTAAGTTTCTAATTCATAGCAGCCATAGAAAAGTAATGCATTCTCCCTACACATGATTTCTGCAAATGAATTCCCCTGGAGTGAATTTATTTTAAAATGAGAAAAGCCATGTGAGTTTTGATTAAAGATTCTTAAATAAGTTATATGATTTTAGAACATTCTTTTTTTTTTTAGTTGGAGGCTAATTACTTCACAACATTTCAGTGGGTTTTGTCATACATTGATACTTAAAAAACTGGAAATAGAACTGCCATATGACCCAGCAATACCACTTCTGGGCATACACACCGAGGAAACCAGATCTGAAAGAGACACGTGCACCCCAATGTTCATCGCAGCACTGTTTATAATAGCCAGGACATGGAAGCAACCTAGAACATTCTTGAATGAGATTTCTATTTAGCAAATGATTTGATTTCTTTCTGGTTTAAACAAATGAAATTTATTTACCTTTCCTTTAAGTCATCCTAGATTTGAAACATGATTCCATATCTCAACCTTATTTATTGGGCTGCCCTGTAATTCCAAAAAGTGTACAAAATGAACTGCTCTTGTTTCTGTGCTTTTACCTAGATTCTCTATGTGCAAGATCAAACAGTAATCCTTCAGATTTATTTTTTTTCTTTATTTTTTCTTTTTTATTAGTTGGAGGCTAATTACTTCACAACATTTCAGTGGGTTTTGTCATACATTGATATGAATCAGCCATAGAGTTACACGTATTCCCCATCCCGATCCCCCCTCCCACCTCCCTCTCCACCCGATTCCTCTGGGTCTTCCCAGTGCACCAGGCCCGAGCACTTGTCTCTTGCATCCCACCTGGGCTGGTGATCTGTTTCACCATAGATAATATACATGCTGTTCTTTCGAAACATCCCACCCTCACCTTCTCCCACAGAGTTCAAAAGTCTGTTCTGTACTTCTGTGTCTCTTTTTCTGTTTTGCATATAGGGTTATCGTTACCATCTTTCTAAATTCCATATATATGTGTTAGCATGCTGTAATGTTCTTTATCTTTCTGGCTTACTTCACTCTGTATAATGGGCTCCAGTTTCATCCATCTCACTAGGACTGATTCAAATGAATTCTTTTTAACGGCTGAGTAATATTCCATGGTGTATATGTGCCACAGCTTCCTTATCCATTCGTCTGCCGATGGATGGTTGCTTCCATGTCCTGGCTATTATAAACAGTGCTGTGATGAACATTGGGGTGCATAGATCAATGGAACAGAAGAGAAAGCCCAGAGATAAATCCACGCACCTATGGACACCTTATCTTTGACAAGGAGGCAAGGATATACAATGGAAAAAAGACAACCTCTTTAACAAGTGGTGCTGGGAAAACTGGTCAACCACTTGTAAAAGAATGAAACTAGAACACTTTCTAACACCATACACAAAAATAAACTCAAATGGATTAAAGATCTAAATGTAAGACCAGAAACTATAAAACTCTTAGAGGAGAACATAGGCAAAACACTCTCCGACATAAATCACAGCAAGATCCTCTATGACCCACCTCCCAGAATATTGGAAATAAAAGCAAAACTAAACAAATGGGACCTAATGAAACTTAAAAGCTTTTGCACTACAAAAGAAACTATAAGTAAAGTGAAAAGACAGCCCTCAGATTTATTTTTATCCTCAGACTTTCTTTTCACAATCTTCACTAAATTACAGTGGTAATGGCAGTTACTTTTTTATAAGCAACAGGGCGTCTGCAACATTGATTATCAAGTGGTTCTGAAATTCCCAGTACTCAAACTTTGTTCTCACAAGACTTTGAGCATCATAAACTAACTACAATATTCACTCATCATCAAAAGAAAGACCTACTTTTTCTTCTTAAAAAAATCACAAACTACCATCTCCTTGTCTGTTTCTGCAACAGTGATTCAGGGTGCATAGTAGTATGATTTTGAGCCAGCTTAAACAGTCATTCTTTTTGGAAGGATAAATCCAAAAAGCAATCGATGTTGAGAAAAAAAAATAAATGTTTCAGTTTTCATTTTATACTTTATTTTTGATTGAGAACATATTCCAACTGGGAATGTGCCTTTTACAGTCTTGGCTTATGTCAAGTGAAATAGTGAATATGAGTATACTTTTTCTTTTTTTTGAATTTTCATATTACTCTTTAATATGTCATTTGTTAGTACTTGAATTAATTTGCCTGTCTCCTAAAGCACTGAGCTTGCATTTGAGAATGACAAATAAAATGTTCTCATTACAAATGCTTATTAACTTGAATTCTTGCCTTTCAAAGAGCTATAATCCAAGGAAAGAAGACTGGATTAAAAGACAGCATTTCATGATGATAAAACCCATAGAGAGAGATGTTGAACAAATTTAAAATACAAACACAATTAATCCATGGTAGAGGTGATTAGAGAGGGCTTCTTGATAAATCTGAAGTGACAAGACATCACTCTCAGCAGGAAAAATAAGAAAAAAAAGTAAGAGGCTATGGAGGGAGATCCAAAAGACAACCAACCCAATCCTTCATTGAGGACTGTCAGAAAATGTAATTTTATAGGTCTGGAGAGCAAAGAGAGCAACAAATAGACAATCCTAGAATACTAAAATTTTTAGAAGATACCTGCAAAACAAAATTGATGTTTCTGAATGGACGAGGGTGGTAGAAATGACATCTAACATTTTTTTCAACAGTTATATGCCAGGCACTGTGATAATTATGTATGTTATCCCTTTAAATTTTAGTAGTCCCCCCAAAATATTTTCTCATTTATTGAAAAAAACAAACCAATATTCAAAGAAATTTAAGTCATATGAGCAGTAGACAGCAGGATTTAAACCTAGGACTCCCTGGGTCCAATGTGTTTGCACTTTTTCTACAATATAGGGAGATTCCAACCTCCCTCAATGCTATGACTTTGTAGAATAGCAAGAAAGGTGGTTTAACTTGTTCTTCTTATGAACTGACTTAACACTGAAATTCTTACTTCCCTTTCAACTGTCTCTTTTAAACTCCAGTTACCTTTTTTTGTCTTATTTTCAACCTGATGCCATTTTTATAGATGCTTAATTTAATCATTTTGACTATTTCTTTCATACACTGAATCTGCACATGGAAGGACAGGATGGCCCACATCACTGACAATGATCTTCAACTGGATGTTACCACTTTTTCTAAGTATGCTTTTTTCTTAAGGGAGTTTTCCTAATTGGATATAGCTACAGATCTAATTACATGATTTCATTATTATATGATATAAAGTAATGAGCTCTCTACCACCAGGAGTTTTCAATTTTGAATTGTGTAGAGTCAGTCCTCCATGTTTGGGGGCCCCACATCCACAGACTGAACCAACCGTGAATATGGAGGACCACATCATTTTATGGAACTTTCCAGGTGATGCTAGTGATAAAGAATGCACCTAGCAATGCAGGAGATGTAAGGGTAAAGGACCGAATTCAATCTCTAGGTCAGGAATATCCCCTGGAGGAGGGCACCAGCAACCCTCGCCAGTATTCTTGCCTGGAGAATTCCATGGACAGAGGAGCTTGGCGGCCTATAGTCCATAGCATCAGAAAGAGTTAGACACAACTGAAGCGACTAGCATGCACGCACATGATTTTATATAAGGGACTTAAGCATCCGCGTAGTTTGGTGTCTGTGGGGGTCCTGGAACCAATTCCCTGAGAATACCCAGTGATGACTGCCTATACTTATATCCGAGGATAGACAAAATGACCACTAAAGCTCTAAGATTCATCATTACACACAAATATGTTTTAAACTCTTAACTAGTTCAACAACTGAAAGTGAAAAAAAAAAAGAAAAACAATTTTGATCACTCTAAGATATCAAAGTAACAACATAAAAACAAAATGTCTAATAGTCATTACAATTGAAACTGTGAAACAGACTTCAGCTGTATACAGTGTAGCAGAGAATTTAAAATGGAAAATTTTCTAGAAATCTACAGTCTATACTTGAAGAAAAATTCATAGCTATTGATACAAGAATTCAGAGTCTAGTCGTAAAGAACTGAACAGATACACAGGAAAAATGTATATGTTATGATATTAAGTGCAGCATATCTTATAATATTTTTTAATGAAGGCACAATGGTCAAAATAAAGGAATGGTCAAAATATTTTATCTACAAAATGGATATTATATTATACAGACAGAAAAATTCCATTTAAAAACATGTATATTACTTAACATGACTATAATACTAGAGAAAATACATAGTATAGTTAATTCATAAGAAACATGACTAGAAATTCTTTAAATATTAAATATGAATAAGAATTAACTCAGAAATGTGCTTTATGAGTGATTTTAAGATTTGTTTATAATTTTTAGAGCTTTCTACAATAAAGAGACATTACTTTCAACAAAGCAAAAAGCTTATTGTCAATTAAACAAGCTGTTGTGTCGATAATTTACAGACACAAAGAATTTATTGATTCATTTCTTTCCCCCCCCCATGATTTCTCTTACAACTTTGAAATTACCATTCATTATTTTCAGTCAATAGGTTAATTCATGTTGGATTTGGACACCTTCCTTTACAATCTTAGTATAATGGTTCATTTTATGTGTCAACTTGAATGGCCATGGGTTAAGGGAATACAGAATAAGTAGTGGGAAAATTTAGTTAAAATACCAGCTATGACTGCGTGATTCTTTACTGGCAGGGCTATAATTGCGATGAGCATTTCCTATACATTTTGCAATGAATAAATTTATGTTTGTGTCTGTGCTTGTTTTCTTTCTGCTTTTTTCTTACTCTCTTTTTCCCTTATCATGTGGCACAAGCTATATTAAGTTTTTTTTTTT